>NC_137463.1:102772338-103027303 GCF_964235325.1 Thermobia domestica | reverse complement strand
GTACAAACATGTGTACAGACACTTCAGCACGTTAATGTAACGAAGATGTTTCTTAGGATATACATATCCAGGGTGTTCGAAATTAGGGTGACCAGGGTGTTAGGCTATCATAATATTTTGAGAACAGATTCCTCACATGAAAATAAGAAAAAAGTTCATATGGACCTGAGTTCAAAAGTGGGTAGTTTCAGAGTTATAGGGTGTCAAAAACATGAAACGAGTGAACTCTAAAGGTCCATTGCTCTACTACTATGGGACCTTTCGTAGTTGGGTCAGGATATCACTGAGGAACTGATATGTGAACTATCCAAATAACTATCTTAAAGAATACTTTAGTACTTGCACACCAATTTTTAGAAAGGTAGGTGGACAGTGATCAAGTACTCCCAAATAGCCTCTCTAAAAATTATTTTTGTAACACCCTATATATATATATATATATATATATATATATATATATATATATATATAGGGTGGACTATTTATCTTGATATGCTCTTCTAATGGACAAAAAAAATGTAATTTTGTATCACGCAAATATCGGCACAGGGTCATTGTTTGGCATACAATCTGATATCACCAGATTAACAGTGTTCTTCCCAAAACAAAGTTAAGTCTTTTCAAACGGCACTACATTAGTTTATTACATATTTCAAATCTGCATGTTAAGCCATAACTTACAATGTTACACTTATTATTCAGTATTGGAAACTAAGGACGCTACAATATCACAGACATCCAAATTTTGGTAGCCTCTACAACAGTAATAACGCGAGTGAGACAAACGTGACAATGTATATTCAAAGTACTTTAGCATCTACCACTATGGTCATGATTTGGCAAATTTCGAATGAATACGAACAAAATTACACAAGAGATAGAAAATTTGACTTTTCCCAAATGCCTGTTGCATAGATGGCTTTCAATACATATTAAGATCACTATGCTGTTTACAGCAAATTGATATCACCAACTATTCTAGAGATATGATAAAAATTGTTAAAATTTGCAACACTGCCTAACATTATGTAATTCCGAGAACTTATTGTAATTACACCTACCAAACAGTATTGTTGTGAAATAAAAATGTTTTAGTTCCGACATTAACTATGCCCTTTTAACGAATATATCAAATTTTACTCTTTTTTCATATCTCCCGAACAGTTTGAAATATCAAATTGCTATAAATGTTATTATGCTCTTTATGTCGATTAAAACCACGTACGTAATTTGATGTGGCACTTTCTAAACACATTTTATAAATAATGCCCTTTGAAAAAGGTATAATTTTCAATGCCTCATGACTACTTCTACTTGTTCGAAATCGAAATTAAAGTACCTTGAATATGTATAACTTTTGTCTGCGGTATTACATTTGTAGAATGCTCCATTCTTTTATATTTGTGATACTGTGGCATCCTAACATTGCATAACAAGAGTGATATTGTATGTTTTCCTTTTATGTGTAAATATAAAACATGTAATAACTTGATGTAGTACATTTGAAAAAAAAATGTTGGTTTGACAAATTTTAATCTTGTGGTATCCCTGCAGATTTTTGCGTGTTACAAAATTTCAGCGTTTTTTACCCCTTCGTTTACAAGTTACAAAGGCATCTCAAGATATGGTCTACCTTGTACGTATGAGTGGCTCGGGCAAACAATATGATATATCACATTTTCTAACTTTCGGGTAAACTGGAAGAGAAGGTTAACCATTCCTATGCAGTTCAATGCAATGACACATACCAAACGAACTTCCCCTGTCATCTGCAGGTACATTTCCAAAATTAAACTACATACATACTTTTCTGTAGTTCAATCACAACCCATTCTTCCTAATAACTTAATTTCACCGGAAATGGTACTTATTTTACGTTAGGGTGATCCGCTCATATGTATATGCAGTTTGGTTTACAGGCCATACATTACTTACATAGAAGCATGGATTTATAGTACACAACTTTGCAGACACTCTGCATATTGGTTAAATGATCAGAGTTTACCAAGAAGATCTTTTCTTCAAAACAAGTTTTGTAATCAAGATTTTTGTTTATCTTGAATAACATGTGCAATAGGGACGTGGTTATTGCTCCTGATATTCATATAGACAGAAAACAACGGTATCAAAATACACAGTAATTTACACAATAGTATGAAATCTAAATTACTTACGCTTCTATCCATTTTATGACAACTAACAGAATGAAGGGAATAAATGGCTTATATTTTGGAAAGCCTAACGACATACAAAAATATTACTCGTTACACTACTTTGAAAATTTTTGCTTTCCCTGCAATATTTTTAATCTCTGATTTTTAATTTAGTACAGTATTTTTTATGATTTATATTATTATAATTCCTTAGAAAATAACTAAACAATTTAAAACAATTTATAGTTGACAGAATATAATACTGTAAATGAACACATCAATTGTTCACATCATCTTTAATTATCAATTAGGTATAATATATTATTCATTCTCGTTATACTCTGAACTGTAGAGTTACAGTTTCAACTCTAACGTCAATCATTCGTGGACACTTCCCTTTTTTAATGAACTTTCACGGTTGAACTATCAATAAATACTTTGTACTAAAATCTTTTTCTTCATAGGACAAAAATTTACTATCACTACATAAAATTAAATGTTGCACACCACAGTCCCTCTGAAATAATCCAGTGATTTAAATTTTGCAATGCTTTAATTTCACACACAATGTTAAGAGTACAAGAACTGAATTGTGCAAAGTAGTCCATGCATTTTAAAACACGTTCCTCAGAAGGAATAAAAGTTACAGCAATACACACTTTTGCAACCTTAACAATGTATCATACTTGACTTTATGAGTACAATCTTGTGTTAAACCCTTAATGAAACGAAGTGTATATACATATGTACTTAAATATAAAATATGCATTTTTAAGAATACCAAATATTAAAGTAACCGTAAAACTCTAAAACCATTTGATTGTGTATTCCCATTAATTTTTATGTTCCCATTAATTATTTTACACACTAAATATGTTTAAAATGACTAGTCATAATTAAAGCAAAACTTTATATATATATATATGAAAAGGGAAAAACAACCTCCGTGTCATTACACGGCTTTGGTCTATCGGATGGCTTTTTGATTGATATGTGTTCATTACTGCTTTCGAAACGGATTTTGATGCTTCTTAATTCACACACCGAAATCAAGTTGGTCCAACAAGCATATAGTCTGGATAAACAGCGCAAAATATGTACCCAAATTACAACAACAACCCAATTAAATGCAACTGTGTTAGTCACTCGACTTTAAAGAATTAGAAATTTCACTTGTCACCATAAGATAATATGGTACCATGTGCTTTTGCAGTTTAGCTTCGGGATGATATTACCCTAATATCTCGCGATAAAAATAATTACGGGAGGTTACATGAGTGATCTTAAAATGTTTTAGTTCACAACAACATGATAAAACTAAAAGTTTGATTTATAGATGTTATTGTAGAAAAATACCAAGAAATTAAAAAATTGCCCATTTAACACACACACACACACACACACACAAAGAAAATTAATTAATTAATACGTTATCTATATACAATGTATCGTATATACAGTAAATATTTTTTTTTTTTTTACATCAGATTTTATTCGATAGGGAAGAATGTGTTGAAAGATAGCAAAATAAAAGGGAGATCCAGCTTTTAGGCATGAAATACAAGATCTGTACTTCGTTCGCTCTTTGACTCTTCAAGTAGAGTTGATGTTTGAATTGCTTATTGTGACTGAGTCATAAAAATTACTCGAGTCAAGAAGAATCATTGGAAATATCACTGGTTTGCCTCTCATGACGATAAAAGTTTCTGAAAATGCTATTTGTTTTCCGCCAATCATGAATGGGGGTTGTTTAGATAGTAAATGCTTCTCTTTATTCATAAAGTGTAAACAAGTAAACAAACATTTCCGAAAAAATAAGGTCAAAGGTTTCTTGTATTTAATATTTTAAAAAATCTGCAAATTACAGTTTAAAAATTTAAACTTAGATCTCCAGTTATAAGATTTTAAAATTTTCATTACTACTTGATGTTGTAAATTTATTATTTATTTATATGTTGCATTAACAGAAATAAATATTGGATTGAAGTTAAAGTAATACAGGTTGGGACTGTATATTCTATGATACATTATTAGAATGCAGATAAAGGGAAAGATATTTGTGCTGCTTTTGTGTGTATGCAGAAAATGTTTACTTGAAAACTTTCTTGAAACGCAAGAACATTGTTATCAGTGACGTTCTCGACTAGCAAAGTTTGAAAAATAATCTCAAACCTAAATTTCCTATTTTCCAGAAAAACATACATAAGAACTATTTTGCAGTAAGTTCTCTAATGTAAAATATTGTCATATAACAGGATTTATCAATAAAGTAACTAAGTTGATACTTGAAATATGATTTCAAGTGCCTTATATTTTGTTTGTATAAGCCAGAAGGATAGACCTAGACTTCTCACCAAAAATTCTTACAAAATATATAACTGTGCATTAAAAAAATAACATTGTTTCTTCTCAGGCAAGACCACATATTTTAAAAAACAAAGTATTAGTACTAAATCACACTGTGTTTTGCAAAATTAATTATAATTTCACATGCATTAATTATAATTATAATTTCACATGAATCGGTATTATTTATAACAATTCAATTACCATATTCTCTTTTCCAAGGGATAATATATTTTGGATGTTGAAAATATTACAAAAGTAATCCATAAGATTATTTGATATAACTAACTAATTATTGGGCGTTCCATTATTTAAAAACTATTGTCTTAATAATCAATAATCTTTTTATGTGTAAAAGGCACTTATTATCTTTCAATTTCCTGTCAATTATTTCGCAACATAACGAAGGTTTTCTGACGATTAACACTAAAAAATCATATATATCCTCTCCTAAGAATTTTTTTATTACATTATACAATGAATAAATTATGGTGTTGGCAGGTTCTCGCATTCAATAGTGCAGCACCAATGGAACGAATTAAGCAGTTTTTGCAGGCAGCATATTTCGAGGAGCGCCGAAATGAAGAGTGCTTGGCAATTCACTAACTTCATTGGCACATCCATTGATTTAGCAATAACATAGCTATTTCACAATTGAAAATCTGCGACTAAATAAATGTTTCATGGTGTTTTGCAGTTTGAATCATCATATTAACTAATTATACATTAATATTTACAATGGCAGCAAAATCTTTAATAAGAGCATTATTTACTGTTAAACGTCCCTGGACAACGAAAGGTATGTTATGTCACTATTCGAATTTTGAATGGTTAATTGTTGCAATCCATACGTACGTTGGCAGACGTACCTTTGTCGTTATGAATCATTGTTAATGTTATAATTAGCAATATATACAATGAAGTTCGTATTTTAACTTAAATTTAAAATACTATGGGAAAAATTTTTAGGATGTGTTTACATGACTTGTTGTTAGCCAAAAATAACAACTGAATATGAAGACACGAGGGTGAAAAAGTTTTTGTAACAAGTTCTCAAATATTGTTTATATTGCAGGAATGAAAAGGTTATTTGTACTCATGTTTCACACAATGCAACTGAAAGCCTAAGAAATTCATGATTTCTAAAAGAATAATGTTCAAAGAACTCAAAGATAGAGGATTGGGTGCTAATTCACAAACACTTTAGTTTCCCTATCAAACAAATTCACCCACTCGTGTCTTCAAACCTGCTAGTGTAGTAACTTACAAAAGCCTTAAGGATTCACCATAATACAGTATAGTTAAACTCACTATCAATCGCTCTCATTTTCTCTCTCTTTATATTTATATACATGAATCCATAAACGATTAGCTTCTCCAATATATCATTTTTCTCTTACTAAAAGATACACTTGAAAACTACAGTGTACAGCGCAAAATTCAATATTTTTGTACAAAAACTATAACATCTTGAAAGAGGAATTATATAAATGTATTACTACGTAGAAATGGTGTGGAACAAACTAAACATGCTTGTATGTATAAGTCAAAATGAAATAACGCTACAAAGACAATAATGAATTAAGTTAATGTTTTCGATCGTCAATAACATTTTCAAAGCAGGAGAAAAATGAAAAGAAAATATTCATTACTTTTGGTTACATTAAGTTGAAACCTATCTTACTAATCTTCCCTTATGCTTCCTTCTTTCTTTTTTGCTTGAAAAACGATTTGACAATGAAAGAAAGGAGAGACTTTATTCATTACCCTTTCAAAGTGTATCTTTTTCTTTTACTGAAATATTTGAATGTATATAAATTATTTTGTTTTGTATATGGTCAACAAATATAATGTCTCTAAAATTGATGAAAAATAACGGAGTCTAACTTAGGTATAATTATATGCATGTACAAACATTTTCATCGTTTCTGGAAATTTTAGAAAGTAGCCCTCATATTAGTTATGAACATTACTTTCGTCTCCTTCCTATTTCGTGGATAGAGAAAGTTTAAAACTTGATGTAACTAAACTATTTGAAAAATTCATTCATCAAATACATCACCATATTATGTTTACAATGGCTCTCAAAAGTGATAATGGGAGTCTTATTCGGTTGTTACTATTCTACAGCAAGGCTGCAGTATGAGTGAAAATTAAAAATTTGTATTTTACACGAGTATAAAAGTATAAACAAATAATTTTGATATTTATTTTTCCTACAAAGACAACGTAACTTAAGCAGATTTACTATATAAAAGAGAGAACACATTTCTTTGTATGAAATAGCTTTTAAAAAACGAGACATCTTCATTATTATCCAAACTTGGTATTATTGATAAAATTTAAGGAATGTGCTGACAAGAATGTGTACAACATTCGAGGGAAATAAAAAAATCACAATAACACAATCTCAGTCATATTTCTCAGTAAATATCACTTACACAGACGCAATATCAGCAATATTCATATTGTCACTTATCACACTTTGCGTCCATCTTGGATCTTGAAAGGTTTGAGTCTTGTTTTGGCTAGAATTGAGCTTTTGACAAATATATAATCGTTTGCTAAATGCTGGTGGTGTGTCACTTCTGCAATCACTTTGTATCCTTTATTTTCCATGTATTTCTTTAAAACTTTTTTCCCTTCAGGACCGTGAATGTACTCCACAGATAATACCTATAATGGAAAGATATACTAAGTTTATTTTATAAAAAAATAATAATATATTAATTATTAGAGGGGATTATTTGAAACAAATTACGAACATATAAACGAACATAACAGAAAAGACACTCTAAATCTGATATCGCTAAAATTATATATATATACGCAGTATGAAGTCGAAAATCCGAACTAATTGGGACCACAAGTAGTTCGGGTTTTCGAAAATGACCAAGAAAATGCCATTTAGGCTTACATATGCTGTACGGTATGTTCTATCGATACAGTGGTTATTCAGTACATACAGTAATTACAATACCGTACATAAGGCTACTTACATTTAATGTTTCTGAAGAACTTGCTCGTACACTAAATTACACTGATCTTGTAAGTCACACTTAAAACTTATAGGCCTAAGAGAAAATAAAAATAAAATTATGTATGACAAACAATGACATATGAATGAACTTTTGTAAAAACTTTGACTACAGACAATGTCGACGAACACACTATTGTTTGTTTATCGCTAGCGTTAGGACAAAATGTGAAAAGCTTCTAGGGACGGTGTTCGGATTTTTGACGTTCGGATTATCGACGTTCTACTGTATCTATCTATCTATCTATCTATCTATATATATATATACGTATATATATATGAAATTTTTTATACACTGAAACAACTCATGAAATAATATGAATAGGAAATCTTTCAGTTTAACGTTCCATAATTATGCCCTTTAGGCTAAAGGAGACGGATGATTAAGGCAAATGAAGATGGAAACGAGGGTACACTGAGAAAACACACGGACCCCACACAACAGAGGTAAGCGCTCTACCACTGATCCACCATGGTCCTGGAACAAGTCATCACATTAACTATACTAATACGTTTCTCCCCTCAAACTCTCCTCTAGTCTATCTTGAATAAACTGAGACTATCATGTAAGATAGTGTCAATATATTCAATACGGATCTACAAAGGAGCTTTAAGGAGAGAAACGTAGACAATATTAAGACTACCTATTTTCGACTTTACTAAGAAATCATTAGACAAAGTATTAATCTTAAGTTGTAACAGGCAAAATTAATGCTACTTTTCAGATAAGTGACAAACTTTGCGGAAACGAGAAAGGATAGAGTGTAAAATGTATCTTTTTCTCCAGAATTTCTTATATTAGACGTACATAGGACAAATGTTAGGTATAGTTTATAGGTCCAGGGTCTGCTACACACCAGAACAAGGAAAACCTTATCTTTCAGGCAACGTTAAAGTTCGATTTTAAAAAATAAAATCGATAAAATCTTAACTTCCCTTTAGATGAAGCACGTAAGGTCCGGTCTCGTATCATTTATGAAGAAAAATGCATGAAATTATTTTGTTTTACTTTTAAACCAAAATCCCATATTAACATGCATTAAGAAGATAGGTTTGTGGTTTGCTACGCATAATAAATTTGGGTAAATATGGACGATAATTTTTATTTTTAGAGATTTCCAATCCTGTATTGAGGCTGGCAGTCGACTTTGCATCATTAAAAATGTTTATGTAAGCATTCACATTATACATGACTACAACAGAAGGAAATCCAGCTGTGTGATTTGCTCATTACTGTTGAGACCAGTTTGAAACGGATCTAGGTTACTATAGGGCGAATACTTAAGTTCTGAATTTCGCTGTGTATAAAACAATAAACTTTAAACATTGGGATTAAAATAAACATTTTTATTGTTTTTATAACGTTCTTACATTGCATTTTATAGTCGCAATAAACATGTATAAATACTATTTAAACTTGTTTGTAGAAGTCTCGTAAGATTTGGTTTTGTATCTTAATTTTTTGTTACTCAAATGCTGTGTGCAAAGGATTTAGTGTCTTATGGAATATTAAGTTGAAAGCTATTTAAGTTATTTAAGACTGCATGAAAGGTTGGGGAAAATAATTTAAAGGTCAGTTTTATGATAAAATTTATTATTCAACAAGGTACATACTTGTGCATTTAATACTTCTTTGTAATACGTTCATTAGTATACAAATAACATCAGTTTATCTAACGCAGAATTCTTGCAATGATGTGCTTCAGTTTATATATAGTTTACTGTGGAAGATATGCTTGTTTGTTTTGTTTGAAACATATAACTTCAAATGAAATGTTTGCGCATTTCATCCTTAAAAAATTAAGCATTCTCTAATTGGAGGTACGCGATTTCGTTTCTCAAGATATCTTTGATCACTTCTATCATGTTATTTAAAGTATGCACTATTTTTACATATATTCTAAATATTAAAACAAAATTTGAAGATTACAGATTGTAAACAAATTGCTTCTCTCTAATTGCAACAATACTAAAAATATTAAAAACGAAATTTTCCTTTTATTCTCAAAATCTTAAATGTATTCTGCAGTTAGAGTCGGTCTAAGCTAATTTGCCGCCTTTCCGTCACTAGAAAGAACACCCCTATTCTTCGAAAGAAGACATCTTAAAAGCTACATTAGTATGATGCCACATCATAATTATAGTAGCATTAATAAAAACATAAGATTCACCCCGAATAATAATAACAATAGTAATATAATAAACAAATTAATAAGAAGCGTTGTAGATAGAGCAGAACGTACAAAGTTACAGTTACTTTGTCAGAAATTAACTTTAAACTAGTATACATTTTATATAATGGGTTGTATTTTTCATATATATATATATATATTCAATTTGTATACTTTATGCCAATTTGTATACTTTGTTTACTGTTCTCAACTTTTGATTGGCTCTAACAGGTGGGAACAGAACGTAAAAGAAGGAGGAGGACAAAATCTTATACTGTTTTGTAGATATGTAGATGATTGCCTTGGAATATGAAAAGGAACTAAGAGACAGTTGGAGAAATTTGTTAAAATAATTGAGGACGAAGAAAAAGTAATTAGGCTAGGAATGGAGATAGAAGAAGAGAGGAAAATCAACTTCATGGACATGACTATAGAGAAAATAGAAGGAAAATTCGAAACGAGATGGTACAGGAAAGAATGCGATGCCGGGATATACTGCCACAAGATGAGTGACGTAGACAAGGGAACTAAGAAGAATTTTATACAGAACATGAAAAAGAGAATAGAAATGATAGATAGCAACGAAGAAAAAGAAAAGAAGACCTAGAAATACTCTGCCAATTACTAAAGGGAAACAGATACAGAAGAGAAGATTTAGAAGAAAGAAGGAGAGGAAGAAAAGAGGAATAAGCAGAGAAACAAGGAAAAGGATGGTTTGGTATTGAAAGTTTAGGCGAGAAAACGGAGATTTTGAAGAACCTGTTGAGGAAGGAAGGGATTAAAACATGCAGGAAAGGAGGAAAAGGATAATAGACTTAGTGAGAGAGAAAGGAAAGAAAAGGAGATAAGATCAGAAGAGAAAGGAGTCGTGTACCAGGTTAATTGTAAAGAGTGCGATATGAAGTACATAAGGGAAACAGGAAAGAGATTAGAACAAAAGATAGAACAATATAAGGATGATGTTAGATTAAAAAGAGAGAACAACGCACTATATAAACACATTAAAGAAACGGGACATGAGATAGATTGGGAAGCAATAAAAGGATTAGAAAGGGAGAAAAGGAGTGTAATAAGAAAGTGGAAAGAAGCCCTGCGGATTAAAAATACGCGAAGGAGAAGTTGATGAATTGGTCTAGTGAACTTGTAATACATGAATTATGGGTAAAGATGATAGACAAAATAGAAAGGAAAAAAAAATTAAAAGGATCAACACGAGCATCCAGATTGTATATAAGCTGTCAAAATTGGATATTTCTCTTATAATGTGTTTGAAGAAGGCTATGTTACATAGCCGAAACTGTAACACAAATATATAATCTTAAAAAAAGATATATATATATATATACTGCTTTGGCCAGTTGGAGTTTCATTAGTAATATTCCGCGTAAATTACGATTAATCTGAAATTATGTAGGCGCATCAGAGGGTGATTAAAATTAAAAAATTATCAATATATTCTCTCGTGGGAAAATTAGATATTCTTCAGACGTATGGTAACTACAAGCTAGTTTCGTCTTCAGTCGTAAGGTAAGAAGGATAAAAACGGATAAGATAAATATGGTATGGGAACAGCAATACATACCACCAATTAAACGCAACGTAAAAAATGGGTACTAAAAAGAACGAGCAGTGCACGGTGGGAGAAAAAAAGAGTTGAGTTTGAAAGAGGCATGGTGTCTATGCTACGTCATTGTTACCAAAACCAAAATAAACATCAAAGGTAGCAAGAAAGATTTTATCAATGTTGCCAGAATCCAGATTTAAAGTCGATTTATACTTATGAATAAAGAATCATTCTTTAATCTCTCGTTCTTTAGTTCCTGAACCTATTATATTAACCTGTCTTACGTCTATATTGCTTTAAGTTAAGTGACAATCCCGACATACCCTCTTTTTGTGACTTTTTTGATTGTCTTGTATGTTCTTTATTTTGGGTATTAATGTTGCGCTTGGTTTAACCTACATATGAAGAGTCAGCCACATTCACACTAAGCACGACAAATACCTGACTTATTTAGTAGATCAACAAATAACTTTTAAAGCTGGTGAGATGCTTTTTAAAACTTTTTGGGGAAATACTGAAGGCAAATATGTTATGCTTTGCAAGAATACGTTAAATTTTTGTCAATAATTGTGAAAAGTAAGGAAATCCTATCGAATTTTTTGCTTCTTTTGAAATAACCTCTTAGGAACTTGCACCAATCTACGTGTTTGATTAAACTCTTTCTGGAAGGTTCGCAACTTATAACCGTTCTTTTATCCTATTTAATAAAAACTATATTTCATCTTTGAGATCACCTGAGAGATCACAAATTAGCAATGCCATACGAAAGAAATGCTTCTAAATATTGGCCTTGTACAATGGTGGATGGGCTGACTGTTGATGTATGTAGGTAGTACAGTAAATTTGATTTAAACTACTAGTTGAGCAAAACAATACATTTATTGTAAAAATTATTAACGTGTAACACTTTCGTCAACTAACCACTTTGGCTTCATCATACACTATCTACTACCTACTGCAGGTAGTACTTACATACATCAAGAGTCAGCCCATCCACCACTGTACAAGGCCAATATATGGAAGGATTTCTTCCGTAAAGCATTACTAATTTGTGATCATTCAAGTGATCCAAATGATGAAATACAGTTTCTCTATCAATTAGGACAAAAGAACGGTTATAAGTTGCGTATCTTACAAAAACAGCTTAATCAATCACGTAGAATGGTGCAAATTCCTAGAAAAGCTATTCGAAAAGAAACAAAAACTTGGATAGAAACTCTTTGCTGAGAATTTTGTAACTACTGCTTCCCATTTATCACTTAACCATCTCTTGTAAAAATTTAATTTTGATTTTTTTTTTAAATGAATACATTAATTTCAAATACAAGTGTTTCTACTTCATTTATGGCTTCCAATAAAAATTTTGAATATCTTGTGTTGTCTTTCTTTTATATGTTTTGACAAACCTAATATCAGGTTTTTCGCTTTTGAATCCCTAGTATGTTCCTTGACACGGACCTTTAGATTTCTTTTGGTTTTGCCTACTTCTTTCAATTATTTATGTTGTACTTGCAGAATGAGCAGATTTAAAATGTATGTACTTTGTACTGGCTGTAGACTTGTGGTGGACAACAGTAATGAACTTATTGTTATATCTTCTTATATTGAGATCTAAATAAGTAAGTTTACATTGGTTTTCGTTGTTAACTGTAAATCTCAAATTTCTGTGGATAGAATTCAATTTATTTAGTAAAAAATCTAGCTGTGAGTTATCCTTGTACAAGGAAAGTATGTCATCCACATATCTATAATAGCGTACCGTACTCAATATTTGTTCTTTCAGAATCTTACTTTCAATTTAATGAAGTAACAAATTAGCCAACAATGGCGATAATACTTTCCTATTACTAAATTTTCAATTTGGTGGTAAATAATAATACATCTTTGGGTAACTGGATCAATGAAAATCTAAACTGAAATTTTGACAATTCGAATTAATAGAGTAAACATTACTTTTATGATTATAAAAACATAAACTTTCGATAATTATATGCTCATTAATGTTTAGTACGAACATAATTTCAATCTATTCTTTGCTACAATATTGTATTCTAGAAAATTCTACAGATAAATTGAATTCACATTTAAGATAAAAGAAGTCGTACCTGTTATTGTAAAGTAATTGAAAAAGCTTTTATTTTGTTTCATTAAAAGAAAAAGTGCGATCTGTAAATTAGAAAAAGAAAGGCCTTTATTTTCGTTGTTTAAATATAGTTAAAACTTGTATAACTTCAGAATTAAAGTAAAATCATATCTATGGAAAAAAATGTTTCAAAAAAATAGAGTTTGGACGAAAGTATTTTAGTGAGATATATCAATGTTTTCTTAGAAGTTATACTACCAGAATGGACTTCAGAAATTGTCTAACTATACAAAATATTTTCTTTCTCAAACAAAATCACACCTTAACAAGATGAAAGGTTTTTAGTATATTATGATAAAATATTTGATGAAATTTAACTATCTACTAGTACAGTGGACTTTATAATTCTAGCTCCCTCAGTAAAAGAATCCAGTGCTATGAAGACTACCTGTGCAAAGTACAAACGAACAATGGAAAAACAGAATAGTTCGAAATGAAGTGTGGCCTCACACAAAACTGTGTGCTGTCCCGTACATTATTTAACGTCGTTATGAAAAAGCATAGTTACAAGTGTAAAAGAAGAGAAGAGGTATACATAGTTATTTTCTCAAATGGTGTGCTGGTTTGGGAATCCGATAAGGTACAAAGACATCTGAATGCTTGTGACAAATGTACAGAAGAAGTCGTCTTCGTACAAACCAAATTTTGATAATTTCCAGGAACAAATACGGTACCGATAAAGCAAACAAATAAATCTACGAGGAAAGATAGTAGCAAAATTTAAGTTCCTGGGTTGTGAATTGACGATAGATGGCCAAATGAAAAAAGATATCATTAGGATGCTATAACAAGAAAAAGAATTTAACAAAGTTAAACATCTAATATTGGATCGTAATATATATAAAAAAGTTAATATGCTACTATATAACAAATATTTCATACCATTGATAATTCATCTTCTGTTCAAAGTTACCGCTGCTGCGAGCTATTGAAAGTGTTCTTTGTTGTTTCATACGTGGAAAGGTATTTTCAAGGCATTGTTTCTCTTCTCTGAAGTGGTACGATGATTTTTTTTACACGTGTTATATGTGTCAATTGGTACCTAAGAAGTATTAGTAATAATATAAGTCTAATACTTACCTGAAGTTATTTTAATACTTTAAACCTTATTCACTCATATATCAATTGGGAAAAATGATATTTAATAGTTTCAGTATATTTTACGAGAGTTGGGAGATCATCCAGTACGACCTTCTTTGCATTTGCAGTACAATTTAAGCTGAAATTTTAATTAAATTGACCAAAGTTCAAATTGAAAAACAGAAAACAATACTAGCTTTCGCGCGTAAATAGTGATTTCTTAAAGGTTAGAGTCATCAGGAATGTCCTCCAATGCTGAACGGTCATTTATCATACTTTTATATTTATTTTAAGAACTAAATATCTTACTTTTATTATTATTATTAATATGGGTGAGTGTTAAACTTTTATTATCAATAATAATGGATCCTATGGTCTCATTAAATAAGAAATATTGGTTTTGCAATATTTTTTATACAAAATGTGTTATCGCTGATAATATTGTTATATAGCTGCCATGCAGTATCAACTATTTTATTGATGTCCAGTATCGACAAAACTAATAATACCGTGATAAAGTGTTTATCTTACTTTTAATGGCCTATCACATAATTTTGAGAAAATTTGTGAAGATTGCCTTCTGTGAACAAATGAAAAAGTCAACGAGCCGAGATCCTAATTGGACACTGGATAAGAAAATAGATTACAGAAGAACATTTTTATGAAGGGCAATAGATTAGATTGAAAGAAGAGGAGGGCTGAAAGGATAGAGAAAGGTTAAAAATCAAGAGAGGAAATTCGATTTTCGACAAGTACAATGTAGCAAATGTAAAGCTTTTGAACTTCATACTGTAAACTTAACCCGAGGCAACTCGATTTAGTTATCCTCTTCGTATATTAAGTTTTTGGAACAAAATACAAAATACACTGAGGTATTATTATTATTATTCAGTCTGAATCCTATAATAAGATAAAAAGTTGGATTATTCAGTTTTCTATATATAAAAACATGATAACTATATATAAAAAACATGATAAGTGACTGTTCAGTATTTGACGGAGTTTTTCTAATCTTCTGAAGATTTTAACTTTTAAGAAACTACTGAATTGAGTATTTTTCAATTTAGCTTTTGCTCAATCTAATTAAAAATTTAGCTGCAAAACAGAGGTTGCACCACAGGACCATATCCCAACCTTTAAAATTTATTCGAAAATATTTAAATACTCATCGTAATATATTAATAAAAAAAGTTTAAAACTCGTATTTAAGTAATTACACAAGCAGTGGTCAATTATACAAATATTTAATACTTCAATTATACAAGTTTTATACAAACATGTTCAACATGTTAAAACTTATTAGAGAAAAATTTACATTTCAACACAATGCTCCGTCGTATAACTGAGAATGAAACAACGAAATTTATGCCTATGTTCTAGATACATGTAAAAATATTAAGGTTAAGGTAAATAAGATCTTTGAAGCTTACCTTAATATCTACTTTATCGAATGGAATGGTTCTCAGAACTTCCAATTCATTGCCTTCAACATCCAGGCTAAAGTAATCTACGGTGGTTTTGTTGAGGGCAACCAGCAACGTATACAAAGGAATGCACTGCACTTCCACGAACCTATCTGTAATTCTAGTTGACGTTATTGCCTCAGGAACTAATTTTCCAATGTTGAACGCTTGTCGAAATCTTAGCTTGAAAGAAAAAAAGAAGAAAAATGACATTTTGTAAAACAAAAAAGTTTTTAAACTGTTAAATACGAGGGGTGTTCATGTCAGAACTGGATTTTACTTCAGTACTGCTTACATTATTATAAACATTAAACATTTAGTATATTTTTACATTAAACATTTAGTTTGAAAATAATGGGTATTTTTATTAACGGTGTTGATTGCTCCTCAAAGGCGAACAATGAACTCAGTTCAGCTATTGTGCAAAACATAATTCGTTTGCATGCAAACGAAAATATCAAAGTTGCTGAAATTTTAGAAGCATGTATAAACGATGTACATGGTTTACAGAAAGGTGCAATTCTATTCGAGATAACTATGAAAAAACAGGCTAAAATGCCACAAAAGTCAATAGTATCAATATTCAACAGGTAGCAGGGGCGGCTTGCCTATAAGTGCTGCAGAGCTGCAGAACTACCAGCTATTTTAGTGGCATAAATGTATTTTATTGAGTTGAATTGTGTTTAATTTAATCAAGGTAATAATGTAATGATGATATTTGGTCTAACGGTGTCCTGAAATTGCACTGCTGGATATGCTACATATCGTAGTATTACTGGAAACACCTTCTGAAGCTTAATAATATTGCAAGAGCTGTGCACGGATTGCCCTATGCTTTAGCATTGAAACCAAAATCTTCACCAGCCGCACTGTATTACGTTTTCCTTGTCTCTTAGATAGGATTTACTAGAGCTGCACTCCCAGCAGCTCAGAACTCACGAATACTTCCGAAGAAGCCGAGGACACACGACGTGATGTACATGAGGCTCCCTTCTCTTGTATTTGATAACGGTGTTCAGAGTAATTGTTGTGCGCTTTGAAAGTAATAGTATTCCATGTTCAAGTTTGTGCAAATTTTCTGAACAAACACAATTTGTGTGACAATTTTAAGGAAACCGTAAACCTTTTGCAAATTCTTCAATTACCCCAACGACAATAGCTGAAGCAGAACGTCACTTCTCTAATTTTAAAATAGTTAAAACATTTTCGGGAAGCACAATATGTCAGGAAAGAACCAATGCTTTGGCTGCCTTATCAATCGAGCGTGATTTCATATCCATCATGCCGAACTTTAATGATAGAGTAGTAGGACATTTTGTACAGCAGAAGACACGTCGGATAGACTATTTACAAACGATAAAATATTTATAATTCAGCAGTATTAATACAATTTCTACCTGTAGACATTACGTGAATCCGAAATTGTTATGGTATCTGAAAACAGTGTTTCTTACGATATGGGTATGGTATTTTTAAAGTTTGTTACACGCAACGGTGGCGTATTTAGAGAGGAGCTATAAGGCTCAAGATCCCCCGAAAGGCATTTAAACTTGTAGGAAAAATTAAGTGCTTATTCATATGCTGTGCAATGCTCCCCCCGGAACAAAATCCTAAATACGCCACTGACACCCAATAAGCAAAACAATAGTGTTTTGGTTGCGATACAGTAAAGTTGTATATATATTTGTTAATTTCAATTATGATTGTCATTTACGTATAACGATTAGAGTGCTAAAAGATATGCGGTTCGTGTAGATTTTATAATTAATTACAGCAAACGGGAAATTTAATATACAAAAAACACACTGTGCAGAACTACCTCAGATTATGGTATCGAGCCGCTACTGACAGGTAGGAAACTTTGTCTTCAGAGATAGGCAAATAATAGTTTATCAATAGTTTAAAAAAATATCCGTTAATACTAGATGTGCTGAAAACTTAAAACTGAGGTATTACACTTACTTTCGTGTAATATTGAGGTTAGTTCTCAGAATGTCTTTATTTTATTTCATTTGCAAAGTATGCTACGCGTAAGTATCGGAAATCTTATACAACGGCTATGTCAGTCTGTCTGTTTACAGGTATCAGGGCAAAAACGGTAAAAGACACCGAGAAGTGGTTCTCTGAAGTCGATTCAGCGTCCCAAAAACAGATTCCATTTCATCCATTAACTCTCTACTCAACTGGAAGCGGCAGAAATTAAAGCATTTCCGGTTTCAATGTTAATCGCCATAAAATAAAAAAGCAATATTGAATTCTCATAGTTTGGAAGACTACCGTAGGTGTACAATGTTAAAGGAAACTCTCTTGTTTTACTTATGTAAGAAGCTCTAGTCCCAATTACGGTGTTGTTCATTGTTCATACAGATATATACAAAGTCATACTGGCATATATGCACGTGGCTTCGTGTCGCGTAGTCGCTAAAGTCCTCGCTGTTTTCTGCGAGCGGCCCCGGGTTTGAGTCCCGGTTGGGACATTCGGTCTAAAGAGTGAAGAAACTTTTTCAAGACGGCCATTCTAAGCGAGGTTTTCTTCATTCGCACCAGGCACATACCGTTATGATAGAGCCAGGCCCGTATTTAGATAAGTGCTATTCTATGCTCAGCACAGAGCGGCAGAATTTAGGGGGCGGCAAAATTTTGGATTTTTTAAAGATTCACAATAAAGTAACAACTAGCAACCCGCAGAGTTCCGCGCAAGCGCGAGAAGATATGTTAATTTGTTTACTTCGCTCTAAGTACAGCAGTTACTAATTAGCTAGCTTATCTAATTATTTTTAAAAAGTCATCATCTCCAAACTCAGCGACCTTGAAACCTATGAATTAAACACTAATATCTGTCCTTTTTGATTTTTTTTAAACCTCGCCCCCTCCATGGGGAATGGAGTATGACCTTGAAATTGAATTGGATTAAAACTGTCACTATTCATCTCAGCGATTCCAAAAACTATGAATTCAACTCTAATATTGGTCGTTTTCGAATATTTTTAAAATGTCCTCATGGTATTCTTATGAGGACTTTTCAACCCCATATCTCAGCTCAGGTGTGACCTAGATACCTGGAATAGGTTATTTGGATCATTTCTCTGAGAGCTTTAAAACACATTAAAACTCTTCATGTTTCTATCTATTATGGTTCTTGAGTTGAAAAGCGCTACAGACAGATAGCTTATTGTATTATTAATACAGATGCTATTAAACCATTACTGACGGTGAATAATATAAACAATTCAGTGGCGTAGCAGCTGCCCCCGACGTATAGGGGGCCCCGAAGTCTTGCGATGAATAAAGATTTAAAGAAGTAGAACTTCAACCTTACTTCTGTCGGCTTTACAACTAGGGCCCCTTCTCTATACTTTGCGGGGGGGTGGCGTGTGTTACGCCACTGAAACAATTGTTTCTGTTAACAGTTATTACCAATAATTAATGGTGTCTACAGTGACGTCCACCAATGATCACCTTCCTTCGGGCAGAACACCACATCATAATCATCATTGAAAGAACTAGTCCATTTAAAATTACGTTATAACTTTTGTAACTTGTAATACCTAAACTGCTATTTAACAAGAGCTGGTATGTTTGCAAAATCACGGCTTGTTTCCTTGTTTGATACGTAAGTTTGTGCGCGGGGCGGCAAATTATTTAGAGCTCAGAGGCGCACAATATTTAAATATGGACATCGGTAGAGCCTTTCTATTTCAAGTATGCCTCGGAAAATATGTGAAACATACTTCAGCCCCACCACGCCGCCCTCTTACGGAGGAAACCTTCCTGTTGCTTTGGGCAAAGAAGTGAATGACCTCGGCTGTGTTGCCAATTTGTCATTCAGTCGTTGGGTCTTGGGAAATGAAGATCTTAGGCTACTTAGAATGACTAACAAGACAGTGAACAGCGAAGCTAATGAAATAATTCAATGTGGCAACCATGTCCGCATCCTACTATTGAAGCCTTTAGGCCACAGTAACTTGTTCCTTCTCCTTGGAGGGAGGTACAGGAAAATATACACTGACAGCAACGCCAGCACGGGCACACTTGAAATAAAATGGTTCTACCTAACATACTTAACACAATGGTCCCAGGCTCCTTCCTTCCTTTCCTATTCGTTTCTTCTTCTCTATACAAATAATTAATTTGTAAACAAATAAAAATGAACTGTTCACAACACAGTATATAACCTATGACAGTGGTCTGAAAATGAAACAAACCAATATTGGATTGAAGGAATTAAAAATATGATTTGATTTTTCATAATATTACGAACTTTAAAACTGTAAAATTGCTAAAGGGAACACACAGTAAATATTCTAATGTATCTAATAAATTATTATTATTATTATTTTATTCTGCATTTGTTTTTTCTAGAAAAAGAAGAAACAATCAAGGACAGTATATATGAATCTATAGGACTCACTTTATCTTGATTAAACTTGTCATGGAGATAGACTTTGATTTACTTAAAAATTATGTGAAACATATGCTGTGCCCGAGTTATGTGTCATCAACGTTAGGATTTATACTTAGTCAATAAAAAAAATCATTAACGTTCATTTAGAACAAAAATTAGGAGAAAACACATTAACCATTAAACGTTAATTTGAAGTTAAAATAGAATAAATTGATGTTTACTACTTTTTCAATTGGCATTGGTTATAAAAAGCAAAGGTAAATAAATGAATAATCTAGCGGAAGACAATTTTGATTTAGAACAATGAAAATTTAGAACATGTATTTCGTATGCTTATCGGATTGTTTTTTCTACGTGATACATTTTTTGGGAATGCACTGAACTGCCAGGAAGCTGGAATTTACATAGTCATAGTCATAAAAAAAAAAACTAAAAATTGCGTACGTACTCAACAAAACTATTAACGTAGAATTTGTCACAAAAATATCTATTGAGCAGTAGAAGAAGCGTGGAATTTACACCTTGTAGGGGCAAGAACATTTAGAGAGCTTTGAAATGTGGTGTTGGAGGAAAATGGAGAAGATAATGAACAGAGAGAGCAACAAACGAAGATATTTTAAAACGGATAGGAGAGAAGAGGACACTTCTAGCCAGCATCCTACCTACGAAGGCCAATTAGTTTCGACGTATCTTGAAGAAATTGTCTTCTTTATACCGCCATAAAAGGAAAGATGGAAGGAAAGCGAGGAATAGGAAGAAGAAGAACATAACTAAGGGTCAATCCATTTCAAATCACTCAATTTTAAATAAAATTGTTGCTTAATATTTTTTTTATTTTCCTGATTTTTTAAATCATGAGTTCCCTATTGCTAGATAGTCACAAAACATTGTTTGAAAAAAATTATATACAGTAGTTTTTTTCTGGCAGCCATTTTTAAAATGGCGGTTGGACAAATTTTAATTAAAAAAACGTGGTTTCCGGAAAGTTTAATTGCCAAGCTATTTTTTAAAGATATCAGAATAATTCAAAAACCAGAGTGTTCAGCACGAAATGGACTTCAGGTATACAATATTTTAATTTTTGTACCATGCAAGAGAGTTAGTCAAACTCTTTACTATAAAAACTTGGAAAAAATGTATTAATCGTTAATTTTGAGGACCATTAGTTTCATGAAGGAATGGAGACTCAATAATGAAATGTTATTTCTGTGTTGAATACATATATAATTACCGGTACCTGCAGTATAAATTTTAGTCCTGAGAATGTAATCTCTTTTTTTTTTCCTAGAGCTGTTCCAAAATGGCCGAAAGACTCTTAACGTCAATTTTCTCAGGTCAATATCTAGAAAGGGGCTGAATGAAATCAGCTGAAAATTTTACAGAATGTTCTTTATACAAATGGGAATATTTCACATAAAAATTATAACTGAGACTCAACTACATTTAGAATACTAAAGCAGTGAATTTCAGTAAAAAAAAAAAAAAAAAATCCCCCCTACATGCTCGTGCAGTGCCAAGGTAGCAAACTAAGGCTTGAAATTATTATAGTTGACATTTGTCGAATGATGTTTAAATCATTACAGACAATAAACGATAAAATATTTTTACTTTTAAATAACAATGGGCAGTGCTAACAATAGGTGAGAGTTTTAATTCACATGGGAGCTCATTCCCACGTCTCATACAGTCCCAGTGCTGAAAGGGACGCTAAACTCAAAATCAAATAAAGTAATAACAGAAAATTAATTTTGCTAAACAAATACAAAAATGTCACAAGTAATTTTTGATCTCAAGGAAACCACGAACTTATTCTCTTCCATTGAAAAGTAATGTGAGTGTTAAGTTTGTAATTTTGGCTTCACGAAATGTCTGTTCAAAATTTTCGGGTTAATACCTGAAATTTGAAATCTTAGTGTATGGAAGTAAATGACTATCCTGTCCCTCAATCAGATGCTTTACTATAGTTTCTTCCAGACTTTTGTCACAAAAGTTAAAATGAAACTTCCTTTTGAAAAATTCAGAAGAAAGGTGCCGGTACTACTCACCACCTGAAAAAAAGCATTACCGGTACTTATAAGTACGATTTTTTTTTTTTTTAAATAATTACCTTTTCTGGAAAAGGGTTGATGGATAGACACACATCTGCTACCCATGCTTTTCTATTCTTTTCTTTCACAAGTTCCACGTTGCTAGGATCAGCTTCTATTAACAGCCCCTGCCATCCAAGCTCTCTTTCTAAGAACAGGGTATTCGACCTCGTCTCTCCATCTAATGCTCCACATTCTACGAAGAAACCTCCTCGCTGTTAAAGAAACAAATTAACAATAAGTATTTTTCATTTTGCTTCTTTTAAATTTTGTATATATTAATAATTTAAATTTCAAATAAATTTATAATTAGGATACACTCGTATATATACGTGGTGGCCGCGGTTCATTGGTATAGTGCTCACCTCTGGTGCGATTTTAGCTTTTGCTACGTGGGCTTTCTGGTGGACAAACACTATGCGGGAGGTTTTCTCTGGATTAACCCGTTTTCTCCCATTTTCTTCATTCTACTATTTCGTCTATTATCACCATTACCGTCTTTCTTAGCCTCGGAGCATAACTGTGGGATGTTGAACTACAAATAAATCTGTACAAAGAATAACAATAATAAAAATATCGTAAACAAATAATATATTTAATACAATAGTTTTTTCTGAGTAACATGCCCAATAAAGGACTCCAATTTTACCTAAAGAAAAAAAGACGATCGAGAGAGAAAAATAGAACACATGTGTATTGGACATGAGTCCTTACCTCAATCTTTTTACTCCACTATAGGGGAAATTTGGAACTGGCAGTTGATATCAAATTGTGTTAGCTTCAGTTATGTTCGGTTTGTAGCTTCAAAACTGTCAAGAGAGTTTTTACCAATGGGTACAATTATGTATAGTTTATTAATAGGTAGGCTTTCATCAGGGTGATGTAGAGGGATGTATATCGACGAGTATAGAAATAGGTTATATGACTGTAAGGATATGTGTGTAATTGCTATTTTGTATGTTCTTCTCCATGGTTGGCAGATAATATGTATTAAAAAAAAGTTTTGTAATACTTAGCGAATCTATTCATTCGGCATGTCTGAAGGCTGACAACATAAGTTCATACACATATTAACTCGAAAGTTTGACACAATCTTATCTTAATATATATAAAAATGTGTGCATATCTGTCATCAGATTTTCACATAGAAAGAAGTGACCAAATTTTGTACATAGACAGATCTTTATCATATCTAACAACACGATTACGAAGCCAATTTTTCGATTTTCAGCTCTAGGGAGGGCTTGGGAGGTTCATACGTTCTGGAGGTTCAAAAAGTATAGAGCATCTTAGAAATTCCTCAAGTTAGACAATCCACATTACTCTACGGTGTTGTAGATTGTACAGTGTTTAGTCAGTGTTACGAACAGACATTTCTGCTAGTTTGCAGTAAATTTTCAAATTATTTTACTCATGCTCGGTTGCACCAACCGAGGATTAATCCGTGGATAGGGATTAAACTAAAGTTAATCATCGAAGTGAGGATAATGTGTTGCACCAACACTGATCTGAAGATTATATCGCCAAATCGTCGAGTTAAGATTAGCCATCGAAAAGGGGAGATTAATCCTGGATAACGTCGTGATCAGCTGTGAGTAGAGTGAATATGTTTGCAAAAGATTTGGATATTTTAGATGAATCTGAAATGCTCGAACAGATAGAATATGCTATCCGACCTAGAAGAATAATGAGACAGGAAAATCCTTTTGAGTACTTCAACGATGATGCATTTTGTAATCGTTTTCGTCTGTCGAAGTATTCTGTTTTGGATATTTTACAGCGTCTTGTTGCAGGATTGCTTGCAGAAGATTATATCAATAATTTGGTTGTTTATGTGGTTATGTGGATATAAATTGTGTCACTGTGCTTATTTCAATTGTTCCTAAAGAAAGAAATTGATATTTGTATCAATAAATATCTGTCATTACTACAATGGACCGATTAAAGTAGCATACTTGCACTAATTCATTATATTATTTATTTTATTCGTTGACTTATTTATTATAGTTTGTGAATTGAAGAAATTTAGTTTTTAATGGTTACCTAGTCGAGTTGGACATAATAGATTAAATTTACCTCAGATTTAAGGTAATTATAAGATTCGACCTTGCTGCAAGACACTCTCTTGGGATCAATTATGTTTTATGGCATACACTGCCACATTCGTTCATTTAACAGATCTATTGGCATTTTAAATCTTTACAATTTTGGTTTATTTGGGTTGAATATGCTCTTGTATATTAAATACTGCAGAAATAAGTGTGAAAAGAAAAGTAATAAACCGAAGCAGAAAATTGGAACATTGACTTTGTATGTCATAAACTAGAATTGCTCCCATCCTTCTACATTAAATCTGCTAGCATGTTCTGCAAATTTTACAAGAAAAACTATTGATTACTGGTATTATCGTGCTTCTGCCAATAAGTCCTGCAGTAACCACCGTAAGTAATAACTTTATATATATATATATATATATATATATATATATATATATATATATATATATATATATATATATATATATATATATATATATATATAATGTAGGCCAATTTTCATTAGAACCGCCGGTGCACATTTACTGTACGGATCCATAGATTTGTAAAATATACAGAACAAATTTGTAATATTTTAACAGACTAGTGTGTTACTAATCGAAATATGTTGTCTTCTTACCTGAAGACATCTCAAATGCATAGCTACGTAAAAATATATTAATGAAAGTCGAACCTGTTATGCGTGAATTTCCCTATAAGGTTGCTATTAACCATAGTATGTGAGGGCATAAACGTGGGATACAAAGCTGGAATGCTCATTTAATTCCACTTGAGTTTATGTGTAAGCATCTTTATTCAACACAGGGATTGTGAGGGACAGGACCCACTATTACCATGAACTCAGAACCACGACTTGGGATTGAGTTGAGTTGAGTTGATTTTAGTTTAGCGTCCCTTTCAGCAGCGAGGCTATATCAGACGTGGACCTACTGATTAACGTGGAATCCGAACCACATGAGCTTCCGCCGGGAATTGAACCCGGGTCTCCCACGCCAAAGACTTGGGATTGAATCCGGTCCATCATCTAACACCAACGCTTACTGTATGGACACTATATTTCCACTAAGGCTGCTAGATTACAAGACCGATCATTTGAACATATTAATATTCCTGCAACACAAGACGCCTTGTAACAAGAAGCCAAACCCTTAAGCAGTGGTGCCCAACCCCCCTCATGTCGATGACGCATCCCCCCTCAATTGCCTATCCGTAGGTGTTCTTCCATGAAAAAAAAATCTTTTCCATTAATTTTTACACCCTCTCGAACATATTTATATAGATTTTTACCCCCCCCAATATTTCAATGACGCAGTTTGCGTCATAGCCCCCCCTTGTGGGCACCCCTGCCTTAAGTAAGTATAAAAACAATGTAAGTCACGAAAGTATTGATGACAACCAACGAGGGTCTGTATATGAAACGAAGAAACTTAAGTATTCTACAGTGTAGGTATTTTTTAGACATTTAGCAACTGCTTAAACTACTGCTAATTCTAGTAGTCAGGAGCTAATATCTTATAAAAATATTTTGTCCAACCGGCGCTACATCTAAGGTTTGATACCTCAGTTTGGTAGAATGGGTTATGTATAAACACCCTAGGTAGTATGTCACGTCAAATTATGGTATCACTAATTTTTGAACGCTATTTTGTGTTTTTATCACGTGACTTCAGTCACATTTGGGAGTCGTTGGCTTAAAATGTGCATGATTTCGGTTAGAATGAAGCGATTTAAATAATGTTGACACCAAGTGAAAGCTAATGAAATGCTCTACAGAAGCAGTATTACGCAATCACTGCTGCGTTGGGTCTTAATGGATGCATGAGAATCGATGTTGTTTTTAATCAATATAATGAACTCTCAATGAAGGCTGAAGAACATGACCGAATAGGAGTTTTTACAGGACTAGAAGGCAAGATTACATCAGAGACCACACCAATTCCTAAACAGTGGTCGAAATATATTGCAAATCCTAAAAAATAAGGTGAATCTATGTGAATTTCTAACACTTGATGCAAAATGGCACAAGAGAAGCTACAGACAGGACAGCAGATAGTTAATGGTGGAGGATGCAGGAATAGGACAAGGACAGTACAGTTAACTAAACGACACTGTAAGCAATTGTTGGTTCTAACATAGGATCGTGAAAAAACATATGCACGCTTACTTCTGCATGCTGCACAGGCATCTAAAGACCACAAAAAATTCGTGATTCAATCCCCTGACAGATGTAGCTGTACTATGCACTGCACACTTCAGCGAAATCGGATCTGAAGAATTGTGGTTCCGTACAGGAGCAAACGATAAACTGCGGTACATTCCGATACCCAAATCTGGCTTTTGATTTGGGTCTTGTTTGGGTCTTGATTTGGGCTTTTGTTAGACTATGCAATACACTGTTACCTTTCATGTACTGACGGTGTGACTCCAACAGCTCGTTCACTGCAATTAAAAAAAAAGAAAAAAAAAAAAAGACCCTTCAAAATGCTGTGTGGAAATGAGCTATATCAGAAGAGTGTTTGCAAGTTGAGTATGAATGTAACACTCATTGAATATACTCTTTCAGCATATGAATCATTCCTGTCTAAGTTGTACACAAAAAGTGAGAAGGCTAGCTTCAAAACTAATGCTGTGCGATACCTATTGTTCTGCCAAAAAGGATAGGAAAACGAGCTACTGCCTTCAACAACAGACAGTCTGCTGCAAAACCTGAAGCGTGGAAATTACATTTGAAGAAGGCATTAGTTTCAAGGGAAGATCTCTTATCACCTGAAGAACACAGCTGGCGCAACTACGATGGTGGTCTAAACCAGTATGGATGAGAAAAAAAAGTCAGCACAAAATGGACCAACTGAACTTACAGTGTGCCACTGTTTTATATCACGTTATGTAAGGAGACTGCCCATAGGCCTACATGGTGCAAAATCTTTCGTTACGGAAGCACGTTCTTGTATGACAAATGAAGAATGCCAAAACCCACATACACACACACATATATAGACATTTAAATAACTCAGGTAGTGATGAGAATGACATTTAAGAAGCTATCAGTAGCACAGTAGAAATGTAGGTCTAGTGTAACTGGTGAAATTTAACGTGTAAAGGTGCAGTCTTGGGAAGTAACGTAACGGAAGTAACGCGTTACTTTTTAAGTGACGTTTCCTAGTAATGCTTTACTTTTTTTCAAAGTAAGTGTAACGGTAACGCGTTACAAATTTTTAAGTAAGGTAGCCTACCTAGTTTGCGTTACTTTTTTTCGCGTTACCTTTCGGATGAGTAACTACAATATACGTATATTTCTTTCCTGTAAGTGAATTTCTCAGAATGGAACAATGGAGCATTAACCACTTATGTCAGTGACCAACAGTCACCGACACACAGAGAAACAGATAAGATCATAGCAGTAGCGTAGCCAGGATGTGTGTTTGGGGGGGGGCCAAGTGCTGTTATAGGTACATATAGAAAAATTACAAACAAAAAAATATATAAACATAAAAATATATAAAAAAATTACAAACATCAAAGTACGAAAGTACATTGTCGGACCTCTTTGGGGGGGGGGCGGCCCCTCCGGACCCCCCCTTCCCTATGCCACTGGATCATAGTGCAATTTGCTGTTTTTGGAAGATGAGGACAGTCCCAGGGAAATCACGTGCACTGATTGCAAGCATCTGGAAGGTTTTGTCAGATTTCGACAGCTCCAAATCAATACATTCAGTGAGTGAACTACGAGTGTAACGGTACAGGTAGTCTATTTTACTTTGATTAGTGTTGTCTTTATAAAGATGGAGAACGAAAATATTTTACCGTTCGAACATTAGAAAGAATACTTTTTCTTAAAAGCTGTGGATGATGGTGGCCAGAATTTAAAAGAAAAATGTCTGAAGTGCTCCAGTGGGAAAATATTTATCAACAGCTAGGGTGCCATACTTAACGATATACAGTAAGGGATTAATATGAATGAACTGTTGAGTTGAGTTTAACGTCCCTTTCAGCAGCGGGGCTATATGAGACGGGATCTACTGATTAACGTGGAATCCGAATCACATGAGCTCCCGTCGGGAATCGAACCCGGGACTTCCATGCCAAAGGCGCGTACGCTAACTACTTAGCCACGAAGGAACTCATGAATAAACTGTTCTCATGAATAGGCCTACTTCATTACCAGAAAACAGTTTGTTGATGGTATGTAATATTGGAGTTCTTTCAGGTCAGTTTGCATATCCTACAGTTCTGTTGATTATGGGGTTTGGAACAACCCCATAATCAACGGGGTTTTAAAAAGCATGTATCAATTTTAGGGTTACAGGGAAATTTTGATTCATCCCCAGTTTATGTGTTCTTATTTTATTAGTTTTAGTGCAATGCTTCTCTATATTCTGTATTTTTAATTTTCTCGAGTCAAAGGTAATTTTCTCGAGTCGAGTTCCGGGCCGATTCACTGTTTTTGACGTCTAGTTTCGAGTTGAGTCAAGTTTGATAAATGGCTCGTTCATTCAGCTTGCTTCAACTCGTTTTGAAATCATGACCTGATTACATTCGAAAGCGAAAAGCATGAGAAATGTAAGCTGTAATATGGAATATTTTCATTGTTGCTAACGATTGGGGTACTGCTCGTGTCTCTCTCGTCTCATCTCGATAACGAGACCAGTAGAGAGTTTTATAACGAGCCTAGTTCGGCTCGGCTCAACTGAGCCGATGTCTCGAGTCGGCTCGCTTGCAGTGAACCATCGGCTCGAGCCAGCTTGGTAGGAATGAGCCATCTGCTCGGTTCGGCTCAACTGAGTGAGGGCTCTAGGTGGCTTGATTGGTGAGCTGTTGGCTCGTCTCATTTCTCGGTTCGGCTCGATAGTGAATGAACTGTGAGCCGAGCTGCTCGAGACGTTCACAATTCTAAAACCGGGCCGAGCAGTTTTGAACATATTTGTCCAGCGCCTCTATCTTTGGGTGAGTTGTTGCCCAGCGCCTCGGTTGGCTGAGCTGTTGGTTCGACTCACTTCTCGGTTCGGCTCGATAGTGAATGAGCTGTGACCCGAGCTGCTCGAGTCATTGACAATTCTAAACCCGGGCCGAGCAGTTTTGAACATACTTGGCCAGCGCCCTATAACTATTAACAATGTTTGGCGCGAGCTTGAATACTCTGCAAAGAAAACAAATGCACTAAATTTTCATTACTCATGTACATCTCGAACAGTACCTCCCATTGTGATAAATTCAACTGATGTAGACTATTCAAAATCCACTAAATTTTTAGGCGTAACAATAAGCAATAGGCTTACATGGAATGCACATATTACTGAGCTAAACAGCAAATTAAGCCGTATCTGTTTTGTCATTTATAGACTACGTGGTTCAGTGTCAAAAGAAACTTTGCTGTTATTGTACTATGGTAAGTTTCAATCCTTGTTAAATTATGGAATAATTTTCTGGGGAGCCTCCTATTTCAGTGTTACTACTTTTCGTCTACAGAAAAAGACAATAAGATCTATTTTTAATCTATCACCAAGGTCCTCATCCAAAAGGGTCTTTCAGTCATATAAAATTTTAACTGTGCCTTGTCTGTACATATACAAAAGTATCATATATGTAAAGAATAATGAAAGTAGTTTTCTTCATGTTGACGATGTACATTCATACAACACACGACAAACGAATAACATATTCACAGCATACCAAAACTATGCGTGCACCAAAAAAAGAAGTGTTCTTCCTATGTCCGCTAAGTTGTTTAATAAGCTCCCAAGTTATTAGAAGGATATCAAACACATACGAATTTCAAAAATGAACTATTTAATTTTTTGTGTAACAAAATGTATTACGATATTAATGACTATCGTAATACAGGAAGCGAAGGAACAGGCATATCATTATCTAAATGAACACACAATGCTTAACAATTCACAGTTTGGATTCAGAAGCGGTAGCTCAACGATAGATGCCATCGACAATCTAGTGAAATGTATTCATGAAGTATTTGAGAACAAGGGTTTTGCATTGGCTACCTTTTGTGATTTAAGTAAGGCTTTTGACTGTGTAGAACATTATACATCGTTAAGAAAATTGGAATGCTATGGTTTTCAAGGTAAGAGTCTGAACTTTTTAAAAACATACCTAGAAGGACAGGCTCAGATTGTTAGTGTTAATGGAATGAAATCTGATAGTATTCAAATAAAACATGGAGTTCCCCAAGGTTCTGTACTGGGGACGCTATTGTTTATATTAATGATAAATGATCTACCACTAAATATCTCAGCTAAATCCTTTCTCTATGCTCATGACACAACCTTTCTAAACACTAGCAATAACTCTATAGGTCTAATGCAAATGAATGAGACAACTTTTATAGAAACTAAGGAATGGTCCAAGGCAAACGGATTTCTTCTCAATGAAGATAAGACTACTCAGCAAGTATTTTAATTAAATGAATGTCCGGAAATGTCAAATAATGTGAAATTTCTTGGCATTATTCTCGACAAGCAGTTAACATGGAAGGCACATGTAGAATATGTATGTGTAAAACTTTCAAGAACAATAAGTTTAATACGAAATTTAAGAGATATTGTACCGAACAACTATATAAGATCAGCCTATTTTGCCTTTTTTCAGAGTACCTTAGAATATGGAATATTGTTTTGGGGGAGTAGTAACTACATAAATGAGGTTCTCTTACTACAAAAACGGTCATCAGAATAATCAGTCATCATACAAGGAACACTGTAAACCATTATTTTGTAAGTTGAAAATCATGACTGTTGTAAATTTGTATATATATATATAAAGTTTTAGTTTATGTAAAACAAAACATGTCAGATGTGAAACGTAGACAGGATATTCATTCATACAACACAAGATATGCTAAACAAGTTGATGTATCATACAGCAGGCTAACAAAAATTAAAAATAGCTATGCAATGCAGGGTACAAAATTTATGAATAGAGTACCAATAGACATCCAAAAGTTACCGCTCACTCATTTTAAAAGCAAACTGTATGATTGGTTAATTACTGTACCATATTATAATAGTAAGGAATTTGAAGAAGATAAGAGTATATTGAATAGGGATTTAAAAAATAGTTGTAAAACTGCATTTGACGTCTATTGTCTGTATACAGACTTAACGACAATAAAAATATTCTATTATATTCTATTCTATTCTAATACTTGGGTGATAGTTTGTAAAATAATGTAATATCAATTATATTGAAATGTCTTCTTATTATTTGACAAGTCCTATGTACTGGTCTCTGACCAATAATGTACGACATGGATGAATAAAAGAATGAATGAATGAACTCAAACTACACCGACAACCCAAATTAAGAAGCTCGTAAACAATGTCCTTGAGTCCTAGACTTCACGACTACCGAGGCTGGCAACAGGCCCGTATCCACGGGGGGGCTAGGGGGGCCGGGCCCCCCCTAAACTTTGGCTGGCCCCAATAAAAGTTTCACGGTAGGCCTGCAAATGAACTATAATATAGTGATGAAGTATAATATGATTGGGTCGGGCCCCCCCTAACTTCGACCGGGCCCCCCCTAAATTTTTGGACTGGCTACGGGCCTGGCTGGCAATCATTTTTGTTTTTTTAGTATTCAGATATAAATCGCCTATTTTTCATGTTTATACACAATGTTCTTATAATTAATAATAATAATAATAATAATAATAATAATAAGTAGTAGTAGTAGTAGTAGTAGTAGTGGTAGTATTATTGATAATAATTATATTGTTTATGTAGGGTATTTGAAGAAAGTACGGTACTTGAAACTACACATAGGATTTGGCTCGACTTGACTCGAAACTCGATCCGAATTCGAGTCGAGTTGGAGGAAATTTTTTGAGTCGAGCTCAAATATGTCTCTTTCGAGTCCAGTCGAGTTTTAAAGAAAACTCGCTCGTGTTCATCCCTACGAGTAACGCAGTATGGCTTTTTAGTCAGTGTAACATTATATAAAACTGTTCATACAGCTGTCAAGTAAGAATTTGTTCTTGCATCTACATAAAGCGATTCAGAACATGCAATAATAATAATAATAATAATAATAATAATAATAATAATAATAATAATAATAATAATAATAATAATAATAATAATAATAATAATAATAATAAACTTTATTTTACGTGCTGAGAACAGCTAAAATACAGCAAAAATACAGCACTTTGTCTTATTCTACATTATTTTAGCAATGAATATATAATACTAGTGATAAAATTATGATTACATCTATATCATTAATTATTAATAATAAAAACATTGACAGTGTAGTGTACGTCAATTATTAAAACAAAGAAGTGTCAAAAATTAAAAGTAATAAAATAAAATAAAATAAAAATAAAAAGTACTAAGTTACGTATATTTAAAATTCTAAAATAAAGTCATATTTTAAGATATGCATTCATTATAGCTTTCTAAAATCCTACAGATTAAAATATGTTTTCTATTATGCGGTTGCAATAAAATTTTTGCCCTTGTACCATATGTTGGAACTTTAAAATCAACATTTTTAAAAATATAGTTTGAGGTATATTGGTTGTCAAGTAACTTTCCTACAAATACAGATTCAATCAATTTTCTCCTGTCAGCCAGTCGTTCCAAATTAAAATACGTTATCCAATGTTCATACGTGCTAGAATAATAGTCAAGTCCTAACTTAAAACAAAGTATTCTAATAAAACACTTTTGCACCATCTCGAGTTTGTTTACGAGAGTTTTTGTTAGGCTGTTCCAAGTCACTGATGCATATTCTAGTTTCGACCTTACCAGTAATTTATATAAGAGTACATATGTATTTGATTGACAGAAAGCAGGCCATTGATTAAACAGGTAACCAATTATTTTTCTTGCTTCATTACATACATTTTGTATATGATCACCAAAGCTTAGTGACCTGTCAAATGTTACACCTAAATCCTTTATTGTGTCAACTTTCTGTATTACAGTACCTTGTATTTCGTATTGACTTACATAGTATTGCGATTTGTTACTGTAGGTCATGCACTTAGTTTTCAGACAATTGATACTCATACCGTTATCCTTGCACCACATAATGATTCTATTTAAGTCATTTTGTAGCCTATCGTTGTCCTCAATATTATTTACTACACTAAAAAGCTTAATGTCATCAGCATAAAGTAAAACCTTTGAATGATTTAAGACTGTTGGTAAGTCATTAATAAAAATAGAGAAAAGTAATGGGCCCAGAGGAGAACCTTGGGCCCATTATTATTATTATTATTATTATTATTATTATTATTATTATTATTATTAATAATAATAATAATAATAATAATAATAATAATAATAATAATAATAATAATAATAATAATAATAATAATAATAATAGTGGCAGTAGTAGTAATACGGACAATTGAAGTAATAAGAATTTTCCCCCCATATTCACAATTTCGGAACTAAAAGTACGCGTTAGTAACGCTTTACTTTGGAAGTAGGGTAAAAGTTACTTTTGGGGGCAAATAACGGATTAGTAAACCGTTACATTTTAAGGGAAAATAAAGTAACATGTAACGCGTTACATTTTTACATGCAACTTACCCAACACTGTAAAGGTAAAACTAAAGGTCAATAAAATTATAAAATAATGAAATCTTTTATGTAGAGCATTCCATTACCTCTCATTTGGTGTCAACATTATTTAAATTGCTCCATTCTAACCGGAGTTACGCACATTTGGATAGGTGCTGATTGCCACGGGTGCTGACTGCCACACCCAATTATTGGTGCTGATTGCCACGATTGTCGCTGATTGCAAATATGAAAATGCTGACTGCCACGACGGCGTGCTGACTGCCACGAGCCTGGGAGAAACTGTATTTGGAAAGAGAGAAATTAATCCCTCATACTAAATTTATGATTATTAATTAATTTAGTAGTGATTAATTTAGTAATCATCACAGCAAATCTATGTGGCATCCTATAAGTTACAAAGTTGCTCACTAAGTGGAACGACATACACTTGGATGTTTTTAAAGGGATTGTCTTTTCTGTTATATGTACAATTTGCACATTTCATTGTTTATATTAATTGTTTTATTGTATTATTTAATGGATATGATGGTCTGAAGCCAGCTGACAAGGGAAGTTCGGGAGAAAGCACTCGCTTGCAGAGAAATAAGCATGTCATTTGAAGGACCAATTCATGCTGATTACAACAGGTAATAAAACTTCTGTACGTTGAGAACTGTTCGAGATATTCAGCTTGGAAGTTTATATGAGAAAATAAGTGGATGCACGTTTCAACGCGTTAAGTATTCTCTCCCATGGCGAAGCTTGATGGTTTGAACTTGCTATTGCTTGATCACTGGGGTCCATTCACAGACAAATGTCCATTACAAGTTGCATGACGGATGGCAAAGACGTAATGGTTGAGAAGATACCAAAGAATTACACACGATTTGTGCAACCATTTGATGTGTTTTGATTCCGATCAATCAAAGATTTGTACATAGTATGAAACTTCATCCGGACGTTATAATGTACCAACGAAACAATCAAATAAAGTTCGTGTCCATACGAATCACTTCCGATCACCGCGATACATTGGATTGTTTCAGTTTGCGTTCTACAAGGCAAGTTACGAACAAATTATAGGCCTATAACTTTTGAATCACTTGTCGAATTTGCTTTTTGCTTTGGTTCTGCGAACTGTTCCCTTGACGGATGCAACGCAATTGCACATATAAAATGTTCATGGTGTAAGGGAGTCTTTTGCCTGCGTCATTTCTTCATAAAACAGAAGAAAATAAGTGATCAATTTTCATCTCTAACCTATGATTATTGTGAACAATGTAATGACTAATTGTATCTAACAAACCTGTTAGTTATTGCGAAACACTTTTTTTTCTGTTACTTCCGATAGCTTTCAATTCGTATGTCAATATTCGTTACTAATTATGTTGTACTTAACGCGTATAAATGCGCATATTCTCATTTTCTCATATAAACTTCCAAGTTGAATATCTCGAACCGTTCTCAACCGTACAGGAATTTTATTAGCTTACTGTAATCAGTATGAATTGGGGCTTCAAATGGCATGCTTAGTTTCTTTGCAGGCGAGTGCTTTCTCCTGAACTTCCCTTGTGAGGGACAGCCAGCAGTGCTTTTTTGATGGAAGTTTCAAGAGCTGCTCGAAACAATTCGCGCAGCTGTACACAGTTCATGCTGACATAGGAAGTTCAGGTGAAAACACATAAATCGTGCCAATTTTGTACGCACTACTCCCTGACAAAACTGAAAGTACGTACATACAAAGATCTGTTTATCTTTGTTAGGAGTTGGTCTGAACAACACGATCCTAGGGTTCATCACGTTTCTTTCATGTTTCTTGGCGTCCGGTAATGTTACGTCTAGCAACTTTCAGCCTCGTGGCAGTCAGCACGCCATCGTGGCAATCAGCACCTTGATATTGGCAATCAGCGCCAGTCGTGGCAAGCAGCACCAATAATTGGGTGTGGCAGTCAGCACCTGTGGCAATCAGCACCCCACTGCACATTTTAACCCCACGACTCCGGAATGTGAACGAAGTCACGTGGTCACAACAAAAATGGCGTTCATAAAATTAGTGATACCACAATATGACGTGACATACTACCTAGGGTGTTTATATATACCACATTCTACCAAACTGTGGTGTCAAATCTTAGATTTAACACAAAATTGTAGTATCATTAACTTTATGGACGCCATTTTGGGTCGTGATCACGTGACTTAGGTCACGTTCGGGACTTGTTTGATTCAAATGTAGTAGAGCATTTCATTGTCTTTCATTTGGTGCCAAAATTATTTAAATCGCCACACTCTAGCCGGAGTTACGCACATTTTAACCCAAGCGTCAATCAATGCAAAGTGTTCCAGAGGTGGTTGCTCGACCATCTCCTAAAATTATAAAACTTTAAGTGTGACGAACCTTATGTAGGAGAAGTTCAATAACACCATTCACGTTGTCCTATGTAGAAGTGTTCCTGAATGGCGGCCATCTTTGATGCCGGTGGAGTGCCTTTCTTTTTCTTTTCTTTTCAAAGCCTTTACGAAAACTACAGTTACTCAGGACGTACGTATCAGACGAACTCCAAACAAAAACGAACGTTTAGAGGAGACACTGAGGTACACGGAGAACATATACTCTTGTTTCTAAATAAATATGAAGGGTTGCAAACCAATTCATGAAATCACTAGAAAAACAGAAAATTACACTTTCAAAGGGGCTGTAATTTGGAATGGCATAAAGTGAGGGGTTCATAAGTTATATGCTGAATACATGTAAAGAGTCTGCAGAAATATCCATAACTATGATACTACTGGTACCATAGATTTATGGGGGTCCGAAAGTTGAAGTTTGTGATTTTTATGCCATGTTTGAGGCGTAATATCTCAGGAGGGCAAAGTGCTAAAAATTGCTGCTTAGGCCACAAAGTAATTCTGTATGTGAATAAACTATTTAAAAAGAAAAAAAGACTGATATTACATGGAGAAGAAAGCGAGGACATGGTGAAAACAGGAAGAAACAGGTATACGACGATGGTCGTAGCCCGGAGGTTCAGCAATTAATCCCGCCTTTGTTTCTGTTTAGTTGTGCAAAAGCTTGCGACTGGCGTTTGTTTTATCTTTCTAGCCCCATGATCATTGCCACGTCTACAGGATGGACAATTTATCTTGACTATCCGCTATAACGAACAAGCCAAAAGAGAGAGAAAAGAGAAACTTTGCACGAAGCAACTATAAGGGGGACATCTTTGTATGTATTAAACAAAAAGACTTAACAAACAGTGTTGCCAACCTAATATAAAGTTTTTTCAAATGGAACTACGTCAGATTATTACATACTTCAAATCAGCATGTCAAACGTAAACTTAAAATACCACTTTTATTATTCAGTGTTGCAAACTAAGGATGCTATACTATTACAAACATCTAAAGTTGGGAAGCCCCTAACGCAAATACAGCACAACAGAGATACACAGGATAATGCACATCGAAAGTATTTTAGTGTTGGATACCATGATCATGGTGTTACTTGTTTCGAAGGAATATGAACGAAGTGACCATGGCTTGAAAATTTAAATATTTTTTGAAAGCATTTATTTCGAAAAAATGCTGAGATAAGTATCATATCTAGCTACATGAGTGGTTTGTAATGAATGTGTAAACTATTTTGCCGTTTACAGCACTTCGATATCTCAAACCGTTCCGGAGATACGTATGATAAACTTTGCTGAAATTTGTAACACTGCTTAAATCGTGTAACTGCGAGAACTTGTAATTACGGCTACTGAAAGCTACTGTTATAATGCTATAGAAGAGAAGGGAAACAACAATGATTTTAAATATTTTCCACAAATACGCCATTTTCAGTAGAATAGGATAGATAGGTGTAACGCAACCTTCTAAACATATTAACTTCCGTAGCTGGAATTGGATTTCAATGATACTTTGCTGATACATTAAGTACCTTAATACCGCGGTCCAGTTCGACGGTGGGAATCGTGGGTGCAAAGAGGAGCTAACTCCCTCACCATATAGACCTGTCAATAAGCTTGCAGCTAGAAAAATGGAACAAACTCCACTTGCAAACTTTTGCACAACTGAACACAAACAAAAGCGGACCTAACTGTTGAACCATGCGTAGTTTTTTAGATCTAGCATGAAACATATCAAAACATTTAAATTTTCCCAGGCTACGGCCATCGTCACACACGTGCTTTCTTCCTGTTTTCACCATGTCCTCACTTTCTTCTCCATGTAATATCAGTCTTTTTTTCTTTTTAAATAGTTTATTCACATACAGAATTACTTTGTGGCCTAAGCAGCAATTTTTAGCACTTTGCCCTCCTGAGATATTACGCCTCAAACATGGCATAAAAATCACAAACTTCAACTTTCGGACCCCCATAAATCTATGGTACCAGTAGTATCATAGTTATGGATATTTCTGCAGACTCTTTACATGTATTCAGCATATAACTTATGAACCCCTCAATTTATGGCATTCCAAATTACAACCCCTTTGAAAATGTAATTTTCTGTTTTTCTAGTGATTTCATGAATTGGTTTGCAACCCTGTATATTTATTTAGAAACAAGAGTGTTTGTTCTCCGTGCACCTCAGTGTCTCCTCTAAACGTTAATTTTTGTTTGGAATTCGTCTGATACGTACGTCCTGATCAACTGTAGTTTTCGTAAACGCTTGCAAATGCAAAAAAATGGCACTCACCGGCATCAAAGATGGCCGCCATACAGGAACACTTGTACAGGAACAGGACAACGTGAATGATGTTATTGACCTTCTCATACACAAGGTTCATCACACTCCAATTTCCATAATTTTCGGAGATGGTCGAGCAACCATTTTCCCCATCTTTGGACCATTCAGATGGATTGACCCCCAACGACTTCCGAAAGTACCCGAGCGAAGTCACGTGATCAAAACACAAAATGGCGTCCATAAAATTAGTGATACCACAATTTGACGTGACATACTACCTAGGGTGTTTATATATAACCCATTCTGCCACACTGTATCAAACCTTAGATGTGGTGTGGGTTGTGCCAATTTCGTTTTTAGAGGCTTTTCAGATATTAGCTCCTTGACTAAAGGGCAAAGTATAATTACTTGGTAGACCTAAGGTAAATGAAATAAGCTTTATATTTTAGTGAATGATATGAATTAAACTTTTTACACGTGAATCTGAAATGCTGTTGATTTGAACAGAACTATGTGAAATATTAGAGTAACAAGACTGGCGGTAAAGACAAACTTATAGCCAATGCCGATTAAGAATATAAAGGAAATACGTGTTCGTTTCTTAAGCGGTAAGATGCAATTTATATTTAATTAATTGGATATAATGATTCCTATAGAGCCACTGGGGCAAATCCCGGGGGTCGGGATGAAGGGGACATGTCCCTTCCAATCTTGGAACTGGGGGGACTGTCCCCCCAATAATCCTTTTTGATTTTTTTTTTTTTTTGGAAAAAATGTGATGATTTGTGTCCGACTGCCCCAAAGGAAAGTGAGATGAAATTTATGTTGCCCCAGAATACGCCTCAAATCTGCCCGCCTCTCAATGTTGAAGACAACTCTGCTTCACAACATTGTTACTCAACTTCGCAATTATTTTGAGCATGGCTTAAAAAAAAAAAAGAAAAAAAAAAGTGGAAACGGTCTTACTTGTCCTCCCCAATGTTGAAGATAGATTGGCGCCGCTGCGTAGAACCGTAGTCCTAGGAAGAAATGGGACTGTCACTCAAGAAGCTATATAAAATGCAAAGCTCATATCATTTGAAATTGTAGCGTCTCATAAAAAAAATGAGGGCTACCACCTATGAACTCTGTGGTCCACTGTAATCTTCTGAGTGACGGGTGATTTGCGTGCAGAGACTGTACGATGATAACGTTTTACTCATGCATATGACGTCATAAGATGCAAGTGAATTCACGGTTGAACAGAAGAAGAAAAAGAAGAGGTCAATGAAACAATGAGGAAAGGACGGTGCGTGAGGGGAATAGTAATGAGGACACGTGAGATCAACACGTTCTTTACATAAGGTGTCCATTGTCACACTGATTTATTAACGTCTTTTGAAGTAAGTGAAAAGACATAACACTAGGCCTATCCCCGCCAATCGGTAAATGATCGAACTCAGGGGTGCCCATCCCCCCGAAAGCTGATGGCGCACTCCCCCCAAAACTAATAATCTCTTCCCTCCTCAAAACTCAAGTCCTCTAAAAACAATTGCCTAGTGTAGCAGTAGTTTTTATAGTACTAGTAATTGTTGTTTTTGTTGTTTTTATTTCCTGTAGTAGTATTATAGAATGCTTGTAGTAGTAGTAGGGGCAGTAGTAATTATAAAAATGGCATTACTTTTATTAGTAGTCTGCTGAAACATTCTCTCTCCACTTTAAGTCATAGAGATAAATACTATACAGAGTGCGTGCTGAGGTCGTTTTATTGATGTCATTTCAAGCAGTATAAAATTATATGAGAGAACCGCAGTACCAGGCTATTTTAACCGATCTATTGTTCGGTTACGTTTACATTTATTTATTTATTATGGACGACATATAATACGTAACAATATTCTGTTACTACTTGATGTATGATGAATGATCATATTTTCTATAGTTTTCTATGTGTGTGAATGTGTGATTGCATTTTCCAGGATCTGCGAAAAACGAACAACTGCCTAGCTGGCTTCACTCTGTACAATACATGGAGCTGAATATATAGCATACTACTGGACCGACCTCTCACGGAAAGACTCTATTGTACACAGTGATGCCACTTTTGAGCTGGTTTTCAGTTTACCGCAGGCACTGGAAAATGTAATCGCACAAACAGAAAACTATACAAAATATTATCATTAATTCATCTATTATACATCATGTAGCAATTGAACAGCATTACTTATTAAGTGTAGTACATGATATAAATAAGAAATAAATAAATGCTCCCAGCAGAAAATGGGTAAATTACCTACACAAAGCGATAAACCGACCAGCCCATCCTTTCATATAGCAACTTGTGCGGTACTTCATTCATAGAGTTTCTAAGCAGGGGGTAGGGGGATTCATTCTCGAGATTTAAAAAAAATCGCATCGTGTTCCAATGTTATTCTGACGACAGCAAAATTACTTATTCGACATTAGAGTAAAATTCTTCCCCAATTTTTTATTCCCCCCAATTTTTTTCTCGACGGCATAACTTGCGCCATTAATCCCTCCTGTAGGCGGCCCTTCTCTCTTAAAACGAACCAACCTTTCCTTTCATACAGCTACTTGCGCGGTACTTCATTCATCGAGTATCGAAGCAGGGGGTACGGGGGTTCACCCCGGAAAAGTTTTGAAAATTAGCTTCTCAAAATCGTGTTTTAATGCTATTCCGACAGTAAAATTGCTAGTTTGAAAGTAGAGTAAAATCCCCCCCAAAATTTTTCTCAATGGCGCAGCTTGCGCCATACATCCCCCCTGTGGGCGGCCCTGATCGAACTCACCTCTTTCTCAGGTTGAAACTCGACTGAGTTCGAAAGCAAAAAACAGTTACTCCTATCACTCTCTTCCCATTTATTAACAACTAAGGAGAATATTACATCCAGTATTATATATATATATATATATATATATATATATATATATATATATATATATATATATATATATATATATATATATATATATAATACTGGCTAATATGGTTAAGAAGGGGCTACTGCTCCCAATGTAAGAATTTGGGGGCAATGCATTTCAAATCCATTAAAGTTTTGCATCTCTAAAATACATACAGTATAAACAGTATTGTACTGATATCAATAACACATTCAATATTAGGTCTAATTCATTATGGTCTTATTCTTACGCAGTTTGCTCCAAGACGACGCCAAATTTCCATTCCAGTTCGCGATAATCGTCATAATTGGCTATTACATTTTCTTGTGTTGATTGCGATTCGCAGATTTTGCGAAGAACAATACGGAATGAGGCCATATGGTTAACCATACGTCAAAAAATAATGAAACGGATATTTATACATTAATATATTAATTGCTTACTATATGGTGTGCTTCCAGTGAAACTGAATATGATTGCGAAGACAGACGAAAAAAATTCTAATGTAAAAGGTCCCAGTGAGAAAACGCTAGAATTGTCCGTCCGAAGGGGCTCTGCACATACACACACACACACACTGACAAAACTGTTGTTAATAAAATATCAAATTTCACCAAATTTCTATAAACTACGACGTGATTCTAATAGGTTGCCTGATAATCAGAGCCACATTTTCCATTAGGCCAACTAAGTCCGTGCGTAGAGCGCAAGATTTTTTAAGGGGCGCAAAATTTAAAAATTTAATATTTTAAACAATTTTTCGTGTTGATTTTTGTTATATACCTAGGTAATTGTAGCTGTAGCATCTAATGGGTAGTATTTAACTGTAATAAATTGTTAATCCGCTAATTAAGCATAATTTAGTTAAGTTTTATTTTTAAGTTAAGTATGAAGGGGTGGAGAAACATCGTAATTATTGGGGGCGCCGACTGCAAAAGTCCTAGGGGCAGCGTGCTCCTAACTGCGGCACTGCAGATAATCTTTCCTTAAATTGTTATAGGCAACGGCGCCAACCTTCCAAAATGTATGTGGGTGCATATCAATGGCGGGACGTGTTATGTGTTTTCAGGGAAGTCTCGATATTTTTTTTATTGATTTTCTTTCAGTTAAAATCTTTTATGAACACTGTCGTCAAGGGCTGAGCTCGATTCTATTCACAATATAGTTCCATTTTTTTAAATTGTGGGGACTGCCTTTGATTAGGCCAGAGACAGGTAAGGAATAGCGGAGTGTGTTGCTTGATTGCCTTTTCAGAAACACATTTGAAACAAAACAATTATGTTTTAGAGGTTAGAAATTTTAACTTCCATCTCAATGTTTTAATTTATTATTATTTTTTGACAATGGCAAGTGAGAAATATTTATTTTATTTTGTAATGGCAAGTGAGAAATATTTTATTTTGTTTCATTCAAACTAAAGATTATTTGTGTGGGTGCTGGAGCCCCGGAGCACGCACATAGTCCGCGCGCATGTTTATAGATGTTTTCTCCCTTGGAGCGCCACCATTAATCATTTCAACGTTAATTTAGGAAGGGAGTCACTTGAGGAGGGCAGGGGCAATTGCCGCCTTAAGTTTGAGAAACTAATGTTACTTTTTAAAAATTGTATATTAATACGTATAGTAATGAAAATATGAAACTCTTTGCTGGTGGATAATCTTGTCTGGCAAAATCTGAAATGATACTACTGATTTCAAGACAGTATAATAATAGGGAATTAAAAAAAAAAAAAAAAAAAACACTAGCTATAAACGAGATGTTTGTTACGATTAACATTTCGATGAGGTTAAATGACGTGCCTGAAGTTGGCCCCCCACCTCTTCCAAATTACGCCAAACGTTGCACATCGTTAGTGCATCGTTAGTGCACGTTAGTGCACTCAGAACTAATGTTAGTGCTATCAACGTTTACGAGATATTGAAGATTTTTGGTGGGGGGGCCAACTTCATATGAAGTTAGCCCCCCCACCCATCTTTATGCAGACAGATTTTCACAAAACTTAGCGCATCGTTAGTGCACTTAAACACACTAAGCACTACCTTTAGTGCTACCATATTTTGGGATTTATTCAAGATTTTCGGTGGGGGGCCAACTTCAGAAATATCAAATTTTATACAAATAGAGGTAGAAACATGGAGTTAATGGCAATCGTTAGTGCATCGTTAGTGCACTTAAACGCACTAAGCACTAACATTAGTGCTACCATATTTTGGGATTTATTCAAGATTTTCGGTGGGGGGCCAACTTCACAAATATCAAATTCTATACAAATGGTGGAGAAACATGGAGTTAACGGCAATCGTTAGTGCTAAAATATTTTGGAATTTAATCAAGATTTTCGGTGGGGGCCAACTTCAGAAATATCAAATTCTATAGAAATAGAGGTAGAAACATAGAGTTAACGGCAATCGTTAGTGCACTTAAACGCACTAAGCACTAACGTTAGTGCTACCATATTTTGGGATTTATTCAAGATTTTCGGTGGGGTGCCAACTTCAGAAATATCAAATTCTATACAAATAGAGGTAGAAACACGGAGTTAACGGCAATCGTTAGTGCATCGTTAGTGCACTTAAGAGCACTAAGCACTAACGTTAGTGCTTCCTTATTTTGGGATTTATTCAAAATTTTTGGTGGAGGGCCAACTTCAGAAATATCAAATTCTATACAAATAGAGGTCGAAACATGGGGTTAACGACAATCGTTAGTGCATCGTTAGTGCACTTAAACACATTAAGCACTAACGTTAGTGCTACCACATTTTGTGATTTATTCAAAATTTTTAGAGGGGGCCAACTTCAGAAATATCAAATTCCATACAAAGTGTCAGTATTTTCAGGAAGCTCTAATTACTTTGTTGGTGCTTGAAGTGGGCGCAAATTCATGCTGACCACCAAAGATATTTTACTTGTAGCATCTACACTAATTAAGCACTAACGTTAGGGGTTGGTGCACGAAGAAGCACTAACGATGCACTAAGGATAATACTAGATGTAATCATTAGTGCTTTTTAATTTGGCAGAAATTTGACACAGTGAAAAACTCCCCTTAAATTTCTCATGTGAGTTTCCTGAGATGTAACTGGCCATAACTACACTAATAGTGAAGCCCTAACGAAACAAAGTATTTTCTAGAAGCACGAACAATGCACTAACGAACGGCTCTAATTTTTTCGTTATTGGTTGAAGTGGGGGCGCCAAGTTCATGAAGACTTCCAAAGGATTTTTTTTGTTTTTTTTTTTACTTGTAGGACCTACGTTAATGAAGAACTAACGTTAGGTGTTAGTGCACTATGAAGCACTAACGATTTCAGTAGAAGAGGTCATTAGTGCTTTTGATTTTGGCGGAAATTTGACGCAATGAAAAATTTCCCATGAATTTCTTATGAGGTTTTGTGCTATATAATTGGCCATATCTACATCAATAGTTAAGCATTAACGGAACTATGAGTGTTTTGCAGAAGCGCTAACGATACATTACCGAATGGACTTATTTTTCGTTAGTGCTTGAAGTGGGAACCAAGTTCACGCTGGCCCGCAAAGGTTTTTTTTTTTTTTTTACTTGTAGCACCTACACTAATGAAGCACTAAACTTAGGTGTAGGTGCACTAGTAAGCACTAATGTTACAAGAAAACTTTCGAAATTAGCGTGAACTTAGCCCCCACTACAAGCACTAACGAAAAATTAGTTTTATTCGTTAGTGCATTGTTAGTACCTCTAGAAGATACAAGTAGTTTCGTTAGTGTTTCACCATTAGTGTGGATATGGCCAATTATAAGTCACAAAACTCCCATAAGAAACACATGGGGAATTATTCATTGTATCAAATTCCCATCGCATTAAAAAGCACTAATTACCTCTGTTAGTGCAATTGTTAGTGCATCTTAAGTGCTTCTTAGAGCACAAACACCTAACGTTAGTGTTTCATTAGTGTAGGTGTTACAAGTAAAAAAGACCTTTGAGGAAGTCAGCGTGAATTTCGCACCCACAATTTAAGCACTAACGGAAAAAATAGTATCATTCGTTAGTGCTTCCATAAAGCACTAACAATTTCGTTAGTGCCTCACTATTAGTGTAGTTATGGCCAATTACATGTCACGAAACTCACATAATAAATTTATGGGAAATTTTACATTGCATCAAATTTCCGTCAAATTCAAGAGCATTAATGATCTCTTATAGAGCAATCGTTAGTGCATCGTTAGTGCTTCTAGAAAACACTAACAGTTTCGTTAGTACTTCAATATTAGTGTAGTTATGGACAATTACATGTCACGAAACTCCCATAAGAAATTTATTGGGAATTTTTAATTGCATCAAATTTCCGCCAAATTCAAAAGCAGTAATGATCTCTTCTAGTGCAATTGTTAGTGGTTCTTAGTGCACCAACCCCTAACGTTAGTACTTCATTAGTGTAGGTGCTACAAGTACAATATCTTTGGAGGCCACGATGAACTTGCCCCAACTTCAAGCAGTAACAAAAAATTAATGCCATTCATTAGTGCTTCTAGAAATCACTAAAAGTTTGTATGGACTTTGACATTTCTGAAGTTGGCCCCCTCACCAAAAATCTTGGATAAATCCCAAAATATGGTATTCCTAACGTTAGTGCTTAGTGTATTTAAGTGCACTAACGATGCAATAACGATTGTCGTTAACTGTATGTTTCTACCTCTATTTGTATAGAATTTGATATTTCAGAAGTTGCCCCCATCTAAAATCTTGAATAAATCCAAAAATATGGTAGCACTAACGTCAGTGTTTAGTGTTTTTAAGTGCACTAACGATGCACTAATCATTGCCGTTAACCGCATGTTTCTACATCAATTTGTATAGAATTTGATATTTCTGAAGTTGCTCACCCCACCGAAAATCCCAAAATATGGTAGCAGTAACGTTAGTGCTTAGTGCGTTTAAACGCACTAACGAAACACTAACGATTGCTGTTAACCCCATGTTTCTACATCAATTTGTATGGAATTTGATATTTCTAACGTTGACATCTAACCAAAAATCTTAAATAAATACCAAAATACGGTAGAACTGACATTAGTGCTTAGTGCGTTTAAGTGCACTAACGATGCACTAACGATTGCCGTTAACCCTATGTTCCTATCTCTATTTGTATAGAATTTGATACTTCTGAAGTTGGCAACCCCAACAAAAACTTTGAATAAATCACAAAATATGGTAGCACTAACGTTAGTGCTTAGTGCGTTTAGGTGCACTAACGATGAACTAACGATTGCCGTTAACTCCATGTTTCTACATCTATTTGTATATAATTTGATATTTTTGAAGTTGGCCCAGGGGCGTCATTTCAGACTTCGCTTGAGGGGGACAAGAACACCATCGACATTAGACTTTCACGTTTTGTACTAGTATATTAGTAGACATCGATTAAAGTATATGTATTCTTCAAACCCTTGGGGGGGGGGGGGCAATTGCCCCCTCCTGCCCTCCCCAAATGACGCCCTTGAGTTGGCCCCCCACCAAATATCTTGAATAAATCCCAAAATATGGTAGCACTAACGTTAGTGCTTAGTGCTTTTAAGTGCACTAACGATTGCCGTTAACCCTATGTTTCTACCTCTATTTGTATAGAATTTGATATTTCTGAAGTTGGCCCCCCCACCGAAAATCTTGAATAAATCCCAAAATATGGTAGCAGTAGCACTAACGGTAGTGCTTAGTGAGTTTAAGTGCACTAACGATGCGCTAAGTTTTGTGAAAATCTGTTTGCATAAAGATGGGTGGGGGGCTAACTTCATATGAAGTTGGCCCCCCACCAAAAATCTTCAATATCTCGTAAACGCTGATAGCACTAACGTTAGTTCTGAGTGCACTAACGTGCACTGACGATGTGCAATGTTTGGTGTAATTTGGGAGAGGTGAGGGGGCAACTTCAGGCACGTGGTTAAATACAATCTATTATAAAAATTGGAATTTTCAGATTTTAAAATGTACACTTCATAACCATAAGTCTGTGGGGAGGAATAGTTTCAGAATGATAGGTAATTATCTGGAGTGTTATCATCATTATTAAGCATCTAAAAATTGTAGTCCGAAATAAGGAAACCGTAATTTTATTACTATCACACGCTTAAACCGCCTCATAAAAGGACGGCGGTTGATATCTGTGATTCTATTTAGTAGTACTCAAAGTATGATTATGTTATTGATTTGTGTAAATATAACAGGGATGACGCGCAGTGAGGGAGAGGGACTTTCTCACGTCTTCAGTGTATAAATTCCAAAATTATTGCAAGTGAGTGCATATGGTTTCCTGCAGTGGCGGAACTAGCCCGGGCATATATATATATACGTGTGTGTGTTTACCTTCTAGATCCGCCATTAGTTTTCTGTTTATCAATACCTAACGTGGGTTCCTGCCACAACGGCGTGGTATGTCCTGATGTTGTGGATGTTCTTCCCAAACTAGGCTATCGCATTGTCATCTGTCGTGTTACGAAAGGTTCACTAAGCACGTAAGTACTTCTAATCACATAAGTATTTCAGCCATATTAATAAAACTACTGTTTCCGTAAAATTTTAAAATATTTGATTTAGGATCACCCTCTATAATAATGCACGATGATTAACAAGAAGGTAATGTAATGTTACTATTTTTTCTCCTTTTTCAATTTGTCAATTGTTTCATTATTAAAGTGTATTCTAAACAATAATGGTAATGAAAACAAATCTGAAATACACGAATGCTAATTATAATAGACATAATAATGTGTAACTTTATTTTAGTTTGACCTCGTATAATTATGCACGAGACTAAGGGAAAAGGTGATGATGAGACGGATGATAATGGTTGAATGACAAAAGTCGGCGGAAACGGGAGAACCTCAAAAAAACCAACGTGCATGGTGTTTGCCCACCACAAAGCCCACTTGGCGGAAGCTGGAATAGAACCAGAGGCTTGAAGCGCCAGAGGTGAGCGTTCTAGCACTGAGCCACCGCGGCCCTAACTTTGATTTAAGAAAGAGAGAATCAGGTACCGTTTTTGCATTGTGTGAGTCGTCGTTTCCAATTATTAATGCATAACTACATTTATCCACAGTCCTAAGATTACATACATGGCTTAATGATGAAAAAAAAAAAAAAAAGATAAAACTGCCATTTTCAGCCTCGTCTCACAGTGGATTGTATACGTTTGGGTTGTGCTCGCTATGTTTTTCGTGTGTATATTAGACATTTGCTAAAATGGATTTTGATTGTGTATTTACTAGAAATGTAAGTTTATAGGCAATAAATAAATGTAAGATATATTTTTTTAAAAAAAGTTTGTAGTTCTTTTGGTTGGTAGCTGACGGTTTTAAAAAGGGCTGACGTATCTCAGAAGCTTCAAAAGTTTGACAACCAGTGATGGGCACATAAATAAATGTTCTCCCTCTGAAATTAAGAGATCTCTTGTCTGAAACCCGGAGCCGACCATTTACACTGGCCAGTATTAACAAATAAATGCAGTATTAACAAATAAATTCCAGGATACTACTTTTAATAAGCTGTCTCTCGCTAACTTTCTCCCTAAAATCGTTGACCTCTTAAAAAATTTTATTATAAAATGCTCCTCCGGGAGTATCTAGACGACTGTTAAGATAAATGAATAAATATAACGTTTAAGTAGAATGAAATTAACATATACAACCATATATACTCCTAATGACAACAACATTTTCTGACTAAGGTTGAAAATTGGCAATGAGATCAAAGCTTTCAGCATAGCTATTACGGTAAAAGCAACTTTATCTCCTGCTTAACTACAGAAGTTTTAGGTTATCCTTAAATGGTCCTTAGATATCAGATGATCACTTAAGTGGTCATCGGACAAAGGAAAATATTAATTTTCAATCAAACAAGTATATAATGAAAAATAGAGTAACACAAAAATTACCATATTTTTCAGAACTTTTCGCACGACTTCGCTTTGCCCCATCGAGGTATCTTCTCCGGGACTTGAAATTAGATTATAAGGCACTGATGGTTCTGGAGGTGGTGTTAGGTGCTTGCTTTTAACGTACTGAACCAATCGTGGATCATCCTGGGCTATTGCTCCATGTAAAATTTCATCCAATGTAAAAATTGAATCTGAAAAAAAATAAAAAATAAAGCTTACCAAATTTAGTGTGAAGTTTAAAAATATATAAGCAAAAAAATAAATATCTACTAGTAATAGGTTGTAAATTTCCTCCCTTTTTAGAACTATGAGATGAAGAAAGGTTCAAAAATCAATATACCTAATGGTACGCAATATTTCGTTGCTTCTTATTTCTATTTCTTTCGTTTTGTGTAATGCACAGAGTCCAATATATTCTGGACTTTGTGTTACAAAGTTATGACATAAGTTTTGCAATATTTATACAATCCAAACAGCCGGTGTGTGTATGCGCCGTGATCAACCCTAAGTACAAGGTCAAACTGGCCTGAAAGACAGTGTGGCCAGTGGACTATTTAACATAGAGGCCGCCACTCCATCAGTATCTTCAGACAGTTTTGGTGGCAGTGACGATGAGTGACCAACAACGTCTGATATCTGAACTGTTGCTGTACGATTTCGAACTTGTGTATAACGTACCGTCAACAACCAAAATCATTTGTCATGCTGAAGAAGAATGTGCAGTGAACCACAGCACAGTAACTCGTTGGTTTCAGGTATTTCGTGCAGGTTACAAAAATGTTGAAGATTTGCCACGATCTGGCTGCCACAAGATAAATTCTGTAGTGATAGAACACGCCATTGAGGAAAATCGCACGACAGCTGTCAAGCCAACTCGGCATGTCCCTCCCAGTCCACTGTTGTGCTTTACTAGGGATGCGCACGAGACGAGTCGAGACAGGATTTTCCTGACAAAATTCGAGTCGAGACACTGCTCTTCCAATAGAGAAATATACATTTTTCGAGTCGAGACATCACTTTTACAGCAATATTTATACAATCCAAACAGCCGGTGTGTGTATGCGCCGTGATCAACCCTAAGTACAAGGTCAAACTGGCCTAAAAGACAGTGTGGCCAGTGGACTATTTAACATAGAGGCCGCCACTCCATCAGTATCTTCAGACAGTTTTGGTGGCAGTGACGATGAGTGACCAACAACGTCTGATATCTGAACTGTTGCTGTACGATTTTGAACTTGTGTATAACGTACCGTCAACAACCAAAATCATTTGTCATGCTGAAGAAGAATGTGCAGTGAACCACAGCACAGTAACTCGTTGGTTTCAGGTATTTCGTGCAGGTTACAAAAATGTTGAAGATTTGCCACGATCTGGCTGCCACAAGATAAATTCTGTAATGATAGAACACGCCATTGAGGAAAATCGCACGACAGCTGTCAAGCCAACTCGGCATGTCCTTCCCAGTCCACTGTTGTGCTTTACTAGGGATGCGCACGAGACGAGTCGAGACAGGATTTTCCTGACAAAATTCGAGTCGAGACACTGCTCTTCCAATAGAGAAATATACATTTTTCGAGTCGAGACATCACTTTTACAGCAATATTTATACAATCCAAACAGCCGGTGTGTGTATGCGCCGTGATCAACCCTAAGTACAAGGTCAAACTGGCCTAAAAGACAGTGTGGCCAGTGGACTATTTAACATAGAGGCCGCCACTCCATCAGTATCTTCAGACAGTTTTGGTGGCAGTAACGATGAGTGACCAACAACGTCTGATATCTGAACTGTTGCTGTACGATTTTGAACTTGTGTATAACGTACCGTCAACAACCAAAATCATTTGTCATGCTGAAGAAGAATGTGCAGTGAACCACAGCACAGTAACTCGTTGGTTTCAGGTATTTCGTGCAGGTTACAAAAATGTTGAAGATTTGCCACGATCAGGCTGCCACAAGATAAATTCTGTAATGATAGAACACGCCATTGAGGAAAATCGCACGACAGCTGTCAAGCCAACTCGGCATGTCCTTCCCAGTCCACTGTTGTGCTTTACTAGGGATGCGCACGAGACGAGTCGAGACAGGATTTTCCTGACAAAATTCGAGTCGAGACACTGCTCTTCCAATAGAGAAATATACATTTTTCGAGTCGAGACATCACTTTTACAGCATATTTTCGAGTCGAGACAGCCACAAATCTTGTCTCGTGCGTATCCCTATGCTTTACCTTCACGAACTCGGGAAATCCATCAAGAGGTGCCATATTGTGTCTCACGAGTTGACCCAGCGGAGAGGAGAGTGGATGTGTGTTGGTAACTGCTACAAAATCCGCGTGATATGTGTTTCCTAAAACGGATTGTCACATGCGATAAAAAGTGGGTATTTTTCCGAAAGCCGAATGTGCAAAAACAGTAGTTGAGCAAGGGGCATCCACTCATCAAAGTTTCGGGTATAAAGTTATGGTCTGTGTGCGGTGGAACTATGAGAGGGTCATTCACTTCGGATTCTTTCCTCACGTTCGCACTCTCAATGCCGAGGTTTATTCCGAATAGTTGGAGCGGATATATGCTGCACTACACCAAGCATTTTGCATTGGTAATCCGAAAGCGTGCCCTGCTGCAACAGAATTACGCAAAAACACACTCAGCTGGAAAGAAGCAACAAAAGATCGGGAACTTGACGGAATCGAAATAATGCTACTCCAGACATATATATTTCTGACCTCGTTCCTTCGGATTACTATCTTTTCGATCCATGACGCACTTGTTGAAATCGCAATGCTTCACCAACAAACAGTAGGCGAGAACAGCAGTGAGTGACTTCGTTGTATGTAAGAACAATACGAGGGGCTATAGTTTGAATATTAATCTGCTTTCATTGAACTGTAATAAATACAGGTGAGTTGTACACTAGAACATTATCACTCACCCTTTTACTCCGGTGACCAAACAGACGAAACCGGTATATTTCTCAAACATACGCGTACTAATTAATAACTGCAATGAGCAGTCATATTTTATATTATAATGTATTATGTAATATTATGCCTTCCAGTTCCATGAGAGAGGATGAAGCCGGCACTCTGTACCTGATTTCTGCCTCTTAAACGGATCATGTTCAGGTCTGGGGATTGGGCATGCAAGAGGTGGTGTTCAACTTCACCTTGATGTTCCTCAAGTTATGCCACAACAGCTCCTGCTGTGTGATTGGGCACATTATTATCGTGGAATATGGCGTCATTCCTAGGAAACAATTGGACTGTTTTTTAAAAATGATTTAGAGTTCTAAGAATAGAGCTTTTCCCTTAACCAACTATTTAAATCGGAAGAAGATATAGAAATCAATCACTTTCAGTTTTAGCATTTATCGCTATAAACGGTAGTAAATAGCGAGAAGTGGTCTTCTACAATTAATTGTCTCAAGGATACATCCATCTTCACTCTAATCTTTCTACTAAGACCGGAAGTGGTAGCGGTTTAAATATTAATTGAGAAAATATCACGCCATAGGCACCAAACTTCCTCAAGTGGTGTACACGTGATTCTAGTACTTATTTAATAGACACTGTCCATAAAATGGACAGTGATGGTATTTATCAGTCGTGCTTTAATTTTTCCCACATTTTTCTAAATAGTGCACAGATTTAAAAAGGAAAAGAATTGTTTATGCATTAATTATTTAGAACTTAGCAATTAGGCCTACTGCTTACTGAAATGGTATGTGTTGTCGATAAGATCCACAGTTCAAAGAATTTGAATTAAAATAAATTGATATTATTAGCTTAGATGACTAACAGAAGAATTAACTCTAAAACATTGGTAAGCTTAGTTAAGTAGTATTTTGTACTTCTTCCAATTACATAGATACAGTGTAATGTTCTTTAATTTTTGTATATTATATTAAATTGATTTAATTAATATATAAAAACAATGTTAATAAACTAGACAGACTTTTCTATTCTTTATTTTCTAAATCTAGAAGTCACTGTTATTACCCCAGCCTCCTTCATAATCTTTATACGATGTTTATGATATTAATGTTACTTTTACTGCGAAAAAATATTTTCTTTGTTTGAGAACATTAGAATTTCAAATTTCATAAAAATAACTCATTTAGATTTCGAAATATTGTACATTTCTAGTACGTGGTAGGAAATATCCCACATCCGAGATCGTGCAACGAAGAGGGCTAGAAATGTACAACATTTCTAAATGAGAGTTATTTTTACGAAATTTGAAAATTTGAAATTCTAATGTTCTCAAACAAAGGAAATATTTTTAGGGGGGCAAAAGTAACATTACACACACACACACACACACACACACACACACACATATGGGGAGAGGGACGCGGACGACTAGAATGCTACTAGATCCCAACTGAATTTACGCCAAATTATGAGTAAATGTTAATTTACAAAATCTCGACTCTCTGAAAGAAGTCTTACAATGACACTCTTGATTTGATTACACATTCGAATATTTATTTTTCCTTCTTCTTCTTTATTTGTAATGAAGTGGTGTAATTTAAGTTGTCTACCTTTTCGTTCTTAATTTTGTTGTGTTTTTGAACTTGTCCTTTAGCATCCCATTTCTTTGCTATCATCATTTACTTCGTTTTCCGTTTTAATACCTAAGATATAAAATTTATTCTTGCTATCATCCGGTTCCTCAAGGTATTCTTTCCATCTCTGTCAAGCTGCAATTCTCTCATTAAAAGTTCATTTCAATTTTTAGAGTCTATATTGTCATAGTAGTTTTTCCTTGCTACCTTCTATTTCCATTAAATTTACCTTCATATACCTTATTATAATTTCCCGAGCCTTTTTAATTCCTCTTGCCACCTTCACTTCTATTGTATATTCCTCTGTCTTTGTAGATTTCCTTTTTTAATTCGCAGATCAACTTTCTATAAGTGTTTCCCTTCTCTGGTCTCTTTCGTCATGAAATCCAATGACAAAAGTGTATGACTAAAGCCGAGACTACTTTGACTAACCAAGAAATGTAGCTTTTTATATATATACATATATATTTCCTTGAAAGTGGCTAACATTTCAACCACACTAACCTAATATTTAACAACACATATGAATTCATTTGTTCTGCCTCTCTGTACTTCTTCCATATAGATCAGCATTGGTCAATTTCGTCTCCTCAACAAAATATTGGGGGGACATGTCCCCCTTGTCTCCCGCCAGAGACGCCCGTGTGTGTGTGTGGGAGGTATATTCAAAAAGTATCGAACTTTTGGTTAGGAAAAATACATTTATTGATTTTGAAATCCGAAAGAAGTAGTAGAAAGAAGTATTCAAAGTAGTGTTTGAAGGGGATTAGTGTTTCTCTCTGTTGCTGGAAACACTTCTGGGACGCAGTTTTTGGAACGGTGAGCAACCGTGTCGTCGCATTCCGCATGATGTTTTTTCTCTTGATTCAAATTGTGTCCCTTCTAGTGGCATTTTCAGCTTGGGAAATAACCAAAAGTGACACACGGAGCCACGTCGGGGGAGTAGGGAGACTGACGACATACAAGAATGTGTTTGGCGATGAAAGCCTGAATCAAATTTCGCGGACACTCTCCTCGTGCCTAAATTTTCGTTCAAAATTGAATGTACCGATGGTGTCTTCCCGTTGTGCCTACTTCCCGTTATGCCTACAGGCCCTCCAGCACTTTGTAGAAAATATTTTTAATGATCTTATCTGTAGGCAGAACGGTAATTCCCGTTGTGCCTACTTCCCGTTATGCCTACAGGCCCTCCAGCACTTTGTAGAAAATATTTTTAATGATCTTATCTGTAGGCAGAACGGTAATTCCCGTTGTGCCTACTTCCCGTTCTGCCTACTCTTTCGAGACGGGGAATTCTGTGCAGGGAGGGATCTTTTCTAGGGATTTTTTCTTTAGTAATTCTAATAGATTCTGTAAGAAGAATAACTATTCCTTTAAATTTCATCATATATTTTAAATGTTATCTTACTTGCTCTTCTCAGAAAAAATGACTAGGTACAGTTTTGTTATTAGCAGCGTTATTCACGTCTACTTTAGTAGAGATGTGTTTTTTTAATACTTACAGAGAAATGGAAAATTAATTGATTCAGTTACAAGAAAATAAACTTATTTCGGTCTAATATCAAGTCATTTCACAACAAAATTTTATTCAGTTTTCCAGTAGTTCATCTCCAACATTCTAAGGCTCGCAGTACGTAATAGGTGCTACAGTTCACATCCTCAAAATATATTTGGCCATATATTAAACAAACAATGCAAGAAGATGCATAATTCGGTCTCTTTTCTTTTTCTAAAAAAAGCCTTTGTCTTCTACATCACAAAGAGGGTGCTTTGTCCTCTATACATGATTCTGTATTACACGCAATATGTCGTACTTATATTGTAATTGATTCAGTTACAAGAAAATAAACTTATTTCGGTCTAATAACAAGTCATTTCACAACAAAATTTTATTCAGTTTTCCAGTATTTCATCTCCAACGTGCTACGACTCATAGTACGTAAAATGTGCCACAGTTCACATCCTTAAGACATGTTTGATGGCCATATATTAAACAAATAGGGCTAATGCAACAGGATGCATAAGGGGGCCCTTAAGAAAGGGTCTTAGTCTCCTACATTAAAATTACTTTTTCGGCATCACCTTATCAGCTGATTTGTCTTCTATACGTGATTCTATACTATATGCCATAATATCATACATACTTCTATTTTCATATTTATATTGTCAATGTAAATAGCAGGAATACAAAATACAAATATCATAATTGAATGTTTTTGTAGAGTTTCAACTCAAATCAAAAGGTCAGATAATCGGGGAGGGAAAGGGATTTATAAGATTTTGTTTCAGTTTGGTACTCTTGAAGGTGATTGGCTACTGTGTTCACCGGTAGCCAATCAGCGTTCAGAACACCTGACGGCTTCGAAAAGTGAAAGTTCTGAGATCGAGACAGTAATCTGTATAAAATTCAATTCAAATTTTTAATCTGTCACTTTATAAGTATCAATAGGAATAGTAAGCAGCACAGAATGGCAGAATTTGTCAGTTCGAAATACGGGGGGAAAGTGCTCGCGTACGAAGGGTTCTTATACCGGATTAATAGACGTAGTAAAGAAAAGACATATTGGAAATGTACACGTGGGTGCAAAGCGACAGTTGTTGTTTTGGGTGACGATGTTTTATCAAAGAGTGGAGTACACTCTCATGAAACAGAAAGGAGCAAAATTGAAGCAAGATGCTTAATAGACAGGATGAAGTGTAAAGTGTCCGAGAATCCTGTAGATGCAGTTCCAAAAGTTTACAGGTAAGACTAAATTTTCTTTTTAAATGAGTAGTTATTTTATTGGTTAGTTCTATCTTCTAGTTAAAAATTAACTACTTTTTTCTTTCGTTTTTTAACATTACGTTAAGAGACACCAAATAGTTGATCTGGGTAAACTGAAGTCAGTTTCTTGAAGGTAGCCTAGTATCTCGCTAGTCGTGTGATACAAGTTCAAGTTAGCAGTACAAATAATCTCAGTTTACAAGTTTTGACTTCAAGCTTATTGCACTAGTCAGATGAATGTATTTTGCAGGTAAATTTTAACGAAACTATTCATGTATTTTTTTTATTTATTTCATTTGTTTCTATCTTCAGAGAAGTGATTGCAAAGGAAGGGATACAGGAAGAGGTTGCAGCCGCTTTGCCAACATTTGAGGGAATTAAACATACCCTGTATAACTGTAGAAGCGCAGAAAGGCCTGAACTTCCCACAACAAGAAATTGTATTAGGTTAGAGGGCAGGTGGAGACAGACATTAACAGGAGAGGAATTTCTCTTAATTGATGATGGTGTTGATTCTGATCGATTATTGGTAACTGAATTTATTATTATTCAATTTTAATTACAATAACTTTCGTAAAGTACTTAATGTTAGCAGTGTTAAGTTTACAGACATTAATTAATATCATCTAGTTTGAATTTACTTAATAGGATCCTCAAAGTTTAGTTTTGGAGCCAGAGGTGTACTAATACAATTAACTGATTCAAATAAGGGATTTCAATTGTATTATATTCTGGGCACGAGCTTTAGATAACTTTAACATTCAAGTATGCATCCTTAAATTTTTAGCTAGAATTAAGTATGCTGGTCATCACACTTCAAGCTTGCAGCATGTCTGAAAATTCAATATTAAATATATATTTTGTTTGAATTTAATAAGTTTGTTAATATGTTAATTAGCTAATACACTAATAATTATCAATATATTAGGGGAGCTAAATATTAATATTATATTCTGCAGGTCTTTGGGACAACCGGAAATTTACGGAAGCTTACTACGATATGTAGTATTTACATTGACAATATAAGTATATGTAACATTGCATGTAGTATAGAATCGTGTTAGAAGACAAATTACCTGTTAAGGTAATGCCAAAGAAGGAGCAGTGATGTAAAAGACAAAGGCTCTTTTTTTTCAAAAGGGCCGCCTTATGCATCCTCTTGCATTGTTTGTTTAATGTATGGCCGAACATGTCTTGAGGATGTGAATTGTGGCACTTTTTAGTACTGCAAGCCTTAGTATGCTGGAGATAAACTACTGGAAAACCGATTAAAATTCGGTTGTGAAATGAATTGATATTAGCCCGAAGTAAGTCTGTTTCGTGTTCGTTTCAGATACAATGTCAAACGGGTTACTGGCAACTGAATCAATCAATTCGAGGAAAGAGATATGATGGAGACAAACACTCTTTTTAAAGGCCGCCTTATGCATCCTCTTGCGTTGTTTGTTTAATAGTTGGCCAGACATGTCTTGGGGATGTGAACTGTGGCATTTTTTAGTACTGCAAGTCTTAGCATGCTGGAGGTAAACTACTGGAAACCCAAATAAAATTTTGTTCTGAAATTGCTTGATATTAGATCTTTTTTTTTTTTTTTTAATGTTTGTTTCACATACAATGTCTAACATTCTTGCAACTGAGTCAACCAATTTTCCATGTATGATGAAACTTGTAGAGGTGGTGGTTGTTTTTACAGAAGCTTTTAGAAATACTAAAGAAATATTCCCTACAAAAATTCCTCCCTGCACATAATTCCCCGTCTCGAAAGAGTAGGCACAACGGGAATTACCGTTCTGCCTAGAGGCTGGAGGGTCTGTAGGCAGAACGGGAATGAACCGTACCGATCGGATTGAACGGCTTCCGCTTGGGTATCGCAAAGCTTTTAGCAAAATTTGATCCAATATTGCGGCTCAAGTTTTTTTTTTTTTTTTTTTTTTTTTTTTTGTCGTTTTACAAGAAAACTGAAATTCGACGACCGCTCACTACACGTCTAAACTCGTTGGCCGACTGCTAGCGACTGACGCCTTCTGCAGACGGGGGAAAAAATCACAACTGCGCATAAGTGTTCCCTCTACATCTACAATGAAGAAAGTCTTCCGCGCTTCATTGGTTTACGCAGGAAAAAATAAGGTTCAATACTTTTTAACACAGCTCGTAATATATATATATATATATATATATATATATATATATATATATATATATATATATATATATATATATATATATATATATATATATCCCAGGTTACAGAGGAAGTTTTACGTGGTATTGTGTAATCTACTGATTTAATCTGAAGTGTAAAATATTAATTTAGCTTATCTAATCTCCTTTTGGTTTCTTTGTTTTGGCTGACGTAAGGCGGAAATCAAAATTGGAAGAAGCTACAATCGGACAGAATTGCAAAAAGACAGCCTGCACAAGAATGACATGTTATCATGATTTAATATATTTGGGATTTGGTTGGCCATCTCCAAACGAGTAAGTTCCCTGGAAGTGTGTGCCTCGAAGAAACATTGGTAACTGATGTGGCTAGAACGTTAGTTTGAAAGAAATGTGGTAGCGCGCGTGTGTCTTTGATGCATGTAGTCCCGTATTCGATTCCCAATGGGAGAACACAAAAATTTAGTTTATTTTACAAGCATTCTCTTTCATTAATCATCCGACTCCTTTACTCTAAAAGACATAATCCCTGTACGTTAACAAAAAGAAACTAAAAGATTTGATTTTGAATGCAACCGAATAAGGTGACATTGAAGGAGTTCTAAATAGGACGAATAGCTTTTAATGGACGATACCCATAACATTTCATTCCCTTGTCCTAATTCTCTCTGCTCTTTCTGGTTAGTCTACAATTGAGTTATCTGAAACCAGACCGAACTAACTACATTTTCGTGCTGAGAAAAATTCACCCTTATGAAAACAATGGGAATTTGACATGAACTGCTGCCAAAAATACATATATAACCAGTTGAGAATGCTCTAAGAGCATTGCCAGAACGAACTTAAAAGAATTAATTTTTCTTATTAACTTCTACAGGCTTTATACCAATTGTTCTATGTACTTTATTATTATACTCATTAAAAAAATGTAATATATCTATCCATTTACAATTTCTTTGAGTACTAAATTTTTACGACATGTTTCGTTTAAGAGTTCTGTTAAAACATTCTACGATATGTTGTTTTACGAAGACACATGCTTAAAATGGAGGGCTCAAAATTGAAAAATTCGCAAAATATCATCTCTCTATGACTTACCGTTCCCGAGATATGGCTCCTTAAATCGACCCAAAATCGGAACTTTTTGGGCCAATATCTCGGGAACGGTAAGAGTGACGCGAAAAATTTAATCACTTTCTCCGATAGTTTTTGATGCTCTATCGAATGGAAGGCTCAAAATTGAAAAATTCGCAAATAACATACACACACATAAAGACATAATGAGTTCAGTAAAGAATTTTTTAAAGTTCGTTGAAAATGATTTGCCTTTATTATTTCATATCCACTTGAAACAGGGAAACAAATAATAATAATTACAGTCGATTATACTATTATTTTACTTGAGATATCTGAAACCAGAATGCACTAACTAAATTTTCATCCATTTCTAAGTCCAAGTATGAAATAATTTGCATTTCGTGTATTTTATAACCAAGGACAGCAGCGTAAATTAGTGACTGTTTCCATAATGTCAAATTTTTCACAGCACGGTCTGGCTTCAGACAGCTCAATTGCACCACGGGAAGCGGCTTGAATCTTCTTTAATACGCATCTGAGGGATCTGTAGGTACTACTGTTCTAGGCAAATAAGAATGACATTGAGATCTATATGTAATTATTCTATTATGAGAAGTTTGCGGTTGACTTTCTTCCTGTTCCCCTCTTCCCCTTTAACGCAGTCTAACTTCACCACTAGGTTGAATGAGTCACGCAAGCTAAAAAAGCTCCATATAAAGATTAACCCGTCAGTGATTAAGACAAGACTTGAAAGAGACATGTTTTTGCACTTTAAATTATTAAGAAGGAAATGTGCGTTCAATGTTGGATTTATCGACAGAGTAAATTTATCTTTACTATTTTCAAGACCTTTCTTCTTATACAATATGCATCCTTATAACGAGAAAATTCTCAAAAATAAAATAAAATAACTGTTTGGAAGTGAACACGTAAATTGGTAGGTCAATTTGTTATTATTAAGTACTTCTAGGTAATAATGTTTCTGAGTGACAAAGTGAGCAGTAGAGCTGCAAAAATGGCTCTGCACTTCGCCCTATCCCCTTCGCAATCTAACAAACAAGCCGGGACCTCAGTGCTAGAGCGTTCACCTCTAGTGAGTGATGTCCCTGGCTCAATCCCAAACTCGCGTCAAGTGGCCTTTGTGGTGGACAAACACCATGTGCATAGATTTTCTCCTACTTTCTTCACTTCACCGTTTCGTTCATTATCACCTCATCTACCGTAATCTCGGGACATTAAACTATACTAGAAAAATGACGCTCTATGCTAACTGAGTTTCATAATTTAAGGGCGTTCTTCACAACTCGGGGAGGTGAGGGAATATATACTAATACGGTACAGTGGTTCTCAACCTTTCTGAGTCTAGCGCGCTCTTTGGTAAATGTGACTGTCCTGAGCGCTCCCCGTCATCTTAACCCAATCTACACATGCACAAGGTTGAACGTAAAACTTGGGCGAAGCAGTGTAAGAACTAGAAAAACACTTCGATTCTTAAAATCAGCCTTGAAGAATCTGTTATTATTATTTGTAAAAGTATTTGTAAAATTATATATATACGCCCACGTTGAGAACTGTGTTGATATTAACACATACGTTTAGGTAATTCTGAATTGAAAATGAGATGAAATTTCTAGTTTTATGGCCCAAAGTTAAGCCCTGTAAGCTAAATCAGACGCAGAATTAATACATGATTGACTATTGAAGAATTGGTGGAATGACAATGCGGGAGGAAACTCACGAGCATATTGTGTGTTGTCGGCCACAAGCTTGAGTGGCTGAGGATCGAATTACAACCTCCTTGTACCAGAGCACTCTACCACTGAGCCACCACAACTCCCACGGTAATTTTGATAACAAAAATGTGTACTCAAGTAGTTAAATCCCTTTCGAAGATTCGCCAGGAAACTGCACAGCTAATACTCACTTTTGCTCGATACTGTACTAAGACCATTATGTACAGAATAATTTGTAATCAATAGAGTATATAACATGTATTTAAGCTGTTAATACAATATGTAATCTTTTTTGTATAAATTGCGAGCATTAACATCTTTGGAGTGGGAGGCCTGGATTTGATTATCGGTGGACGAACACGTAGTTGCATCCAACGTTAGACTCTAGGTCTATGTCTCATATAGCCTTTGTTCTGGAAAGGGACATTAAACTCAAAAGAATAAACAAACAATAAAATAAGACTAAGACTGTAATATTCTAATGTTAAAAGAATAGCGACTGAGAACTAACACAATAAGACTTTTTCAAAGTTACTGTTCCCAGGTTGGTATGGTTGGTTGGTTTAAACATCGACACGGCAGTATGTAACATAGATTTTCCTCGAATATATAACGGAGAGAGTAAAAGTAGAAATAAAACGCAGCGCATAAGATTTTAAATCCAAGAAACACTAAATTTCGAAGAAATAGTAGAAGGAAAAAATGTTAAGCCAACCACACAACAGACCATTAAATTCCGATTCATGTACAAATATTTGATAAGGATTATGATCTGCTATATTCTCTATCTTATGTTTCAAATAATCCTCGCCCTTGTGTGCACACAGTTTTATTATTATTTCCAAGAATTGCTAATGATAATGATGGGTTGGTTATACATGTGTGCAGTCGGTTTAATAAAAATGTTATATAAATGTTGTTATTATTTAATGTTGTTATTAATAAAAATGTTAGTGCATGATATAACTTTAAAAATGACTCAACTAGTTTGAGAATTTTACAACACGAAGTTAATATAATTTTATTACAACGTAAAATTCAGAACCAAATTCATTTATAAAAGAAACAAGTTATCAAAAGAATAATTGGTCTTCTGTTTTGATAAAAAGAATGAATACGTTTCAGTAAGGCATACGGTACTCAAAGTGGGGTTACCACCATGTTCTGAAATGCCAAAATGCTGACACACTTCCACCCAGCTAACTCATTATAGATAAACTCTCTAACTGGTCCATATTGGCTTTGCCATCTTAAATAACTTAAACTAGAGATAAAATTACTGGACAAAACAACGTTTATTTAAAAATAATAAATGTGTAACAGTTTCGCCAACTAACTGAACATATTGGACTCTCGGACACTAGGCTACAGTGTCTGATGAGGCCACTATGTTCAGTTAGTTGGCGAAACTGTTACACATTTATTATTTTTAAATAAACGTTGTTTTGTCCAGTAATTTGTATTTCTAGTTTAAGTTAATTAACAATCTATACAGGAATGACAGACTATATAAAATAAAACCAAATTTTAGTTTAACAGCCCATGGTTATGACCTTTAGGGTAAAGGAGCTGGATTATTAATGAGAGTGAATGGTAGTGAAATTAAATTTAATGAAAGTCAATGATTGTTAAATTATGTTTTTGTGCTCTCTCAAGTGGAATCGAACTCAGGTCCACGTGCAGCAAAAATACACGCGCTAGCCACTAGACCAATGGAAGGGCCACGACAAGAATGATAAGTTTTACTTTCAATTTTGCTTTTTAAACATTAAAAAAATATACTGAAAGGTATAAAAATTATTAAACAAGAAGAGGACTCGCACATTATCATGTCGACTCCATTCATTCATATTTTTCAATAGATTTGATATTTAGAAAAAAAATGAACCTTCTCTGAATACAAATAACCAATATATTTATTTATTTATTTAACAATCACCAGATACAGCTCAGAGGCCATTTTATACTGGATATCTAACAACAACAACAATGGAAAGGATTTGGGAAGGTATCATCCACGGCCTGTTTAGTAGGTACTATTTGCCTGGTAGGACTGAGGGAAACCCTGAAAAACCCCAGTCAGGATGGTCGGCAGCAAGAATCGGACCCACGACCTCCCGAATGCGAAGCCAACGCTGTACCACTTGAGCTGCTTCGCTCGGTAAATATTTAATAAATAAATAAAATAAATAAATATGTCTGTATTTATTTGTATGATTTATTTGTATGTGAAATGTCTGAAATTGGATTTTACTACAGTAAGTACTTTCAATTGATATCAATACGATAGACCATATTAGGAAGATAATCTACTTGAGCATAGAAGATCTGGCCAATCAGGAACTTTCGCAAACAAGTTTTCACTCTCAGCATGTGGATATGTCTGCATAAACGCTGACGCATGGTAGTCCTAAACTGTAGGTAGGCTCAGTGGCGTAGCACACTTTTGCGGGACCCCCTGCAAAGTATAGAGAAGGGGCCCTAGTTGTAAAGCCGATAGAAGTAAGGTTGAAGTTCTACTTCTTTAAATCTTTATTCATCGCAAGACTTCGGGGCCCCCTATACGTCTAATATACTGCGGGGGTTGCGGGGCAGCTACTACGCCATTGGGTAGGCTACAACCCATGTCGATTTTTCTGGGTGTCATGTATCAGCGCAGATGTTGCCCACGAGACGAAACAATTCTCGTGTCATCTCAAAAAACGAGAGAGGAACCAAGATGAGATGCACCTCTTTCAATTTGAGATGACAATTATAATGTTTCTCATGGGCAGTACAGCTCACCCAAAAGCCTTAGATTTCAAATACTGTTATAGGTTACATGATTCATAGTATAAAAACTATAGTTTGATAAAGTTATTGTATGACCACAATGAAGTGCATTTATCAACATTTAAGGATAAGCAAACCATTACATAATACGTATACAACAAAAATAAATAAATGGTTTAAATGTTATCATATCACATCCTTCATGCGGAAGGATTCTAATAACTTTTAGTTGATTTTCTTTTAATCATTGCACAAATTTGTACGGTACATGAATTTACAAAATAAGACAAGAAAGTGGGCTTTCGAAAGTTGAGACGAGACAAGAAATAAGGTTTTCTCGTCTCGCGAGCAACACTAGAACAGTGCCAGACCAAATCTGAAAACAATAGGCACAGGTCACCACACTGAACTTACTTACTTCCATTTCTGAAAGTTGATTCATGTCATCTCTTATGGTATTTTGTTTCAATGAATGAAATATGGAGAAAATCACTTGGGTCAAACTTGAGAAAATTGTCCACAGAAGAAACTCACACCTTAGACAAGCTACCCTTTGTGGATTAATCGCCTGAATCGCTTCTGAGGAAATCGTGCGAATTCAATTACCCCACCCCCTTTACACACACACTACCACCACCGTATGTTCGTTTTAAATGAATAGATCAAAAACACTAAAATTTTCTATGTTGTAAACAATTACAGGGGAAAATTCTTTGGTCTACTTTACATTACAACTAGATTACCTGCATTGCTAATTCAACATAGTCTTAAAAAATACACTACGTCCATTATTACATATTACTAAGGTTTTCTCAGAGTACTATTTTCCTCCCACATCCTAATTCCATCGACTGTTCCTTTATCATTCATTTGGCTTAATCAGTGTCTCGTTTAACCTAAAGAGCATAGTCGTGAGACGTTAAAACTGAAAGAAAGAAAGATTTACATATTGCAACATGTTAAACGGAAACTTATAATATATTTGTGATTTAGTTTACAAACTAAGAACGCAACAGTATCACAATCATCCAAAATTTTGGAAACTTGCATGACAGTAATACAAGTGAGACGGACGGGCAATGCACATCCAAAGTATCAGTGGCGAATCTAGTCCGGGACCAGAGAGCCTAGGACCACCAGTTTTTCAGTGACAAAAATGATGTAAGCTATCATTCATATATTTTTGAAAGTTTGCAGTAAACTCATAATATACCTATCATAGTCTGGGTTCTGACTGCCCCTCCCCCCAATTTTTTTACCTTCTAGATCCGCCAATGTCGAATATTATAATCGTGACATGGCATATTTCAAATAAATAGGAACATTAATAGGAACAAAGTTACAAAGAATTCCAATTTTGATCTTTCTTAATGTTTTGTTTTAGAAACGTGCATCCAATCATGTAGATGCTTTTCAATCGACATAAAAATTATAATGCTATTTACTGGGATTTCATGCATCACAAACATTTCCGGAGATATCATAAAGTTTGCAACACTACGTAAAATTACGTAATTACGAAAACATGGAATTACAACTACAAAACAAAACTGCTGTTGTAATGTTATATAAGCAAAAGACACAACAATCATTTTAAAGTTCCTACAAATACGTCATTGAAAGCAGTATAATAATCTCTATTCATGTTTTTACATAACCCATCGCTGGAAAGATTTGAGGTAACATATTACTGTAAATAGTATCATGATCTTTACGCCTTTTAAAAATTATATACTGTACATGAATAGATGTGATACCCTTTTACTGAAGTTTATGCTTGTAACTTTGCTCCGATACGGTATTCATTTGAAATACGGTATACCACGATTATAATATTCGACACTAAGGTACTTTGTATGTGCATTACACCACCAGTCTTACGTTCCTTATTAGAGCTGTAGAAGTCTCCAAAATGTTGGTGTTTGTGATACCGTATCGTCTTTCGTTCGTAACACTGAATAATATGTGTAGTATCACAATATCCTGTTCCATATAGAGGAAACCTCTGCTACATATTTTTTTGCGGTGAGTAATAGCCTTTCCGCTTTTTCTCATTGAATATATGTAGTATTGTAAGTTTACGTTTTACATGTAGATTTGAAAATTTCTATAATCTGATGTAATATCATTTGAAGAAAAAAAGTACTATGTTGGTTTGCAACACAGGTAGCCTGGTTGCAGATTTTGCCTAGATATTTGCATCGTACATTTTTTTTTATGCTAGTTTCATAGTTACATGGCTGTTTCAAGAGAAATGGTCCACCCTTGATTCTCAATGAGCTACAGAGAACTCCATTACATATGTGTAAGCAGGAACCAATGTTTGGAGGGAACTTGCTATATATCTCAGAATTTAGTTTAAGAAAATATGAGCTCCTTAGTCTTGGGGAAAGCTAGAGTTATCTGAATGCCCTTGGGTGTATCACTATCCTAGGACATTTGTATTCACTTGTGAGTAGCCGCAAATATCCTTATAAATAAATAAATGGGGTAGAAGGGGGTAATTGGACGGAAAACATTTTAAAAATTTATATTTTGCATTTCAGTATATTTTTATGGAATTTAATTACACCAAAATTTCGGGTTGGTAGATGTTGATCAGGAAAAAAAAGGAATTTTGGGAGGGTGTAATACTGACAAAAAAAAAAAAAAAAAAAACTAATTTGGTTGAGAAATGGCATATTTGAAACCAAGTTTCAGGTTTTTGTGTGTTTCGGTTTGTCACAATAGATCGCTCATATGTTAATGATTTGAGTCACATTTTTTACTGCTGCTTAAAAACATCATAAGGATTGTGCCATGATGAACAGCTATCTTGAATACTCACTATGAGGCAGTTAAAATTTTGTTAAAATTTGTACCGCCCAATTACCCCAAAGGGTAATTGCGCGCATCATAATGTGGGGGTAAATAGGTGGAATGCCTTAAGTAAATATTTTTAGCTTAGAATTCATTTAAATGCTGTGCTATCTTTGTCTTTTGTGGTGTATACTTTTGTTTCATAGGGCATTGTGCTTATTAAGCTATTTTTAGGACTTAGGATTTAGATTTCTGTGTACCACCCCGGCATTTGTCTGGTGTGAATGAGGAATACCCAGGGAAATAGTGATGAGCGCAAGAGTCTTGGTCTTGCAGTTTTTGCAAGAGTATTGCATGCAAGACCAAGACCAAGACCATACCTGCAAGACCAAGACTCTTGCGCAAGAGTCTTGCACAAGTGCCGGTCAGTGGTAGAGCGTTCAGCCCAGGTGTTGGGATCCCTGGTTCTATCCCAATTTGCACCATTTGAGCTTTTTTGGTGGATAGATACCGTGTGCGTAGGTTTTCTCGGGATTTTCACGTTTCCTCCTACTTTCTTCATTCCACCATTTAATTCATTTCTCATCATCACCATCTCCCTTAGCCCGTCCCCTCCAGCCTAACCGTGGCATAACTGTGGGACGTAAAACTCAGATTTCATCCATTCATTCATTCATCTCCCTTAGCCTCGACGTATAATTCTGGCACGTAAAACTAGATATTACATCATTTCAAAACATATTAGTGGTTTCCTTCTTCCAAAACTACAGAGAAATGAAGTATGGAACATCGGTAATTTCGTACACAATAGGTGCTGGCTACATGGGTATGGCCTTGGCTCCAAGGATCAAGCATCCGTTAGAAATTTTTAATTTGTGCTCAAAAAATTAATATCGAAATAACATTTTCATGATATTGACAAAAACTTAGGGTATGTGACCGCAAGTTTGATTTCATGGGCGGGTGTTTGTACGTTGAATAATTGTTTATCAATATAACTTTTAGCCTCCTCAGGTATATGGCACCAGAGGATTGAGCGATATAACATTATACAACAATAAATAATCCATATTCACAAGTGATTTTGTACTGTTATTTCAAATAACTTTGAGTTTGATGCTATGTTTTTGTATTTCTAATAGGGTATATAGGTCAAAAGTATTTGTATAAATTGAGATTACACAAAAGGCATGGACAGTTGAGTCGTTTTCACTCATATTATTCTAAAATATTAAGAGGTTTGATTATAATCGTTATTATTTTAATTTTTCTCTCTCTTTTTGGCCAATATTGCTAACATATCATCATCATCATCATAGCTGGTCTGTCATTATTGGAAGGTGACTTGTTGCAACTCAGAAGCTTCGATATACGGTGGTCTTCAGCTAGTCTGTTCGTCTTGACGTAGCAATTTTCTGTTTCAATACTTTTCTTCAACTACAATCTCCTTTGCCCCTCCCTCTCTTTCCTTCCACCATAACCTATAGGACGTTCCTCATAATAAAGTTCCTCCTCAACCAATGTCCCAACCAGTTCCTTTTCCTCCTCTTAAATACATCTAAAATTCTTCTTTTTCCCCTTCTGCTACTAACACCTTCTCATTTGTTTTCCGTTCAATCCAGCTAATTCTCTCCTTTTTTGGAAAGCCTCCAATATATTTTTCATCGCTTTTGCGTAATGTCCATGTTTCTGTTCCATAGAGTGCTTACTGGAATCAGTACAATAAAATCTCAATATTTAATTGGAAGTTCGTTCAATATAAATTAGCTAATTTTAATTGAAAATAAAAAATATCTGACGCCTTTAGTGTGTAAAAATAATTTAGCAATTCATGGTATTTCAGTAATCTGTACCGTCTTGATTTTCTTTCATGCGTCTCAGGGGTAGCCTCCCCAACGTTTGGGAACCAGGGGAGTAATGGATCTGTTTTAAAAAAATATAAAAATATTACGAAACGTTGTAATTTATCTTATAAGTAGTGAAGCGCGGGCACCCATTGAAAAAGATATACAGTAGAGGATATTCGACAATTAACATAATTTAAGAGTAATAATGATAGAGTGATTTCAATATGTTACCAGAATGTACGAGGAATTAATACTAAATTAAATGAAATGTATACTAGTATTTTAACAGAAAACTATGATTTTATTGTATTGACAGAAACATGGTTGAATAATAGTGTATTTGATATTGAATTCATTGATGAGAGATATATAATTTTTCGACAAGATAGACTAAATAAAATAGGAGGAGATTCACTTATAGCAGTATTAAAAAAAGTTTCAAGTACAAGAAATTAGGATAAATATTGAACATGTACAAATTGTCTGTATTAAGATGATAACAGGAGGTAGTACTTATATTATTGTATCAGTATACTTTCCACTTAACTCAAAAATTGAATCTATGATTTAAAAAAAAATTGAGGAGATCACTAATTTTCAGTTCTATAATATTATTATCGTAGGTGATTTTAACATACCCTCAATTACTGATTCCAGTTTTAATCTTATAACTGGAGGTCATATTTGTGTGGCGCATGCAAACTTTTGTCTTTGTTTAATCTTCAATCATACAATAATATAAGGAATAATAATGGAAGAACATTAGATTTATTATTAACAAACTTAAAAGATATTAATATTACTAGGAATAATTGCCCTTTAGTAACATCATCCTCCTTTATTAATTGAATTCTCTATTACATCTAAATATTTAAAAACAAAGTTTAGTCCAACAATTATGTTTAACTATTGTAAAGCTGACTTTTACAATTTGTATAAGGATCTTCATAAAATTGATTGGGGTCAGATATATCAATATGGTAATTCCAATGATTCATTAAATTATTTTTATAAGAAACTTGATGCTGTAATTAATAAGAATGTTCCTAAACGAAAAATAAATAAAAGATCTTATCCATGTTGGTTTACAGCTTAGATAATACATCTTATAAAACAGAAAGAATATTTTAGAAGAAAAAGGAATCATTCCAATTTTAATTTCCTCAAATTTGTTGAATTACGCAAAAAGTTGAAAGGTACGATAAGTGGATCTTACAAATTATACATTAGTAAGGTAGAAAATAATATAATTGAGAATCCAAAAACATTTTGGAGTTTCATAAATAATAAAAAGAGGGATAACAGGAAACAGAATCAGATGATTTGTGAAGGTAAGTTGCCTAATTCCAGTAAGGAAATTGTGGATTCTTTTGCAGATTATTTTAAGTGTGTTTATTCCTCGGATTGCTCTTCTTATACAATCTCTGAACCGAGTTATCATGAAACAACACACTGTTTAAATATTTCTACTATCACTGTAAAAGATTACGAGGTATCTACAAAAAAATTAAAATCAAGTAAGTTATGATGAAAAGTGGTCAAGTCGGGCAATCCATGTGAAGTAAAAAATTATCGGCCGATTTCACTTATATCTGTTCCTTCGAAAATATTTGAGCAAATTTTATACCAGAAAATTTTTGAGCATATTAAATCTTATATATCAACTTATGAACATGGCTTTTATCCGAAAAGATGTACTGTTACTAACTTGGTCACATTTACTCAATTTATATCTGATTCTTTCAATGATGGCTACTCTGTGGACGCAATATACACTGATTTGGCTAAAGCATTTGATAAATTGGATCATACCATTTTGCTTCAGAAGTTGTCTAATTTTGGTTTTTCTTATGGATTACTAAAACTAATTTCTTCTTACTTAAGCAACCGGAAGCAGTTTGTAGTATATAAGCAATTACACTCTTTTATGTTCAATGTATTTAATAAATTCAGGTGTACCACAGGGATCCAATTTGGGACCAATGTATTTTTTTATTATTTATAAATGACTTACCACGTGTTATCAACTTCTCAAAATGTCTTATTTGCTGACGACCTTAAAATTTATAAGAAGATAACTAATCAACTCGATTGTATTGAGCTACAACACGATATAGATAGTTGTTACATATGGTCGCTGCAAAATAAACTTAATTTTAATATAAAGAAATGCTTAGGCTGTACATTTTCAAGACAATGTACTCCATACACCCATGAATATGTTATGAATCGTGAAACATTAACCAGAGTAAATTTTACTAAAGATCTGGGTGTATAGCTAAACAACAAACTTACATATGAATTACACATTGAAAAAATAGTTAATGAATCTTATAAGGCACTTGGTTTTGTGCTACGAAATTCTAAAGTTTTAAATAATATTCAAACTGCATTCAAGCTATTTAATAGCTATGTAAGAAGTAGATTAGAGTACGCAAGCGTGGTATGGAATCCTTTTTATCACTGTTATATTAAGAAAATTGAAAGAATACAAATTAAATTTTTGCGACATATGTATTACAAGAAATATAGATCTTAATATAAAGAAAATATTTCTTATAATAATTTAGGTAATGAATTTACTTGTGACACATTAGAATTAAGGAGAGAAATAAAAGACCATTTATTTTTGTATAAAATTGTAAATGGTCTTCTGGAATGTGATGAGTGTTTACAACTATTGAACTGCAATGTTAAAATGAAGGCGTTACGTAATCGGCAATGTAAGAAATATAATTCAGTGTCTCATCAAAACTCACTACTTATAAGACTCTCCAGGAAACATAATAATGCCATTAAAGGAAACAATGAAATCGATTTTGCAATGACAATGAAAGTATTTATGGCGAATTTAACGGAGAATTTAAGTACATGAAATAATAGTACTTGTAATTGTGAATAACGCCTAGTATTACTAAATTTAGAAATTATTTTGAAATATTGAATTTATATTTCCTTGAAGAGATTATTGTTGTGTATTTTCATGTATATATGTTTTTGCTTTGCTTCGATTTACTGTGTTATTTTATTCCTTAAGCCTTTTTTTTTTCTTATTTTGTTATTGGTATATTCTTCTTAACAGCATGTTGTGGCTGTAATGTTGTGCAATGGTTAACAATTATGATGTAATTGCAAATATTTATATTATATTAATTATTTGTACAATGTAATTTCGAATATGTATATTATATTGACTATTTGTACAATGTGATAGCTTATGTATATTGTGATGTATGTTCGTAAATCTGCATATTACTCATTGCATAGTTATAATACCTATTGTAATTAGAGCTTAAGCTCTGTTATAGGTGATAGATAATAAAATAAAATAAAATAAAAATAAAATAAAAGATTATTGCCTATGTTGTACACTATCATCATACTTAAATGAAGGTAAACTATCAGTGGTCGAAGTGAGACGGTATGCGGTGGTATGCCATACCACCCCGGTTTTTCAGTAATGAAGACATACCGTCTCTGGTTTTTCAGTGATCAAGACAATACTTAAATAGCCGGTATGTTGAGTCAAAATCATAAAACATACTGCCTCTGCTTTTTTCCACTTCAAACACTGTAAACTATATTAAATTTAGAAACATACATTGTATTTCCGTTACTATTGGAGTGCTGTAGAATTTATCCAGAGTAAAATTTACCTATGAAAAGCATAAGATTTCTTAAAAGCAAGACTTGCAAGACTCTTGCAGCAAGACTAAGACCAAGACCAAGACCGGGTGTGCAAGACCAAGACCAAGACCAAGACCGAAGGTTCCAGTGCAAGACCAAGACCAATACTGGGTGTGCAAGACCAAGACCAAGACCACCTGGGTCTTGATCTCGGTCTTGCATTTGCTCATTAGTACAGGAAAACCTCATTCAGGGTGGCTGGCCTGAAAAACTTCTTACACTTTTTCGACCAAGTGCCCCCACCGTGAATTGAACCCAGGACCGCTCCCATCGAAGGCGAGAGTTAAGCTATTTCGTTCAACTTAGGACTCCAGTGGCCGTTGCGTATGCCAATAGTACTGATGCTGTAAATAGCATCTGTCTATCAATCCAGATTTCCAACACATGTTCTATTGTAATAGTTTATAGTTATTTAGCGTTAGTCTTATTATCTTCTCCTATGTTTGTTTGAATATCAGGGCCTGTTCTCTTCGTGTTCCTATTTTTTTTTACGTTTTCTGCCGAAGTTTTGACAGCTTATAGTTTTTTTTTTCGTATGTGATATGTTTTAGATTAGGTTCACAGGACAATATACTGTGCTATAAACAATAACTGGAAGGCAGGCTTGAAAAGACGTTCAAATATCTTTGGCAATGGCTTTAATCATTTTGCACCCAATTACCCTCGTAGGGTGTTTGGGTGGAAATCAGACCACAAAAATAAAAATGTTGCAGCATCAAAAGATGTCGAAAGCTTACCACTACCACAGTAGGTGCAGAAGAACCTGTGACACATAATCAGTTCTTTAAAAAACTAGAAAAACCCCTATAACCTGTGAGGAAAAGAATGTTGACAAAAACATACCTCCCAATTCCCCCCTTTTACCGTAAATAAAATAATAAAATAAAACAGCTCAACGACCCTAGTGATGAGCGCAAGAGTCTTGGTCTTGCAGTTTTTGCAAGAGTCTTGCGTGCAAGACCAAGACCAAGACCAAGACCAAGACCAAGACCAGGAATCCCGATGCAAGACCAAGACCAAGACCAAGGGGTGCAAGACCAAGACCAAGACCAAGACCATACTTGCAAGACCAAGACCAAGACCAAGACTCTTGCGCAAGAGTCTTGCACAAGTATGGTACTACTTGATTTTTTATAGAATGTAAAAAGGAAGGGGAAAAATCATTGTTTCTCTCTCTCCCTCTCTCTCTCTCTTACATCTTTCACGTGAACTTCTAGGCTCCAGTAAAAATACCGCCGGAGTGAATGAGTTCCCAGTAATTTATGCAATTCATGTGAGTCGATCTGCTCCTGTAACATATAGCTATAGTATGTCGTTTTTTGAATCGGTTGTTCACGAGACGACCGACAGCATAATTCTATGAATTGTTACAAGCTGTAATAACTTCAGTGTCTGATTTACTTTGGTCATCATTTGATCATTCACGACGGCCCATGATTGGATTTTGGGAAATCATACGAAGAATAGTTGTGTCCATAAGAAGTGGATAAGCAAAAATAAACTAGAGCATGTTATGGACACGGTAGCTCAGTGGCAGAGCGTTCACCTCTGGTACATAGGGCCCTGGTTCGATCGCAGCTTGCGCTATGTGAGCTTCTTTGGTGAACAAACACCCTGTGCGTGGGTTTTCCCTTTCCCTCGTACTTTCTTCATTCCACCATTTCTCATCATCACTGTTTCCCTTAGCCTCAGTGTAATAATCGTGGGACGTTAAAGTAGATATTTCATTTCATTTCAAAACATATTAGTGGTGTTCTTCTTCCAAAACTAAAGAAATGTAGGATTGAACATCGGCAATTACGTACACCATAGGTGCCGACTACATGGGTATGGCCTTGGCTCTGAGGTTCAAGCATCCATTGGAAATTTTTAATGTGTATTTGTAAAATTAATATTGAAATAACATTTTCATGACATTGACAAAAACTTAGCGCATGTGACCGCAAGTTTGATTTCATAGGTAGATGCTTATACGTTGAATAATTGTTATCAATATAATATATAGCCCCCTTAGGTATACGGCATAGCTAGGATTCAACGATATAACGTTATACAACAATAAATAATATATATTCACAACTGAGAGTGATTTCGTACTTACTTCAAATAACTTGAAGTTTGATGCTGTTATTATGTATTTCTAATGTAGGTCAAAAGTATTTATATAAATTTTTACACAAAAGACATAAAAAATTGAGTCGTTTTCAGTTTTCACTCAAATTATTCTAAAATATTGGGGCCGCGGTGGCTCAGTGGTAGAGCGTTCAGCTCTGGTGTTTGGGGTCCCGCGTTCGATCCCAGCCCCCGCCAAGTGAACTTTGTGGTGGACAAACACCGTGTGCGTGGGTTTCCTCGGGGTTCTCCCGTTTCCTCCCACTTTCTTCTTTCCACCATTTTCATTCACTTTTCATCATCACCGTCTCCTTTAGCCTAGTCGGCATAATCGTGGGACGTAAAACTCACAAATTTAATTTCATTTCATATTCTAAAATATTAAAAGGTTTAATTATTATTATTATTTTAATTTTTTCTCTCTTTTTTTGGTCAATATTGCAAAACATATTATCATCGTCATAATAATAGCTATTCTGCCATTATTGGCAGGTCACTAGCTGCAGCTGTGAAGCTTCGATGACTGTGGTCCTCAGCTAGTCTCTTCGTCTTAACGTAGCAATTTTCTGTCTTAATATCTTCCTTCAACTACAATCTCCTTCGCCCCCTCCCTGTAGCACGTCCCTCATAATACAATTCATCCTCAGCCAATGCCCTCCTCTTAATTATATCTAAAATTCTTCTTTTCTCCCCGACTGCTACTATTTCTAACACATTCGTTTTCCGTTCAACCCAGCTGATTCTCTCCTTTTTTCTCCATGCCCACATTTCGAAAGTCTAATTGTTTCATCGTTTTTGCGTAATGTCCTTGTTTCTGCCCCATACAGTACATATTAGAATCAGTAAAACAAAATTTCAATATTTAGTTGGGAGTTTGTTCAATACAAAGATGAGCTAATCGTGGTTGGAAAGAAAAAAAAAATCTGACGCCTTTAGAGTGTAAAAATAATTTTGCAATTTATGGTATTTCAGTAATCTGTGCCGTCTTGATTTTCTTTCATGCGTTTCACTGTCAGGGATAGCCTCCCCAGTTTGGGAACCAGTGGAGTATTCGATCTGTTAAAACATAGAAATATTACGAAATGATGTGATTTTTCTTCTAAGTGGTGAAGCGGGATCACACATTGAAAAAAAAAAAGTAAAGGTCATCGCCTATGTTGTACAGTATCATCACACTTACACGAAGGTAAAATAGGCCTTATATTACATTTAGAAACATACATTGTATTTCCCTCACTATTGACGCAATGCAGCATTTATTATCCCTTATATCCAGAGTAAAATTTACTTATGAAAATCATAGATTTCTTAAAAGCAAAACTTGCAAGACTCTGGCAAGCAAGACCAAGACTGGGTGTGCAAGATCAAGACCAAGACCAAGACTAGGTGTGCAAGACCAAGACCAAGACCAAGACCGAGGGTTCCAGTGCAAGACCAAGACCAAGACCAAGACCACAGGGTCTTGGTCTTGGTCTTGCATTTGCTCATCACTAAACGACCCTCTAATGAACCGTCGTTTTCATATTATTATTATTATTATTATTATTATTATTATTATTATTATTATTATTATTATTATTATCCTTAATTGTGATGTTTAGTGTTTCCTCTGACATTTTTTATGCTCACAATCGTCCACATTCGGAAATAAAAGATACGAAATCAATAGCGTACGTGGTTATTGATGTTTTTCTACATGACCCTATTCTCTTGCGCGTTTTTATCACTCGTTGAATTCTGTTCTATCATCCCTTCCCAACTAGTAATAGAAGGTGTTAGTCACTGTTCTCTATATCAGCATTTTCCAAACACTGGTCTGACGAATGGAACAGCTAATTGAAATCAATTTTCTAACCCGAGCGGTTTTCTCTAATCTCCAACAATGTACACAACGGTTTAACGTGTAAGAGAATTTAAGTAAACAAGAAAATCAATTTTATTATGGAGTTAGATTTTTAATTGTTTATCCTGTTCTGTAAAATTTCCAAATCTTTTGCCGGTCTACTTAGAACATGGGAAACCACTTTAATGCATACTACCTAATCTGATAGGAAATCAAAATAAGCTTTCTCCTTACCACTCTCATATTCGAGTTTGATAAATGTAAATATTGATGTTATCCTTACTTGCATTAATCCCTGAACACACAGTTTAGAATTTATTTAAACATGTATAAAGAATTAATTATAATTTTCATAGTGGAAATGTAATTGAACGTAATGTTTATACACACTTTATTAAATTAATCTGTATGAGTAAGCAGTGGCGTATCCATAGGGTGTTTCCAGTTTTAACCTTCCCCTATTGAGCAAGACACTATGCAAAAAATATATATTATATGTATACCATCTGAAATTATATGAATTTGGGATTCTGAATCACTCCTTGATGAAATTCTGCTTGCGCCACTGTTAGCGATACAAGTAACACATGATTGTAATTGAGTATAATTGGAAATGTAATTGAACATTTGTCGTTTGTTTCATAGTTAGAGGAGCGAGAAATGGCAAACGATGACAGAGTTGGGAATTTGAAGGTATTTACTGTATTCATACGCTAATTTCATATCCATAAGAACAAACAAACAAACAAAAAACAACGAACCGTCGTTTTCATATGGTTATTATTATTATTATTATTATTATTATTATTATTATTATTATTATTATTATTATTATTATTATTATTATTATTATTATTATTATTATTATTATTATTATTATTATTATAGTACTGTAAGTCAGCGACTTGCAATGGTAAAGAGGGGAAAACCAGAGTGGGTTGTTTCGATTGCCTATCAGCTAAGATGGAATGAATAATAGTTTACACAATTCACTATTATACCATTATGTAACTAACATCAAGTAGTAATGCACTATAATCTGAGAAATATACAATTACACAGAAACAAAGGCAAGAAAATGAATTATCCCTTTATTGAAGGTGAAATTACGATGTAGACTCTAGTTTATGAATGTTGTTAAAACTTCCAGTTATTTCCAAAATTGTATTCACAAAGGAATTGATTTTCAATGATTTTCTTTTCTTAGTTTTCCCACAATGTTATGACTCTATTTCATTCTCTTCTTTATTTATATTAGAACAAAACTTATCATACTGTTCTCTACAGCTGATGAAAGATAATATTTCTCATTGTTCTACTCAAGAAACGGAAATAATTAAAACAATACTACTTTTTTTTAAATGTTCAATTACCATAGCATTTATTTATTTATTTATTTATCGTTTTAGTAGTGTTTCAAATGTGCGAGGCGAGAAAGTTTGATACACACTGCCATTTTTTTTTTTTTTTTTTTTTTTTTTTTTTTTTACAGTTTTGAGGTAACGTAATAATCTTTTTGATAAAGCAATGCATCAGAGTAATTTTCGTGAATAACGCAATCACAAACTATTATCTACACTTACTTTTCCTTTATTCCATTTCTTGTTTAATTCAAATACCTTTGATTCGGAAATTTCATATTCCTCTTTGAAACCATTTGTCACAAAACCATCACTACTATTACTTCATTTAAAATCACTCCGATGACAATTCAAAGATCTTTCTAATGCGTTGTTTTGGATATCTTGAAGGCAATATACACAGCAAAACACCTTTGTTTATACTACATACAATCACAGCATAGTATATTAACTTGATTTTTAAATACCGATATAATAGATATTTTTATAAAAAGGCCTTGTATCCATCTTAAACACAAATTAAACATAACTTTCTTACAAGGCTGTCTATATTCTTTATTATAAATTAACGAGAAATGTTACAGTTTCGGAAGTGTTCTTCTTTCTGTATAGTGTTTGGTGTTAACAAATCGATGCTTGACTTAATTTGAGCTTAATTTCATTCGGGGATGAACTCATAAAATATTATGAACTTGAATAGCGGTTTGAGTATTAATGAAGAATGGGAAGACATTTTGAAAAGAGAAGAAAGAAGAAAAGTAGAATATAAGGACAATATAGGGTTAAATTTTATTTATATGTTTTTCAATATTCACGTAGTTAATTAGTAATCAATATTCAGGTAGAAAAGTTAGTATTGAATATTAGGTAGAAAATTTCTATATTTAGATAGTTAATTGGTATTTAGTTTAGTTAATATATATTAAAAGAAATATAAAGATTAGTTAACAATGTATTATTTCTGTTAAGAGTTTAAAATTGTCACAACAATGGGCATATATTATGAATTTTAATGAAAAATGAAAAAAATGATTCTTGATTGGTAGAGATAACAAATTATTTTATGTTATCTATGATTTCAGTTGGAGTAGTAGTCTGAAGAAGGAAGTGATATACTTCCGAAACTGTAACATTTCTCGTTAATTTATAATAAAGAATATAGACAGCCTTGTAAGAAAGTTATGTTTAACCGATATAATATGTAATGTGGACTTATAGTTCTCTACATTTCTCTATTCTATCAACTTTTGAGCCCAGGACAAACGATTTAGCCATGAGGGGGCTCCGTATTTTATACTACTTTAATATAGTATCCTATATCTTTTCGTCACATAAAGACGACTTCAACACTGTCTATTATCACAAAGCAAACTCTTGCTCAGTGCAGAATCAATCTCAACAATCTTTCTTTAGCCATTTGAAGTAATACAATACTTCATAACAAGTATACTTCAATTACTTGTAGCACACCATGTACTGTTCTCCCTTGTTAAAATCTTCTTGATATAAGAATTGTCATCTTCTCAAATATTGTATATCAATTGCAATCATTCTTTGCCTCCTCTTTTCCTCGGTTTTCCTTTCCTTTGTTTCACAATACCTTCGTCCAAGTCTCTCATAATAGAATTTCTTTTCAGTCATTTCTTGTAACCAGTTTCCTTCCTCCTTTTTATAATATCTTATTTTGTTATTTTATTTTTTTACTTCTCATAATATTTTCTCATTACTTCTTTGTTCCACCTTGTTAATTTTCTCTATTCTTTGTCATATACATATTTCCTGTTTTGCTTTCAGCTGGTGTCCATGTTTTTCTGCCGTACAATTTCCGTACAAAACATTTAATGTAGCTTCAGAAAATATTCAGTTGCTCATAAAATACGCTTTTCTCCTTTTTTTTTTTTTTACTTTTTTACTACTTCTATCTTACTATTTTTACACTATTCATTTCTTTTAACGTTTTCCAACATTATACAATTTTCTGGACATATTCTGCTACAAGAGCAGTGTCAACTGCAAATCACATATCCAAACTTTTGCTATTAAAACATTACATTCACTACACAAAACTTCGTTGTTTCTCATATAAAATAATTTTAGTACGAGACATTTCTGTCGCACCACCTTCCTATTCCTCTTACATTTCTTCTTTTATTTTAAACTTGCTTGTTTACTCATATATACTTGAGTTTATTATCACTCTCCGATCCTTCCATCCATTATCTCCAAGATATCTTCTCTCACCGGAAATTCCATATAGATATATTAATATTAACCTGCAGTTGTTAATAACATTGAATCAAGGAAACAGATACTTAACTGTATAGTGTTTGCTGTTAACAAATCGATGCTTGAGTTACTTTGAACTTAATTTCATTCGGGGATGAACTCATAAAAGAAGAAAGTAGTGGAGCTTAATAAAGAGAACAGAGTGAGTGGGTGTTGGAATGTGGATGGAGTGAGCTCCTTAGTGGAATACTGTGAACAAAATTTTCATTTTATATAATGATCCTCTCTTTAGTTGGTTATGGAAGTGCCTATGAGAGGAAAGACAGGGATATCAATGACAGAACTATAATCAAAGAAATATTTTTAAATCATATACTCACAACAAAGGCACGTAAATTACGCAACATGATAATTTGGAGTTAGCACTTGGAGGGAAAATGTAAAATGCTTAATGAGAAAGTAATTATTCTACCTTTACTTCCAGAAATTGTATTTTGTTTGGTTGGTTGATTTCGAGTTGTAACATTGAGCTCCTTCATGGCTAAGTGGTTAGCATATGCGCCTTTGTCATGAAAGAGCTCATGTATTTTGGATTCCATGTTAAACTGTAGGTTCACAATAGTCTTGCTGCTGAAAGGGACACTAAACTCAAAATCAAATTTTAAAAAAAAAATCAGAGCACAAATTTTATACATAAATTTACAAACGAGACGAGATTGTCGGGACGAGACGAGAAAATCTAGTCTAGAATTGAGACGAGAGGATATAGAATTCTTCGAGAATCAGGACGATACGCTACTTCCACAAAATTTACGAGAGAACCTTATTTCTTGTCTCGTCTTGTGGGAACACTATTCAGCACGGAGGCTATGTGAGGTGTGAAATCCACAGATTAACATAAAATCCACACCATATGTGCTCTTCTTGCCGGAAATCGAGTTTTCCCTGCCAAGGGCAAGTATACTAACCATATGGCCACAAGAAAGCTTCAGAAATTTTATTTTAGACTATTTAAAAACACGTAGTACTTGTGTACAGGGATGATATCACGTGTTAAGGATTACCCGAGTCTGCATCAAGATTCTCAGAACTTGATCGGATCCGGAATTAGCCGATATACGGGACTCTACAGCACTATTGAAGAATTTTACAGTGGACTAATAAGGTCCACTACTCGAACTCGAAAAGTATTCACAAAGATTTTTAAAAACATTGTTTAGCTAAACAATATCTTATATTCTACACAAGTTTTACAGGATCGCTCGATTAAGCTTTATCATCTCTCATAATATACTGTATATTTTAGTTTTGTGATTCTCATGCACTTTACACTAAGAGAGACCTTGCAGTTAATTTTCAGTGTAGTGTTTTGACCACACACACACCTATACACCTATGCAGACAACAAGAGAAAGTAAACGACAGATTTAATCAGAAAAGAGGGAAACTAGAGAATCATATTTATTAGTACTATATTACCATTTTTACCAACATATACTCTCCATATTTATGATGATGATTTGTTGTCCCTGGGTTATACCGCGTCTGATCTATAGGGGTCATTTGGTATGGTGGAGCACGAGTCTAACTGCTTCTGGTATTTTGGGTCTTCCGGGTCTCACTACTGGTGGACAGATGCCTTGCAAAATAACATGCTATGCGAAGAATTGGTCGTATTGGAAATAGAAGACGATGGAATCAGAATCAATAAAAAGTGCACACGAATGGCAAAACTAAGCAATACTTCCATTATGTTGTTATATAAAGAAAACCAGCTAAGGTCTTTCTCATGTAATAATGGCAGAGAGAAGGAGATCAGTAGAAAATACACAATTTACTAGCGGAAACAGAAATTTAAACCACATCTGATCTGATAATTCATTAAAGAAATAGGTTTCTATAATGACAAAATTAATAAGAACTGACAGACCTATCACACAAAAGTGAAGAAATGCTGAAGAATGCACAAGAAAACAGCAGAGCACTAAAACTCAATAATAACAATAAAGTAGAGAAGGTACTCTATTATTGGACAACTTAAGCCTATTTACATTGCATTCATATTTAAATAACTTAAAAAAAAAGACGAGAAAATTATCTGAAATTGATCTCTACTATATTTTAAAAATGATATTTAGAAAATAAATGATTGAGGAAAGTGGAATCTCTTTTGAAATGTGGACTAATAACATAGCTCAATTACAAAAAAAAAAAAAAAAAAAAAAAAAAAAGATATAGCATAGTAATAACATTAAACTGTATCTATCTATAAATATTTATACCATATAATCTGAGAAACAACTCGAAAAGTTGTACATTAGAATAAATATTTTGATACTCTACCAATTTTTTTTTACAACAATAAATTGTAGAAAACTGTAGTGACGTTTACAATATTCCAATTGCCTTTGCGTTACAAAGTCACAGAAACTACACATTTTCAATGCTGTTTGAGGAGTGTGATTTTTCTCACACACAACACAAAGCAAAGAGTACAAATTTACTACCTATTTTGTTTTAAACATGCTAGAACATGTTTTTCGTATTGTTTTCATATTATATTATCCAGGAAAAAAATAAAAATGCTAGATACACTACGTGCTACGATTTTATTATCAGCATGCACACATATACTGTACGTACTTACATACTGCAGTAAAATTTTATTGCTCTGGAGGCAAAGATATTTTTTTTTCTTGTAGAGCTTGCACAGATTTTTTTTTTTAAAAAAATAGAAGCACAAGATAAAACATAAACTGAAAACTTTGATATTGCCATTTCTTACAGAAAGAATATACGTTATTATTATTATTATTATTATTATTATTATTATTAATAATAATAATAATAATAATAATAATAATAATAATAATAATAATAATAATAATAATGGACACTACGTCTACGCCAAACTGTGTCAGACAAATAAGAAAGAAAAGGAATTCCTACATGTTTTAGCTCGGAATTCTCACATGATGAAACAGTTTGCGTTGTCATTGCCTTTCATGAGGGTGACTGGGTTCGATCTGCAGTGCAAGTGTACCGTATGTACTTCAGATTCCACATCAACTTTAGTCAGATGGTAGGGCAGTGTTTTATCCAGTCTCCTCCATTTCGGGGAAGGGGGCTAAAGCTTTAAAAGAGAACGTATTCACTTTTTTTTTAATTAAGTTTTGCTATAGTTATAAAGCAATCAGTAAAGCAAAGTAAAATAAAAATGAAATTGTCAAAAGTAACCGTGCACACATCTTAACGTGCGTTTACCTAGCCTTTTACAGTATTTGAGCATTTGTAGTCAAAAATCAATATGTCAAGAAACAGTCTACCACGTGGCTAATTTGAACAGTGAACAGCAAAGTTCTTGGAGACGTTAGTTCCAAATTTTCTTCAAATCAAAGAAAAAGCACCTTCCTTAATCATAAAAACAAAGTGAAAATGCCAATTGTACACGCAGATTTGTAGCTTCGTCAGTTAACGCATATAGAATAGGACTTGCTCTTAAGTTTTCTAGTATTTCATTTGACAACCACTGATCCATTGCTTTTTAAAATTCGACGACTATAGTACTACTTCTGTATGCTGCGTTTGATGACCATCATCCAACCGTGAAGCAAGGGGACTTTTATTCTTGAATATGATGGAACAATATAAAAAGTCATACAAGTGGAGAAGAATCGAAAAAATAAAGATTACTCATAGACACTGTTATGCAATAGTATAGTAGGCCTAATAGAACATCAATTGTTTGCATTAAGTTAGGTAAATGAAAATAACAAACTTGATGATTAATCAGTATCAATAGTGTAGTGAATCATGTTACTTACACAAAACAGTTAGAGAAGATACAGAGTAAATTCTTTGAAGATATCTCATTTATAAACAGAGAGGTCACTATCCCAAATTTGAAACAGCTGCTACTCTAGTAAAAGATTTTCATCTTGAAATCCTTGAGCGAAGGAGAAAAATTCTTGATGTATTATTTTTATTCAAAATTATTAACAAAGAGATAGACTTCAGAACTTGCAAATAAGATTAAATTGCAGGTTCTACCTTAATAACAAGGCTAGCAAACATAAATTTCTCTTTATGTCAGAAAACCAGGACGAAGGTACTAGTGATGTTCCTATATGGCAAATATGTGCTCTCGTTATTATATGCATCAAAATTCACCATCTGCGATGCGAATAGAGAGCACTAAAATATTATTATTTAGCGCCTGTTTAGCCGCATTGTTAACCTGCCACTACAATATGCATGGTCCCTGGTTCTATTCTCACTGGGACCACTAAAATTTTCTGGTATTGACCCAGCATCACGAAGGAATTGAGGAGCTACCTGAATTAAGAGGTACTCCGATTCAGAAAACCACAAATAATGGTTCCTATGAACCAATGAGCTGACTACTCTTCATCCAGTTGAACGTGAGGCATCTGGCTGGTCATAGCCTTTTATGACTGTGGTACCAAGAAATTTAATTTAGTACTTCTTGGTGAATTTCATCAGCATTTTAATACTATGTAACTAAAGAAAACTAAAATATTTCTTTCTTATGTCTTTGTCCTGCAATTTGCCTCAGCTTTGTGTACTGAAAGAAGGTACTAAACTTCCTGTAACAAGAGCCCATGACCGAATCATATGGCTCAGCTTTCATCCAGTGACCCCACGTAATGCTTGATGTATGTGTGTAAGCGCACTTCTTCGTTATGGTAATTATTAGTGCCCCTCAATGATGTGTTTCTAACTATGTTACTGATCAGTGTTACATTAAATATACCTAGATAGTTTCTTCATGACTATATAGTTCTTGTGTGCGTTATTGTCGTGGGAGATCCGGTTAGAGCTCATATAGTTCGGATCCCATAACACTAAGCTGTAGGTTGACGTCTCATACGGCCTCACTGCTGAAAGGAACGCTATGTAAATCCAATCTAAAAATATTGAATTTGGATGTATTTTGGATGTTTGGCTGTGCCACTGATCAGTATTGAATTTGCGAAGTTTATATTGTAAAGTTTTGTCCCATATAGGTATAGGTAGGGCGTTAAAAAAAAAGTGTCCGGAATCGATCTCCCACTACCAATTTTATTATAAAATTCCTCTATAAAGGTATTTTCACAAAATACTGTACAAATTAATCTCTATAGTATCAAAGGTTAGTTATAGGTGGTCTTTGACCGTAAGGTCGCAGACGGGATCTCTGCAGAGTCCCGAAGCAGGCTAGGCAAAGTGTATTAGGTGCCCAAAGCTCCGAGCAAGTAGTGGGTAGGTTAGCTGGCCAACATAGCCCCGAAGCAGGCTAAGCGGCTGAGGTTGGGATTTCCAGTCAGAGCCCCAAGCAGGCTAAGCCAGGAGAGAGGATAGGCGTAGTCCCGAAGCAGACTACAGGCCCTGGGGTTAGGATACTCCTAAAGTCCCAAAACAGACTAGAGGAGGGTCACCAGAAAACTAGTACTGAATTACCTTTGTCCATCCAATTTATGGGGTTCCTTGGGTGGCGGTGGCGCTGCTGCTCCGATGCCTTCTGCTCCGTGGGAGAGGCTAGAAGCCGTCGTCTGCAAGTGATTGTAGATCCATCTGGTGTGAAGTCTTCTTGCCGAACCACGTGGTGGTGTTTGCAAACACTGACATGTGAAATTGTTTGTTTACAACATCACATGGGATATTACAATATTTATTACAATGTATGACGAGATTTAAAATCCTTTCCTTTCATATCTAAAAGTAAAAGTGACTCATCAACATAAAGGCCATAGAATCTACTACTACAGCTTCTTTTTCTAACCTTTTTTCCAGTTAGTTGGGGTCGGCTTTTCGGATTGCTGTTCTCTACCTGCTTCTACCTTGTGTCATATCCGCTGTGACACATTGCATGATATCGTTCTTCTTCACACGATCTCCCCACTTCTTCTTTAACCGGGCTCGCGCAATTTTCCCATTCAGTTCTATAGCACCCACTCGATGAGCTACGTATTCTGAAGATCGTTTTTCTTAGATGTCCAAATTATCTCAGTCTACTTTCTTGCAGTTTTTCTACTACTGGTCTCACATTTACTGTTTCTCGGTTCACTTCATTCTTAATTCTGTCCTTCCGCGTCACTTCACTCATCCACCGAAGCATCTTCATCTCCGCAATATTCAACTTCCGTTTCTCTTTCTTCGTCGTTCAACGTTCCGGTCCGTATACTCACTACTGTTTAGTAAACTTTCCCTTTAAAGCATATTGGTACTCTACGGTTACTCAATACTCCTGCTGCTTCTCTCCACTTTGTCCAACTGTTGATAATTCTGCTGTTTACATCTGCTTCTATTCCTACATTTTCTTGCAGTATTCATCCCAAATACTTGAATTTCCTCGTCATTACCACCTACGATCATTGATACATCATTGCAAAGATAATCGAAAAATACACAACTTTTGTTGGAAAAAGTTTTTCGTCGGGGGCATGGTTTGCGAAATGGGCATCATTCAATTGGGAGTTCTTGCACATTCAGATAAAATGTCTCATGCTTATAAGCCATTAACAGCTGGAGATGAAAGGCTGAAACAAAAAGTGATATAGAAAAATGTCAGGAGTATCCTATAGAACGCATTATTTGACATACAGTGCCTCCTATCATGAGGCCCTGGCGTCCAAGACAATTGTAAATGGGTAAATGGGGATAAACAAAGAACATATTAGGAGAAAGTTTTTTGTGTGGAAAAGCGTTTAGGAAATTCCCACATTTATCTGACTATGCAAGAATTTACAATGAAGTGGTGACCATTTTGTAAATGGTGTTCCACATGAAAAAAGTTTTCCTACAAAAGTTGTTTGCTTTTTCCGTTATCGTTTGAATGATATAAAAATTTATATACCTTTGTATTTAAAATTTTCGAGTGATCCATCGAGGTCCCATGATAAGTGGCCCTGTGAGTCAACCAAAGTACTCCATTTCATGCGCCCTATGACATTTTTGTACCTCACTTTCTTTCATCCGCAACCGTTTCTGATTTAAAAGCAATGGCGTTTTGTCTCACCCGGGCAACGAACTACATACATTTTAACGCCATAAAAATTGGTATATTTTTAAATTTTCTCGAAGCCTACGCATGAGGATTTGTGTTCATACATATCATTTTGTTCAGATCAATGTGATCTATCAACTGATATATTACAGCACAGGGTAGACCATTTATCTTGATACGCCCTTATAATCTTTAAATTAATAGACACAGAACGCTGAAATTTCGTACCATGCGAGTATCAACAGGGACACAGACACATTGTTTGGCATACACTACTATATAACCAGATTAACAATGTTCCCAATCCAACATAAGATTGTATGTTTCCAAATGACTACTACATACGACTATTTCGAATCTAGACACTGACGGAAAAACTTGCAATAGCACATTTGTTATGTAAATTGCAAACTTAGGATGCTACAGTATTAGAAACATAGAAAAACAACCGAACTTTGAAGGGTTCTGCGACAGTAATAACGGAAGTGAGACGGAAAGAATCATGCATATCCAATGTACTTTAGTATCCAATACTACGGTCATCATGACGTATTTCGAACAAGTAGTCATAAAGTTACAAGGAATTGAAAAATTTTACTTTCTTCAAAGGACTTTATTTTATTTTTTTAAAAGTGTTTAAAGAAGCATCACATTTAGCAGTGTAGATACATGGGTTTGAATAGATAAAAATAATAGTGCCATTTGCAACAATTTGACATATGAAACCTTCCGGATATATAAATAAATGATAAGAATTTCTATATTGGTTAAAATAGCGTATTTGCGCTATTTCTTTTAAATGGTTGTTACTTTGCTTTTATAACATTATAACAATTTTTTTTTTTTTTTTTTTTTTGCTGGTGTAATTACAACAAGTTCTCGGAATTACATAAATTTAAGCAGTGTTAATTTAATGGAAAATGGAATGGAAAATTTACTCCAAAACTCCTTGAGATACAAAATTGCTGCAATCGGAAGTATGAACTTTACATGTATTGAAAACTATCTATGCAATTGTATGAGATACCGTACTTATCTAAGCAGTTTTTCGAAATAGAGGCTTTTGAAACAAAAAAAAATCAAATTTTCAATTCCTTCCAACTTTGTTTTTATTCATTCGAAATCCATCATATCATGATAATAGTATCAGACACTAAAGTACTTTAGATGTACGTTGGCCTGTCCATCTTACTTGCGTTACTATGCTTAGAAGTCAGGAAAATTTGGATACTGTAGCTCCCTTAGTTTGAAACACTGAATAACAAATGTAATTTTATTGCAATTTTTCCTATAACACGTAAATTTGAAATATGCAACAACTTGATGTAGTGCCATTTGAAAAAAACAAAACAAAACTTTAAGTAGCGTTGCCAACACTGCTAATCTGGTCATATAGCAAAGCATGTCAGACAATGCTCTCCTGCCGATACTTGTATGGTACAAAATTTTAACGTTTCTTGTCTATTAGTTTAAAACTTACAAGGGTGTATCAACACAAATGCATACCACCCTGTATATCTCATCTCTCAAGGATTTTTTTCCGTTAAACGTTAGTGATAAGAATTTCCATACGTTATGAAGTGGTATTTACACATACCCCAATACCATCAACAATGTATTGCATTTATTTAGTAAAGGTAAAACAGCAATTTTATGCACGTGAGTGAAAATAATTGTCTTCAGGCACTGGAAATACAAAAACCACAATCAATAGGCCCATTCATGTTTCAACAAACTAATTATCTGGAAAGCTCAACTCGTCCGTACGCACTTCCAGATCCTTGCATGCAACCGTGGACTTAATGAGCAATTAGGAGAGTGGAATCAGGTCGAGCAGGGTGACACGTTAACCATACACACAGCGAAAGGGACCACAGATTCTACTACAAGTTACGTACACACTAACTAATGTGTATTTCAGCTTCAAAAAGTTTAGCGAGAGGGCGTGTCAAATATGGTTAGAACAGTGCTTACAACTTACAAGCAGATAAAAATTCAATCTCATATATTTTAAAACTTTTATTGTTACCGATAATACTTTATTTTTAAAGAATATTTAAATTTGGAGGGCGCACTGTGTACCAATATACACATTTTGTAATGAAGTATAGATATGATAGAGAACAATTTTTAACCGATTCCGAAAAAGGAGATTCTCAATATAACTCTCATATGACGCATAATATAGTATACCAATCTCAACATAGTGCACTAATTTTGTTGATTTATTTTTTGTTTCAACGAGCATTTGCGGTAGTTTAATTTAAATTTCAATTACGATCCGATGATGGTCTTCTGAGATAGACCATGAAACTTTTCAACAGCTGACAGTTTTGATACCGTAGTTAACCGAATTTCCTTGTGTACATGTTCACGGATATCTTCAACATAAATTCACTGATTTTGATTATTTCTTTTCAGTTTCAGAGTATATACTTTTCACAGATTCCATATCTACAGGTTTAAATTTTACCAGGATCTGCTGAGAATCTTGGAGGTAGACCGTGAAATATCTGATGGTACCTGAATATGTTCACATATAATTCTGTAACGCGTAGACCAATTATATATATAAACTGTATTTGGTCATGCATATTTCATAGCTCCTTTTTATGAAAAGCTAGTGCCATACCTTTAGTTTAAATACCTACCTAAGCTACTGAGGTAACGAAAAACTGGATAAGTTAAAAAGTTATTTACCCAGACTGGAAAGATTATTGCACGCATACTGAACAGGCAGCTGGAAAGTAAAATAGAAGATATGTCGGAGAAGGATCAAAATGTGTATTTCGGAAAGGAAAATACATCAGAGATGCTATTGGGATGTTGAGAATTTTATCAGGGATAGTTCTAGACGTAAGGGAAGAGTTGTGCTTTTGCTTCATCGACTGGCAAAAAAGTTTTTGATCGGTCAGTTGGATCAGAAAGTCCGACTACTCATTCGAAACCTGTACATAGGACAACGAGTGATGTTGTGCTTGAATCCAGAAAGAAAAAAAAATACGAATAGTGTCGGACAAGGCTGTAGTATGTCACCCCAATTATTCAACATTTACAGTGCATGTTTAATGGAAGAAGGATTAATGGGAGCTGAAAATTTCAAGGTGGAGAGCAGATCATTAACAATAGATCGAGGGCTGGCACGTACTTCGATCTATTGTTAAAAGCTTTCCATTGTTAATTAAGTTCTGGAATCACGTATAGTTTTCAGAGATTATCACCCAATCACCAGCACAAGAAATTTATGACTGTTTCATTGTAGTGACAAAATTGAATTTTTGAGCCTGACTGAGTCATGAGGTTGGTGTCATGATCAGTCACTGTCTCAAATTTTGTACACCGGTATTTATTGATTTGGGGACCGGCATTTTTATAATGGCCTGAGGCGGCAAAAATATTAAATACGTCTACCTTCGTGTTACTGACTTTCTAAAGAAGAAAAGTCAAATGAAGAACGAAAAATATAAATATTGTTGGTAATCAATGCCCCATGCAGTAAACGTAGCCAATACCTGGTGGCCCACTTGCTGGTAAATGTCAATCGTCGATATAGCGACGCGCCTAAGGACTGCTGCTAGTGTGCGCTAGTTTGCCACTGGCGTCAGGGTTTCGTCAAGTCAAAACAGACATCTAGAGTAGGGGCGTTGAAGTTACCACCGCGTAGCAGCGAGGACTTCATTTTGGTCCGCGCTCCTTCGAATCGTCGCGGAGAATCGCGAAGGTACCAAAACGAACTAATGCCAATCATGTGCATGCGGTTATTATGTATTATTTTTTCCTGAGAAAATTTTCCTAAAATGAGCTCCGGGTATCAAGAGTAACCCCTGCCTCTATATCATGAAGTAAAAAATATTGAGATGAGTGTGTATAATTGTATGAATTTAGATGGCAACTGTTGCCGATCATTAGAAAGTGAATATGGGAGAACTATGAAATAAAGTAAATAGACGCGTCATTTTGTTATAAAATTACATGGCGAATGCACTTTATCTGATCCCAAACGATTATCGTGGAATATACACGAAAGGAGCACTCTGATTGGCCAAGTTAAAAAGACCTCAGCGATTTATCCCTCTAAAAGTAATATTTGTTAATCCCCTCTGTGGCGATGTTGGAAGAGCATGCGCCTAATCATAAGGTTGGTGGTTCGCGGCCACCCCGGTATTTTTTTAAAGTTTTAAGACTCACCTTCATGTAATCAAATCACGCATATAGGCAATTTAACATATTTTGAGGGAATAATTTTGTGGTTCATTGGCGTTTCGTCGCTTCTCTGGCGCTGGTGGTATGATTTTCAAAACGGAAGTAGGGCCACCGCGAATTGTCGCTGCGGGGCCGCCAATTTTTGACGAGATCTCACTAGTTGCCCATCGGTGGCTTACCGACGCTTAGGGTATCGGGGGCGCTAACCACCATACAACGCTCAGTTAACGTGTGTAATCGGCCTATTGAGAGCTCTCATGAACTGAAGCAATGGTAATATTCCTGAGGCATAGAATATTTATCGGACCGACGCGACGTTGCGCTAAGGTAAAACACTATTTTAGATTAATAAAAATCAAACGCGTTTGGTAACACTCCTCACATACTTACATCCTGCATGCACTTACTAGGATCTACTTGTAGAAATATCAGCTGAAAGATCTCATAAGTAGAAGAAAAACTCCTACAGATGATGGCCATGGGTTGTATACGAATTGATCACGGGTTTTTTATTTATATAAAAAAGAAGTTGCGAAGTTCAAAGGAGTTCATAAAAGATTTAATAAAAGAGTTCATAAAGGGAAAACAACGACGTTCATAAAAAGGTTTACAATCACGCAACTCTTGCTTTAGTTGGCATGCATCAGATCAAAAACGGCGTAGTATTTATTTGCTTAATTAGGTTCTTCATCAAAAATACACAGTACGCACATATGTTGTTGAACTTTAATAATATTTATGATATAATGTAATGAGCTATACGATCTTCAGGAGAAATCTTCATTACGTATTGTTTAGTTTGAAGTGATTTAAAAAAAAGTTCCATAGAATCCTTAAAAAAGAAAAAAAAACTATACAGTATGGTACTTTATTTCTTCTATTTTGTGTACAGTAACTGGCCCTATGACAAAAAACACGAAGTATCATCAGCACAGAGTAATACCCGCCAATATCCTGAGCGAAGCTAATCCAACTAGGATTATTAGAATATTATTATCTAACTGTTTCTGAGCGACTAACTAAATTCTGATCACTTGATTAGTATAATCAATGGAAGGAATGAAGCTCTATGGAAATATTTTTAAAAAGAAATTAAATATTTATAAAATTCGAACATAGTAGAATAGCGCAACTAAATAACAAACCTAACACCATTTTAACAAAACCGATTATTTACTAGTTACCTTTATTTGCGGAAATGGAATCCAAACCGTCATTATGGAAACGCTCCATTGCTGAATGACTTAAGAAACATTCCTAAAGACCGCAGAAAACCTCAAACTATGATTTTGAAAAAAGAATACAATGCATGGCTATCAAACGTTAGGAATTTCAGAAATCATCAAGGGCATCAGGTTCCAAGCGCGCCAAAGAAAACAAGCCAGATATTTTGGCATAGAGTCTTCGAATATGTATATCCCATATAACCAACCCAAATTGAGCTAAGTATACTACCTATGTGACTCGCATCGGAGTGTGATTGTCACAATCGACTGTTCCAGGTGTTAATTGAGTCCTGTAGTCACTTTTGCGCATATGTTCTATGGTCCTTGATAATTCTTTTCAATGCTAGGTGATCTGTATCTTGTAACACACTAGACACCTTAGACACACTCGCGAAAATTAATCGTACATTCTCTATTTGGCCTCTTTGAAACAGAGAGGCTTCCCACTTTGCATCACTATCGCCTGCCTATTTCAACAAACGCCTCCGTTCTACCCTGCATGAGATATTACAAGCAATCACCTAAGATACTATCAACAACAGCAAAGCGCTGCACACATATCATTAGTGTTATCATTTCGCGCATGTTATGTGTTGCCAACTACATGTGTCTCCATTATTTTGATAATCATCTGTATATTTTTCAGTTTAATTTCTTACAATTGTGTTCTAAGGCTAAGGGAGATCGTGATGATGATAACGAAATGGTGGAATGAAAAAAACAAGTGGCAGGAAACGGAAAAACTCCAAGAAAACCCACGAGCATGGTGTTTGTCCACCACAAAGTCCATACGGCGCAAGCTGGGATCGAACGAGGGACCCCACGCACCGGAGGTGAACGCTCTACCACTGAGCCACAGCGTCCCCGAAGTTTTTTTTTTTTTTTTTTAGTCTGCTCCTGAAATGGTACTATACATATTTATATTAAGCCAAAGTAACCCATGAGAAAATTGACTCAATTAAATAAGACTAAATGGTGCTCCAAGTGACAAGTTTTCAACGCATTTACAATATACAACATGAGGCAAAAATGCCTTGTAAATTTGGAAAGACAATATACGCTAACAAACAGTGCACACGTCTCTTAAGGTGATTGTGTGAGAGTAGTATATATAGAGAGAGAGTGTGTGTGTGTCTTGCCCCCTTGGAAAAAATCCTGCGGGCGCCCATGGTAATAAGTTGAAATAAATTCAGACATGTGTTTGTAGTGAAAAAAGCACCTCAAAACGTGTTACAAGACTCCTTCCTATTAAAAATTTTGGACTTGAATCCAAGATGGCCGCCATGGTCGTACTATAGAGTTATAGATGTGGTTCCACTTTAATTACCCGTATCCAAGATTTGATGCCACTTCCTCTAGCCGTTCTAAACTTACAACGTACCTTTGCCTTGTATCCTGTAAATGCATTACAAACTTGAGGTCGCTTGAATCACCATTTATTATTATTCAATGGAGCTAATTTTTCTTATGGGCTACTTTGATATGATATGGAACAATTTTAGGGGGTGAGACTGAAGAAAACTTGGAAGTCAAAAAATAAGGACCATCCTAATATACGCAGTCAATCCAGTTTATTTATTTTATGCCTGTTGAAAAAAAGAGATTTGGTAACTCTCGTGTGTTGAAACTTCAGTTCATTCTGTTTTAGTTTTGGCAGTGAGATTATGATATTCTAATCAAATCATTTGTTTTTCGGAACAGGTTTAGTTTAAGCGAATTTTAGAAAGAAGGTCTGTGTATGCGTATTTTTGTACAGCCAAGTGATCCAGAAATCATCTGACCCCGAAATCCACCAAATCCGGTAACTCGGACAAATCCATAGACCGACCTGACTCGAAGACCACAAAACTTTGTCAGGCGCCACATATACTAAGAACCGCGATTCAGCTAACGCAATTCTAACCAATATCATTGCTTTTTTTCTGTCCCTCTGTGTGATCTCATTGAATCCGTGATTTTCTTTCTTTCTTCTGTAAACATATATGAGCAAACTTTGGGTTTACCTTTTATGAACTGTTGATACACAATATGATTGTGTTCGCGTTTGATATAAGAGATCTGGATTTGATTCCTTGTATAACAGCAGGGGCGGATCCAGGATGGACTTCTGAGGTGGCGGTGGGTTGTAATACTGCTACTTAGAGCTAGTTTTAAGAGCTCCAAATTCTGGGATGGGTTTTATTTATATATAAAATTTTAGAAAGTTTCCTCTTCTGGTGGGGGGGAAGCGATCGCTCCCCTGGATCCGCCACTGGGTAACAGTGTATGCGGTTATGTTTGTTTACTTTATATTATTTAAAATTATAATAAGTATGTAGTAAATCTTTTGTCACCTGTCCCGAATCAGGTGAAACATCTAAGAGGAATGAATTATATGCCGGGACACCAAATTATCCAAAACATTTACAAAATATGCGATAGAAATTCTTGGTAACATTTGTAAATTCAACCCATGATGTTTATCTATGACCATCAAGATATCGACATGGTTCTATTGTAACATTTTTCGTGTTCACAGGAGAGAAATCACCACTAATGATAACCGCCAACACGTTGACGCGAGTTTTTTTCTTTTATGTGTGTGTGTGTTTCTATTATTAATAAATTCCGTGTACAAATTTGGATGTAAGGACTCGGCGATCTGCACAAATTCGATAAATGTTTCTCACTTCTGATTTACGAACGCGTGCTACGTTAAACTGTAAGCCCGCAGAGGTCGTTTCTGTAAAATGACAAACTTTGAGCAATCGTGATAGAAATTAAAAATGGAATTTAAAGTTTTACAATTCCACGATTATGCCCTTTAGGCTAAAGGAAACGGATGAATTAAATAAAGTGAATGATTATGATATAATTAGTGAAATGAAAATGTGGGTGAAAGCGAAAGAATCCGAGAAATCTCACAGATATGCTTGCTTGTGTCCTCCACAAACTCGCGAAGCCCGGAATCGAACCACACCTACTGAGCTACCGTGCTCCTCTCCCAATGTATCGTGTCCAAGTAATGGACATCGTCAGTGGCGTACGCAAGAAGAAGGTTCTGAGTTTAGCCCTTCCTGAAATCAGACATGATGGGAAAAAAGAATTTACTATATTTAAGGTATTTATATATAACATTAAAACTCACGTTTGTCTTAAAAGGAAATTAAATTGTGTGCTCGAACCCTCTCCTTATTGAAAGTCTGCGTACGCCACTGGACATAATTAATCAACTGACTAGAACATTTTGCATTAACGCTGAAGAGCTAATAGCATCTCAGTATGTTCCGGGTCTGGGAAGCAAGTGCAGAACCGGATGACCCGAAAGAAAAACCGTGACTAAGTGGCCCCGGTGATCTGTGACATCACTGGTAAAATCATCCACAAAACAAAATACATTGATCTAAATATTGTATACAAAATGTGCTATTAGCTTTTATCACAAACTACAATATTTGAAGAACTTTATTTTCTTTCAACTCATACAAACTATAAGAATGTATCGTTTATTGATGCTAACTTCAACTATTTTCGTCCTACTGATCAACGTAAGTGAATACGCTACACGAAATGTAATAGGCCTTAATATGTAGTGTTCTTAAACTAGACCTATATCACTTTAATGCCTTTTTTGCGTGTATTTCTTCAGAACTGACGCTCGTGGTACACGTTGATACTGCGCCCTAGTGCTCTAATTCAAATCGATTTACAATATTTTCTTACCCAGTTTCTTTCTTTATATTTATTTTAAAACAAACCTATCTACTGCAGAGTTAGGATCAAATTCTATCCTAAGGTATTGTACGAGTTTAAGTAAAATCGACCTGCTTTCTTTTTTCTTTTTTGATAATGTTTGGCAGTTGCCATGGTGAGAATGAGTAGATATTTCGCCATCTAACGACTAAGGATAAACATGTAATTTTTTACCTCGAACAATATTTCGGTATTTCCACTGCTTTTAGACCATTTGTGATTCCAGTAATGCGTTAATCTTCATATAAGTTAAGTGTTAGTCATACCATGTCATTTTATACATATAGCTGCATAAAATTACCATTTGATGGACACTACCCGGTACGTATATCAATATATGGTACGTAGCTACAGGGAGAAGACGCTAGTGGAGTTATATACAGGGTGGATCATTTATCTTGATGCGCCCTTACAGCTGAAATTTTGTACCACGCAATTATCGGCAGAGGAACATTATTTGCATATTCTAAGATATCGCCGTTAACAGTGTTGCTAACTCAATATAAAGTTGTATTTTTCTATTTTGCACTACATCAAGTTATTACATATTTCAGAGCTACATGTTAAACAAAAACTTACAATACCACACCTGTTATGCAGTGTTGCAAACTAAGGACGCTAACAGAATCACAAACATCGAAAAACAACCAAATTTTGGAGGGTTTTGCAACAGTAATAACGCAAATGAAACAGACGGGGTAATGCATATCCAAATATCTAGATAAATGGTTCACCCTACATATGACTTACTACACAGGAATCTATCAACTTCTTGACTTAATTTTCACAAAAGAACGAGAAGATTACGACGTCTGTCCATTAGAATCACGGCACACATTAAAACAATGTTCCATCCGTGCATATTTTTTATTCGACTAACATTTTAAACCCACATTTTGCGTTTATCTTCAGAGTTTCGGAAAATTAGAAAGTGTATAATAAACGACAATACTAGGAGTAAAATAAGTCATTTATTAAACAAATATGGAATAAAAACAATTCACATGTTACCTTTAAAGATTAGATAAATGCTAAGCGCCGTGAAAGCTCAAGAGAGATTAGATACCCCAAATAGTTATTCAATCCCATAGGAATGTGCCCTTGAAGTTGTTTGGAGCACAATTTAATATTATTCAATTGATCTAATTTTTTTCATGTTTTATTTTGGTGTGATACGTAAGATTTTAGAGGATGAGACTCAAAAACCTCGGAAGTAGTAATGAGCGCAAGAGTCTTGGTCTTGCAATTTTTGCAAGAGTCTTGCATGCAAGACCAAGACCAAGATTAGGAATCCCGATGGCAGACCAAGACCAAGACTAAGGGATGCAAGACCAAGACCAAGACCAAGACTCTTGCGCAAGAGTCTTGCACAAGTACCGGCTCAGTGGTAGAGCGTTCACCTTTGGTGCTGGGGTCCCTGCTTCGATCCTAGCTTGCACCATGTGAGCACCCACTATTTTGGTGGATAGAGACCGTGTGCTTAGGTTTTCTCGTGATTTTCCCGTTTCTTCCTACTTTCTTCATTCCACCATTTCATTCATTTCTCATCATCACCATCACTCTTAGCCTCGGTGGATAATCGTGGCGGTAAAGCTAGATATTACATAATTTCAATACATATTAGTGGTGTTCTTTTTCTATAACTAAACAGAAATGTAGTATTGAACACCGGTAATTCCACCATAGATGCCGGGTACAAGGGTATGGCCTTGGCTCCAAGGACCAAGCATCCGTTAGAAATGTTTAATGTGTGCTCAAAAAATTAATATCGAAATAACATTTTCATGACATTGGCAAAAACTTGTGTATGTGACCGAAAGTTTGATTTCAGGGGCGGGTGCTTATACGTTGAATAATTGTTTATCAATATAACTTTTAGCCTCCTCAGGTATATGGCACACGAGGATTGAGCGATATAACATTATATAACAATAAATAATCCATATTCACAAGTGATTTTGTACTGTTATTTCAAATAACTTGGAGTTTGATGCTATGTTTTTGTATTTCTAATAGGGTATATAGGTCAAAAGTATTTGTATAAATTGAGATTACACAAAAGACATGGACAGTTGAGTCGTTTTCAGTTTTTACTCAAATTATATTAAAATATTAAGAGGTTTGATTATAATCGTTATTATTTTAATTTTTCTCTCTCCTTTTTGGCCAAAATTGCTAACATATCATCATCATAGCTATTCTGCCATTATTGGCAGTTCATTTGTTGCAACTCAGAAGCTTCGATATACGGTGGTCCTCAGCTAGTCTCTTCGTCTTGACGTAGCAATTTTCTGTTTTAATACCTTCCTTCATCTACAGTCTCCTTGGCCCCCTCCCTCTCTCTCCACCATAACCTCTAGCATGTCCCTCACAATAAAGTTCCTCCTCAGCCAATGTCCCAACCAGTTCCTTTTCTCCTCTTAATTACATCTAAAATTCTTCTTTCCTCCCCTACTGCTACTATTTCTAACACCTTTTCATTCATTTCCCGTTCAACCCAGTTAATCCTTGCCTTTTATCGAAAGCCTCCAATATTTTTTTCATCACTTTTGCGTAATGTCCATGTTTCTGTTCCATAGAGTACATATTGTAATCAGTAGATAAAATAAAATCTCGGTATTTTATTGGAAGTTTGTTCAATACAAATATTAGATAATCTTGGTTGAAAATAAAAAATATCTGACGCCTTTAGAGTGTAAAAATAATTTAGCAATTTATGGTATTTCAGAAATTCGTGCCGTCATGATTTTCTTTTATGCGTCTCCCCAATTTGGGAACCAGTGGAGTATTGAATCTGTTAAAAAATATAAAAGATTACGAAACGTAATTTATCTTATAAGTAGTGAAGCGTGGGGACCCATTGAAAAAAAATAAAGGTTATCTCCTATCATCATACTTACACGAAGGTAAACTATATTTCATTTAGAAACATACATTGTATTTCCGTTACTGTTGGCGCATTGTAGAAGTTATCCAGAACAAAATTTACGTATAAAAAGCATAAGATTTCTTAAAAGCAAGACTTGCATAACTCTTGCAGCAAGACCAAGACCAAGACCAAGACTGGGTGTGCAAGACCAAGACCAAGACAAAGACCACCCGGGTCTTGGTCTTGGTCTTGCATTTGCTCATCACTACTCGGAAGTTGAAAAATAAGGACTACTACACACACATATTATATCTATATATGTAAATGGCGCCTATGGACTACAGATAATTATTCTTCAAGTCAAAATTAAGCGAAAAATGTATGTAATTTTATACCTTTCGGGTCAGAATTGCACTATGTGGCAACGCCGCAGTAAAAGAACCTCTGAGAAGATATACCAATCCATCAAATAGTTACCGTGATTGCGGGCTACTTGGACCCTTAAGGGACTACTTGGACCCATACCAAAAACTCGTTAAAGTCCCATATGCAATGCAATAATGAGTGAGTTCAGAGTTATATCCGTTAGATGGGATCATAATGCAGGCGTACACACATTGAAACTAGTTCTGTGGTAGGCTACGATTGAGCAGCATTGGTGAGAAAGGTCGTTGACTAAAAGAGTGTATTTATTGACCGCAAACTTCTATGTGTGGACACTATTTGCAAGGAAGTGGAACCAATCTATATATATAAAAGAGAACGTACAAATCCTTTGTTAGCTCATCACGCTAATACGGCTGAACCGATTTCTTTCATTTTTGGGGGGTTATTAAGATTTGGACCCTAGATGGTTTTTATCATATCACTTTAATTTTCAATTACCAGTGTCTTGAGATAATTGACCATTCAAGTGTCCATAACGTACAAATCCTTTGTTAGCTCATCATAGCTAAATCTAACCGTATTTATATGCAACCCACATGACCGTGTCACTCGGCGGGTTAACATAAATGACAGGCGATATAATGTTAACATTTACTCCAATCTTCTATGGTTTTTATCATATCACTTGAAAGCGAAAAAGTAAAAATTATCTAAGTAACAAAGTTTATTGCGTTCCGGGGTGACCCCAGCGAAGCGGGGTGAACGCTGCTAGTGCTAAATAAACACATGAGTAGTTACATATAGGTTAATGAAACTGACATGGTAAACTTTCTCATGTGCAGTAAGATGTGTGCATAGTTGTATTATTTATAAAATGTGTACGTATGACTTGGAAAACATGGATATTTTGTCCCACCACATCTTTTGTTATCTTTATCCCACCCCATCCTTTGTTATCTTTATCAATTAAAAATAAAGGTCTGTTGTCAGGTGTCACACAAGTAAGGACTTTTCGTTGTTTCCTTAAGGATACCGGTACAAAATGGTACATCAATATAAAAGATTGCCTGCAAGTCGAAAATATGCTGATTTTTCATAACAGCTTGAAGAAGTATACCAGCAATTCAGTCGGGGAAAATGTCGCAAAAAGAAACGGAAGCTCACTTCAAGATAAGTCGTTCCACCATAGAAAGAAGATTAAAGAACAGGTCAAGGCAGAATCAGGGGCCATCTAAAAGTGTTCACTGAAGAAGAAGAATTAGCCTTCGCTAGTCATCTTGATAAAGTTTGTGATTTCGGATTCCTCGTTAATTAACTTGATTTCAGATTTATTGAGAAGTCCTATTTAGCCATGCATGGGAGAACATTTATTGCTTTCTAAGACAATCTTCCCAGTCGAGATTAGGTGAAGTTATTTTTGAAACTGCACCTCCAGTCAACGACTAGATTCGCTACTAATATAGATAGGGCTCGTGCAGCTGTAGAAGAAAACGTAATCAGCTATTACAGTCATTATATTTGATAGTACCTCTTAACATGTTCTCTTTGTGGTTTGCAGTAAATAAAAAGTGTTGTTCTTGGAACACCTACGTCCTACTTAGTCTCAGAGCAGATTTCAATGGTTTTCTGTAGGAAAATATGGGGGTGGGTTCAAGTAGCCCGAACGCGAGTCTTACTTGGATCCATTTTTTACAATAATCGTCTGTGCTTTGTTTTCAATATATGTAACTAAAACTGTCCTCGATATGTACAATAAAGCCTGTAGTTCCACTTAATATGGGTTATGACAATAACTTTCGAGTTTTCGTTGATGAAAACAGGCCGAAAGAACGAATTTATTGCAAAATTGGGTCCAAGTAGCCCGCATCTACGGTACATCGATTCTTTCCAGATGACAGTTAATTTGATAGGCGTTGACGCTAGCACAATTTATTAGCGTAACAATCGGTATAACTACTTCATGGATTCGAGGAGCAATGCTAATGGTCCGAAGTTAATCGAAGATGTTGCCACATAGTGAAATTTTGATTCCCCATAGCGAATGAGGGGGGCCCGGAGGGTATATCATTTTCGTTTTATTTTGACTTGAATAATAACGCTCTGTTGTCCGTAGGCACCACTTTAATAACACCCTAATATATATATATATATATATATATATATATATATATATAATAACACCCTATACTACTGCAGGAAACATATGTTAGTCGAACTCTTTAGTATGACACTAATCACGCGTCGGAACGACTCTCCATAAGGCCCAAAGATTTTTGTTGATAAAAATTCATCCTCAAACCTCCAATTGTGCATTATCTACAGTGCTTTTCTGCAAGAAAAATAGTGCAGCGATATTCATTAAAATTGCGCCCCACATGTTAACATTGGGATTAACTCTCATATGCATCTCGAACTTGTGTGGATTTTCGAAGTTCCAAATTTGATAACTGTGCCTGTTTACTTTTCCTGAAACATTAAAAGTGGCCTCATCTGAAAACAGAATCCGACACAGAAGGTCATTATCACCTTGTTAACTGGTCAGCATTGTTTTACAATATCCCATTTTCAAACCACAGTTTTCGTCTATTAGGTAGTGCTCAAATTTTAACTAGTTTGTCCGGGCCTTCATCAACTTGCTTATGAAGTTCCCTGTCAGTTAGCAGCTCCTGGATCCTTCTTTCTAGGAACTCTCCGGTAGGTCGCAAGAGCACGTCGACTGTGAGAACTTTCCGTCTCCCATCATGTATCTCATCGATATATCACTGAGATGGCCGCATTAGCCACACTTCAACGGAGCGACCACCTTTTCTCTCACAGTCTCAACATACGGCTACGGCTAAGTTCGAAGACAAGTGTACAATAGGCGTTCGCTGACGTCGTTCTGGAATTGGAATGATCATAACTACGATCTTCTCGTTGTCTGAGTATTGCTATGGCTGGTGTGCGTATTCCACTCCAATCCAATGTATACTGTGTGAACTAAAATGCGTTCCACTAGTATCTTAGTTTCTGTCGCATACAACGAAAATTGAGATCCGAATATGAAAGAGTTTCTATAGACAATGACGAAGATACAAAAAAAAAAAAAAAAAATTTTTCAAGTAAAATAGGTGAAAGCTTTTTAGATAAAGGAAGCGTATATAGTTTTCGTTGATTTTGAAAGAGTTTTAATTGCTTTATCTCAGTAATTTGGATGAAGATACTAAAGAAACTTGGGATAAAAGATTCGGAAGAAACTTACATATGAACCAAGTTTTGAAAGTTGGAGTACAGGAAATGATATAGCATGGTGAGACAATATTGAAGTACTCGACAAAAAAAAATTAAAAAATAAAAAATAAATAAAAAAAAAATTTAAAAAAAAATAAAAAAATACAAAAACTTGCAGTAACCTTATTTGCTATCGGGAAGGGTAGCGAAGGAGAGTTTGATTCGCGAAACATGTTGAATATAGGAGATAGAAGGACAAACATACACAGTGTATTTACTTTCAGAAACTGTTATTATTACAAAATCTGAATCGAAAATTAACGCGGCACCAGAAAACATAAGAAAAAGCTCTAAAAATAATACAAATATGAGACGAAAATATGAATAAGAATAAAGGAATGGTGGTTGAGATGATTAAGGCTATGATAATTATAGTTGTCTGAGCAAGAAAGTAGAAGAGATGCCTATTTTTCAATATGTAGGTGGTAGTAGGTCTACTATTAACGAAAATATGAAATGTGGCACAAAGCAACATGATAAGCGGTTAAAATTCTTTAAGATGATCATGATAATGATGAGAACCATGCCATCTTAGTCACAGAATGAAAAGTTACAACAGGGACTCAGATGGAGAGTATTGCTGCACTGTACGAAGAAGAAACGTGGGTGTTACGAAATGACAAAAAATACTCAAGCTGTCGAAATTAGTATTTAAAGATGAACGTGCAACTTGGAGCAATAAACGAATGAGGAACATTGGGAATAATGCAGTAAACGAATATGATTGATAATAATTAAGAAGTTATTAGCATATTGTTGGAAGCAGAGGTAAAAGTAGATCTGAAAGGCAGGAGAACGCACGCCGTCTCCCGTGTGTATCTTTGTCCATTTTAATTTTAATTTTTTTTTAATTTTTTTAGGAAGTGGGAGTCCATCCGCATTCCCCCTCACTTTTGCCCCTGGTTGCAAGAGAAAATTGTACCCTAAATGACGTACCAGTAGGTATAGTGGAAGGGAAACAAGGTAGAAAAAGATTGATTTAATGGATAGGATTAATCCTTTTGAGACCCATTTTTTAGGTAAATTTTAGACTTTCAAGCAGCAACTGCGTCGAGATTACGAGGGTCACTAAGAAAGTTTTGAGATGGGAAATAACTTACATACTTAAGATCAATTTAACACTTACATTTTGTCAAAGTATTCACCATTACACTGTACACACTTTTGCATCCTCGAAAACCACTTTTGGAAGCAGTGTTGCCAGTCTTTTTCTTCAAGTGTTGAAAGTTCATTCTCGTAAGCCACTACAGCTTCTTTAGGGCTGCAAAATCTCTTCCCACGCATGCGATCTTTGATCTTGGGGAACAGAAAAAAATCACACGGGGCCAGGTCAGGGCTATACGACGGATGAGTCATAAGTTTGGCCTCCGTAGATTCTAAAAACTGAATTGTGATGTTGGCCGTGTGTGCGGACGCGTTGTCATGATGAAGCAGGATCCCACGCAATCTAGTTTTTGGACGCCGTTCCCGAAGCTTCTGGAACACTTTTGTTAAGCAAACAGTGGTGTACCACTGAGCAGTAACAGTCCTTTGTTCTTCAAGTAGAACAGTTGCAACATGACCAAATTTGGAGAAGAAAGTTGCGATCATCTTCTTCCTCCACACTTCGCGGTTGCTTCACTTTCGTGGGTGGATTTTCGTCTGGAATGATCCAAACTGTAGACTGGCGTTTTTTTTTTCAGGGTCAAATTGATAGATCCAAGTCTCATCACCAGTAACAATGTCAGAGACGCGTCGAGAATTGCCTCCATCAAATCTTGCAATCATTTCTTCACACCATTCCACACGCATGTGCTTCTGCTGTTCAGTCAAAGTGTGAGGCACCCAACGAGATGAAACCTTCCTGAGCCGAAGATGATCATGAAGAATTTTTGTTACTGCTGGCGATCCAATGTTCACTGTAGATTCAATGTCCTTGAAAGTTGATCGAGGATTTTCTCGAATCATTTGTTCCAGAGCGGCAATGTTTTCATCTGACACAGCTGTTGCCGAACGTCCAGCTCTCTCTTAATCTTTTAGTGATGTCCGGCCGCTTCTGAATTCACCAAACCATCGAAAAATTGTATCACGGGACGGAGCAAGGTCCCCAAATGCCACCTGCAAACAGTCAAGGCTTTGTGTCTCGTTCAAACCACTTTAGAAATCGTAAAGGATTATTGCCCGAAAATGTTCCCTTTCGAGCTCCATTCTAGACAGCCGAATACTACTCACATCAACAAACAAGTGAAGGCGATACGGTCACGCCGATAAGCGAGGTGAGTTGAAACTTACTTAGCTTCTTTGCTCTGGATACCACTACCGAACGCAATTGTTGGAATTCAAATACTGTGCCACAACAATGCGTATCTCAAAACTTTCGTAGTGACCCTCGTATTTACCGTAGGATCATGGTTCATAGCTCGTTTTGTTCGGAATGAAGCATTGTTTCGAACTGTATCAGTCACATTTTCCTATTATGTACCTAAGGCAATAAAATTCCCGCCCAAAGTGGAAAAAAGGGATTTTTTTTTAAAAAAAAGTACCCGTTTCCCACAACTTTCTCCCCTCAGGTACACGACACGGACATGCGAATGCTATCACAAACTTTGCTTTATTCCGAACAAAACGAGGCATGAACCATGATCTTGAGGTAAGTAGTCTTGGTACTAAAATTCATTTACTATTTTTGCCTCAAACCATTTTTCCTAATAACTACTAATCTATTGTTATTCAATAAGCTCTTGCGTCAAGACTATTTATCGTAGGATCATAGTTCGTACCTCGTTGTGTTCGCAATGAAGCAATGTTTCCAACTGTACCACTTCAATTTCCCTATTATGTACCGAAAATGAAAAAATCCCGCTCAAATTGGAAAACGATTTTTTTTGTTAGGAAAAAATCCTTTTTCCTGGAATTTGTTCCCTCAGGTACACGCTAGCGCCGTGTGAGTCATACAGTTTGAAACGTTGCTTCATTACAAACAAAATAAGGTACAAACCATGATCCTACAACGAATACTCTTGACGCTAGAGCTTATTGAATAACAATACATTAGTAATTATTATCCAAAAATGAGGAGGGAAATGTAGTAAATCAGCTCTAGCACCAAGACTATTTACACTAGGATTATGGTTTTTACCTAATTTTGTTTGTATGAAGTAGCGTTTCCAACTGTACCACTTGCATGTCCCTACCATGTACCCGAGGGGAGGAATTCTACTCCCAAAATGTATAAAGAAGAAGTGCAAAATTCAAATTTTCAAAAATTCCCTTTTTAGGAAATTTATCCTCTCAGGTGCATGACAGCGCAATGGTAGTGGTACTGTTGGAAAAGTTGCATCATTACAAACAAAATGAGGTACGAATCATGATCCTAGGGTTAATAACGATGTATCAGGATCTTCTTTTTAAAAAGGCTCTAAAATTTACCATTTTTCCTTCTTCAATGTTTGTGACGTCACTACCCCCAGGCATCGCACGCGTAACTACAAAATGCCCATGAAACAAGTTTTTTTTATGCTTTCAAGCTTGAATGACTGCAAAAAATCCTGTGTGAAAAGCTTTACTAGAGATTTATAAAGCAAATTCCAAAGGTCGACGCCATGGTATATATGTGTTCCAAAAGTCCCCAAAGAATTAATGGTATAATTTATATGCCAAGGCGAAGAAGTTACCTAAGATAACCTGATTTGATATTCTTAAATTCGTAACAAATACACTAGCAGTGATAGAAGAAAATTACGATGAGTGTGTTGGTGGCGGTTGAAGGAGGACCCCACTAGCTCCTAATTGAAAGAGAATACCATTTACTCACAAGTTTGACGTAAATTTAGTTGGAATCAGTGATGCTATTCAGCCGGTTCGCTAGAACCGGTTGTTAAAATATTTCGAGTTCTCAGAACCGTTTGTTATACCCAGACATAAACACTCACATACACACAGACACGCGCGCGCGCATGACCTAGCCAAGAGTGAAAGAAAGAAGCCAAACAAAGGAGGTGGGCGGATAAGGGCCATTTTTCGCCCATCAGACAACGGAAAAATGAAGTGTCCGATTCCGACAAGTTTGCAATGTATTTGTATACTAGAAGATATGTTGCATATGTAAAAATAATAGATACGTGATAAAGAAAATAGTAAGTCATAGAAATGAGTGCCCAAAAAGAGTCCGTTTCAGCGTTTTGCGACATTTTGGTAATGTTTGCTGTCTTTGATCTAGGCTTATAGGAAGAAGGAGTCGATGAACCAAAATAAATCTGACTCGTCATAATATAACACTGCGTAACCTTTGATATGAGTACTAACTGATTTTGGTTCAGTGTGTCCTTCTACCTATTAGAGAACAAAATGTATTGCGCGAGAGTATAGAGCGTTGAATACCGTTTATACGCTGTAATGTACGAGTTCAACTGGATACTCCAGCTCTGATGTAAGTTACCGATTGTGACTGAAAATACATGCTCAGCATGTCAATAAGATATATAAAGAAAATGTATTGTTTGCGCGGATATGTGTGTAGGGCAGCAAAAATAGAGACAGCACGTTATGGAGTATTGAGAAGGCGTGTCATTTCTGAAAGTGGTATGAGTAAAAGTGCGAGCAGGAAAACCAGTCGCAGAATGGCATGAAATTCTGCAATAGATATATATATATCGAAGAATCATACATACCACGCGTCAATGAAGTACCGATGGGAAGTCATTAATACGTTATATTGCAATACTGAGGGAAAGATGAAAAACAACGACCAACAATCGTTACCTGATGTCTCCGATCCTTACACTCACGAGCACTTAAGTGACAAAGGTATGTACTCTCTGTACATACATCATGACGATGCTTCTGTTCTCCGAGTTCAGTGGTACTGTCAATGTAAAGTAGGCACACGGGTCGTCGGATGTTGTGGGCATGTTGCTTCCGTACTATGGTTTCTGGATTACTGGCGCCACAATTCCACCGCAGTTAAGAAACCGAGTCTAGAATATACTCATACACTACAAGATGCCGCTGCAGGATGGTCCAGTGGCGATTCGGATGACGACAGCAAGCACGATGCCTAATCTGCAAACTAGCTACAAGTGTCTCCAGCTATCTGATTATTATCTATGCTTGATTATTTCCGATGTAATATATTGATCTCATAGTCGTAGTAGACTTCATTCTTCTTATTCTTGCCGTTAGTGTTCTATTTACTGTTGCTTTCTCGGATGCCAACTCATGACATTAGTGTTTACGTTCCTCATTAACACACGACTTACGTCTTTGTTTATTTTTTTTACCTCTCACTTATAGCGCTTTCCATCAAAATATATTTGTTTTCTTATTTTTATGAGGTATACTATTGGAAACCATGCATTTCACATCTCGGGCCTGATGGGCGAAAAATGGCCCTTATCAGCCCACCTCCTTTGTAAAAACACCTCTATTTTCCTGCTCGCTTGCATCGTTGTGAAAGCAAGCAACTTTGAATTGTGTCAATTCAATGAGCAGACAGAAATCGGAATCTGTTTTCCGGGATTTTGCCCGAATACTGGGATCTGTGACTATAATGAATGTGATACGTACAGTATATAATGCCTATTACGTGTGAACACTTATCTGTTTTTGGATGACTCCGATATCTTCATTATTTTCGGAGATAGACTCTATGTGCCTTCGAAGTAATGTGTACGAAATACTGGTCTTTTTATCGATATCTTGAACGATATAAATATACATAGATAGATACAGAACCGATTGTTAAAATATTAGAATAGCACCACTGGTTGGAAGTTCCAGCTTTCTAGTCGTTTCTCCTCAATTTTAACATGCCAGAGACGCCCATGCACATTACTATATAGTTTTAAAACTCCGTATGATATAACGGTAAAGCTTGTAGTTGAATAATTTACTGTAAGGACAGAACTATAGCAGACAAAGCCATACACAACAGCTCACAACAGCTTCAACAAAAGCTGTTGAGTATTTATCACGGCGAACATTTTGAAAGGAGTGCGACAATGAAACTGCCATATAACTGCACTAGTAAAATAGTGCTACGTATTAGGGATGGCCAAAATTTTCCGGAATCCGGATTCCGGAAATTTTGTTTTCCGGAATCGGAAAATTTACTTTCCGGAATTCGGAAAAATTCCGGAATTCAGAAAAATTCCGGAATTCGGAAAAATTCCGGATTTCGGAAAAATTCCGGAATTCGGAAAAATTCCGGATTTCGGAAAAATTCCGACATTCGGAAAAATCCGGAATTTAGAAAAATTCCGGAATTCGGAAAAATTCCGGAATTCAGAAAAATTCCGGATTTCGGAAAAATTCCGGAATTCGGAAAAATTCCGGATTTCGGAAAAATTCCGACATTCGGAAAAATTCCGGATTTCGGAAAAATTCCGACATTCGGAAAAAATCCGGAATTTAGAAAAATTCCGGAATTCGGAAAAATTCCGGAATTCAGAAAAAATCCGGAATTTTTCCGAGATCCGGAATTTTTCCGATTTTACTTTCCGGATTCCGGAAAGTAAAAATTCTGGAATTGGCCATCCTTAGCTAGTAGTTGTTAAAAGAGAAACACAATAATGAATAGGCTATATATACTGTATTAATTTCTTGTAGTTGGATATGTCTTTATCATTTACGTAGACAATTGCTACTGCAGTTATTTACAACTTTATGAGAAAGATCTTATTTTCACACACAAAAAAGTCGCCGGTATGTCTCAAACATTATCGCGTTCCCACCTGCAGCTGCTCCAAAGCACTGCAAACTACTTTTTAATCAGGCGAAAGGCAGTGAAGGAAAATAAATCTCAACAAATATTCTAATAACATTCGCTTATTGTCAACATACCTACAGTGAGCGCAGAAAGTGTTCGTACACCGTGCATAGTTTATATTGAAAACAGCTAGCATGAGAACGGGTGGTGGAAAAATATATATATAACCAGAATTAAGACTACACATTCATACATTTTATTTCTATATACAAGAGAAAGGCCAAACAAACACAATCACTGTTTTGTTCAGAAGAAAAGAGAGAATTCCTTTTTTGTAAACGCAAAAAGTCACCGTACACTTATGCTTGAATTAATGCTTATAAAGTATATTACGTTATTTAATATTTTGTGGGATTACCCTGTGCGTTAATGATTGTCTGTAATCTTCGTGGCATTGATTTCACCTGTAGTAGTTCGTAGTTCTGTAGCTTCGGGACTGATTATGTCCCATTCTTCTTGAATAGCTTTTCTTAGGCCTTCTTTAGTAGACAAGCTGTGCCTTCTGATTCTTGTCTCCAGAACAGATCATAGATGTTCTATGGGGTTCATGTCTGGGGATTGGGGAGGTGTGCGAAGCTGTTTCAAGGTATTATAGAGTCAGGGGCGGGTCCAGAGGGGGCAATCGCCCCCCCCACAAGAGGAAACTCTTATTTTATACATAAATAAACCCATCCATAACAAGTTTGGAGCTCTTAAAAGTAGCAGTATTACCGCCGACCGCCCCCCCCCCAGAAGTCCGTCCTGGATCCGCCCCTGGCAAACCTTGCAGACAGGCCTTGTTCAACAGTACAAACAATAATTGCGATGTATAATGTTTCTATCACTGTGCGAAACCATAAAAAAAATAATAAAAAAAGAACTCGAAGACCAAGAGTGTTGAGTGAACAAGTTAAACGTTACATTATTAGGGAAAGAAAAAAGGTTCCAAAAAGTAGTGCTGTGCAATTGGCAACGGATCTGGAAACACGCGGTGTTAAAGTATCAGCCAGTACAGTGCGGAATATTTGCAGGGTATCATGGTCGGATAGCCAGGAAAATGTTCTGGGTGAACAAGACAAATCGTATAAAGAGACTAAAGTTTGAAAAAGAGTATAAAGATAAGGGATCAGGCTTCTTTCTGGAATAGGGTCATATTTTCGGACGAAAATAAATTTAATTTTATCGAGTCCAATGGGAGGCGTATGGTATGGCGCAAGGTGAATACAGAGATGAATCCTCAAAATCTCGTCTCTAAAGTAAGACACGGAGGAGGGTCCGTGATCGTCTGGGGTTGTATGAGTGCCTCAGGAGTGGGTCGTCTCCACCTTATCGATGGAGTGATGATCTACAAAGTGTATATTAACATATTAAAGGAATATCTCCATACTAGTGGGCAGAAGATGGTTCTTGAAAACAATTTATTGTTCAGCAAGACAACGACTCCAAACATACAGCGGAAAATACTCGATTGTGGCTACTCTATACAGGGGCGGATCCAGGACGGACTTCTGGGGAAGGGGCGGTCGGCAGTAATACTGCTACTTTTAAGAGCTCCAAACTTGTTATGGATGGGTTTATTTATATATAAAATAAGAAAGTTTCCTCATGTGGGGGGGGGCGATGGCCCCGATCGCCCCCCTCTGGATCTGCCCCTGAGGTTTGCTATCTTTCTCAAAGACTTACCCTTCTTATGCACTTTAATAATTACTTTTCTTGTCTCCTCATTTGTTTCTGTTCGGTTGCTTCCCATTTCGACAGCCCACCGTGCAGTTTTTTCACTCCTATTCACAACTAAACTCATTCTGTTACTCGTCATGCTATACAGAGGTGTATACTCAGGTGAATACTAGTGAACCCCAGTTGTGGTATCTTTGTTTCGTATTCGTACGTCAGGTGTACGATCACTTTTTGCGTCTACTCTATATATTTTCTACGGAATTTATTTACTTTCTGACCATTAAACTTGTCTTTGTGGTTCTTTATTGATATATTCATAAAGCTTAGTTTTCATTATTCATATTGTGTGTGTTATTACACTTCTTAAATTTTCTGTTTCTTTTTCGCAGGCATTTTCGTTTCAATAGCATAGGTGTACGAACACTTTCTGCGCTCACTGTATGTACAGTAAATACAAATTGACTTTACGAAGTATACAATGTAATTGTTCAATAATTAACATAAGCAGGCATTCATTAATTTATATTAATATAATAGTTAACAAAACTAATAAGCGGGTGATTGATGACTCAGTGGTAGAGTTTTCATCTATGGTATTCTAACCCAGGACATGTGGGTTTTCGATGGCTAATTTTGTGTTCGAAAATTTTCCCGGTGGTACTCTTGGTTCCCTTTCTTATATTTGTTCCATCATCACTCATTAACGAATTTAGTTTATCAAAACTCTATAGCCATATATTCATTCTGTCCGTCAGTGAAACAAACAGTCTCAAGAACTATCTGATGGATTACCAATCAATTTTGGCCATGATGTACAGAGTCAATAGTTAAGAATCGAGTTCCCTGATGAATGTAATATTCAAACCGGAAGCGGTACAAATCAACCATTTCCGGTTTTAACGTTAATCATTATATAGTAAATATGGTAATAGATAGCGAGAAGCGGTTTCCAGTAATCGACATATATAACATTCATGTAGATAGCATGTTACCCAGTTTGTGCATCTGCTGAAAATAATGAGCTTAGGTATTTAGAGAGCATTTTCCGCTTTAGAAAATGTGTGCTTGGTAAAGAATGTAGAGATTTAGCTGAGTCAGGCACGTAGCTAGAATATGGTAATAGGAAGGGAATATGGAGTCTGTCACGAAATACTATGGTTATTTACCAGGGGCTCAATCATTCTAAACTATTTTATTGGCAACATATATTGATTCGTTTAGCCAAGATTTCTAATGGGGGCATGATACTGTGGTTACACACCAGAGGCTCGATCAATCTAAATATTTTACTGACAACATACCCATATTGATTGGTTAGGACAATAAAATGAGGATATATTAGTAAGTATTTTAATAAGAAGCTATGAAGAAATCTCGAGTAAAAAATTATAAAAAAGTATTGAAAAAGATATAGTCTTCCGAGGTCATTCGAACGGTGTCGAGAATTTTGCGTCTGGGAAATTTGCGCCCTACCTCAAGAACAGGGAAAATTGCGCCTGCGATGTACCTCCACCGGGAAGTTTGAGACCTGCGAAATAAAAGAACCTATTGGAGCTTACGCATTTCCTCGGAGGGGCTGACATTACAGCATAAACAATCCTCCCCCCACAACCATGCCATTTGTGATTTATTTTCATTGTGGCTATATAAGGGGAGAATAAACTTCAATATAAGCCAAAAGAACACAACGGATCAACGCAATCACTGCTTCTTCCAGAGATGATTTTGGGGGAACACTGGCCTCCCCAGAGCTCTCAGAGTGCCCCCTCGGAGGAGACCAAAATAATACGTCTATAATATAATAATAAATAGAATAGTACCAGCAGTGACCCCCCTCCGGAATACTAAATGTGCCCCCCGGAACATTTTTCCTGAAAGAACGACTGAACGCAATTGTGTGTTTGAAGTGTAATTCCAGCAAGTAAACACACTGTACATAGTTTTCTTGATAATATTACTGAACTGATTTTACATTCACTTTACATTTTCTTTTCTATATTTTGTGTCCTGAAAAGCCAAACAACTCTCAAGGATTGTGAACAGAGATATCTGGGTAGAGCCAAACAGCCTTTTGTAGATTAAATTATACTCTTTGATTATATTAATAAATAATTATATATCAGTCATTTATACGTTTATTGTAAATTTTGTAGTATAATGAAAAATTGTATTTGTATGGATTGCCCTTTAGTGAACTAAAATTGTATTTTTTTTTCATTTGTTCGGAATATTATAACGGATGGAGTAACTCACTGAGACGATGAGAGGCAAGCCTAGTTCAAGTGCGAGTGGAAGTTACTTTACACAATACAATAATAAGTTGAATTGTAGGGCGCTAACATCCCAGTGCAAATATATAGCCGGCGCATTTTCCCCTCTTTTTGGGGTAGGGCGCAAACATTCCAGTGCAAATATATTGCGAGTGCATTTTTTCCTATTTTTGTGGTAGGGCGCAAAATTCTCGCATTCAAGGAAAATATAATGTCCGTGAAGTTGACAAGCCACTTATGTCAGACTCCAATTTCGACTTTAAACGTCGCTAGTGCTACGTTAGTGTTCGATAGTGACGCAAATCGTTAGTACTCCAACTGCATGCCAACACGCCCACTTCTAAGAATCATCTCAAAAGTGAGGTTAACCATTAGAGCAAGTAAGTGCTCATTGGTGCCATTAACATTAACGTTAAAGCCTCCATCGTACGGCCCTTTGAGTAATAATAACACCACGTTTTTTGCTAGTCTCAATGCGTCCCTATATTCTCGCGAATATTCTGACGTGCCCAAGTTAGTTACTTTTTTTTTGGGACTATTGTTTATGTTATTGTTTATTGTTTATTGCTAGTCTGCAGAGTAGTCCTTACATTAATATGCCATTGTCCTTGATAATCATTGCGTATTTACAAGCAATTTGTTATTACTGTTAGAAGATATCAAAAAACAAGATAAAATATACTACTTAACGGTTCATATTTTTCTTTTACAGTACATAAACGATTAATAATAATAATAATAATAATAATAATAATAATAATAATAATAATAATAATAATAATAATAATAATAAGAAGAAGAAGAAGAAGAAGACTATTCCAGCATAAAAGTTATCAATTGCATTACACTGGCAACAAGCGACGCATATTTTAACTTCATAAAAAATCGTTTCTCACGATTTTCTGGAAAACTACGTATGATAACATCTTCATTATGTCAAGTTGTTTATCTCAGTGTAATATATGTCTTACCTCTGGACAATATCACAGTAAAACAAAAATTAAATATTAGGAGTACATCGTACTTTTGGACTACATCTCATTAACCATGGGAAGATTGAGTAGTGTATACTTTAAGATATAAGTTTCAGCTTAACTTGCATCATACATTCTTAGGATTACAAAAAGGAAATTTGTTCGTTTGCATTTGAACAAAATTCTTAGGATTACAAAAAGAAAAAATAATTTTTCCGAATTCCGGAATTTTTCCGAAATCCGGATTTTTTTCGAAATCCGGAATTTTTCCGAATTCCGGATTTTTTCCGAAATCCGGAATTTTTCCGAATTCCGGATTTTTTCCGAAATCCGGAATTTTTCCGAATTCCGGAATTTTTCCGAAATACGGATTTTTTCCGAATTCCGGAATTTTTCCGAAATCCGGATTTTTTCCGAATTCCGGAATTTTTCCGAATTCCGGATTTTTTCTGAATTCCGGAATTTTTCCGAATTCCGGAATTTTTCCGAATTCCGGAATTTCTCCGAATTCCGGAATTTTTCCGAATTCCGGAATTTTTCCGAAATACGGATTTTTTCCGAATTCCGGAATTTTTCCGAAATCCGGATTTTTTCCGAAATCCGGAATTTTTCCGAATTCCGGAATTTTTCCGAAATCCGGAATTTTCCGATTTTACTTTCCGGATTCCGGAAAGTAAAAATTCCGGAATTGGCCATCCCTACTACGTATATATACACCTGTTATGAAAGCCTACTACAACCGTTAACTAGAACAAAGACAGACAAAACATATTAATTCTATACAAAGTCAATAAAATAAGTGCTTTACATGTTCATCGAGCAAAAACAAATTAAAGCTTTATGTATATTAAAAGCATGAAATACTTTTGAAGGATTAATATGGGAAATGGGCTCCGGAACCATAACGCATTAACGATCGCATATACGTACGATATTGGATTATGTAACTACATGGTTTACAATTTTTTGCAAGTTCAAAGAGAATAAACAGGATTTCGAAAAGCTAAAATGATTATACAGAAGGACACAGTAAAGGACAGAATTATTATATAGAAAAAAAAATAATAACAGCTTATTTCTAAGGATTGTATAGAAGCCTTATTGTGCAGAATTATTTAATTACTCTTTCTGTAACTTTCATAGCCGATAAGGAACTTTTGAATGCATGCATCTGTATACTAAGTTCTTAGTAGATATATATTAACGCTCCACATTGCCATGGAGAACACTACGACCAGTCTTTATTAACTACAGGGATGTTTAAAACAGATGGCCGACTCATTTTTTGCTGTTAAAAGTATGAATCATATCCTTTGAAACTTACATTGCGTAATTAAAAGTCAAATGCGTCATATATACAAGAGTACTTCCCCTTGTTGTATAGTGCATAGGCTAGTATGTTTTCTTAATATGCATTCTGCATCATGACAGTAACACTTATATTTAAAAGTTATACACATCATAACATTTTTTGCAAAGCATTCTAGAGTCAAGGAGCTGAATTAACTTTTCTTGTAAAATTGATTTTTTGATTTCTACTTTGATAATTTTCTTCTGTCTGCTATCTAGTTCCTTGACACTATACAACCCATGCGAGGATGCGTCCATAGGAAGCTGGCGCGTCAGCGACGGGGCTATATGTGCATAAACAAGGATAGTGAAAATATTCATATTCATAAAAACACACCTTATGTGTGACACAGCTTTACGACATTTCTATGGTTACGCATGATCATTTTGTACATTGCCTTGACATGATACTTCACTTCAGCTTGGCTTGCTTATGGACTTTGTGTGTATTTTGTATTTCTATCTTATTATATGTATAAGAGATATGATTCCGATATAGTTTGAGTACTTGTTCAATGGTGTGGTCTGGTCATTTTGTTGTATATACAATAAAATAACATATTTCTTCCGTAAATTTTACAAATCTATGTTTACCTAAACTGGGACAGTACGTACTAAGCAATTAATCAACAATTATTGAATGCAAACAAGTGTAGACTGACATAATATCGGTACACGACAAATAATAAAGCAAACATAATTCAGTGAACGTCTGAAAAGCTCAAACAAACGCGAACGGTAACAAAATAGTTCATGATACATTACTCTGTAGTAGATTCGGGACAACTTTTCGACATTCATGAATATTCATGAGTGTCGATAATTTTGACATGGTAGCACTTCCTAATGCACGTTTTAAAAAATGGATACACCCTTTTTTTCCCGCATACTAATGACACATAATGTATGCAGGTGCGGCCGGAGGTAACATGACATATAATAAATTGTTTCCGGTCAAAAGAAATGTTAATTGGACAAGCAGAATACAGAAAAAACCTTTTCGGAAATAAAATATGCAGATCACACACGTAGAACAAGGTAATTCATTAATATTCAGCACATGTAACGCGACAGCTGCTGCTGGAGAATTTTCTAGAAATTTGGATCGTTGGTATGAGTGAAAGAAAGCATTAGAAGCTTCCAGATCTTTTTTCTAAGCTTATTATTGTTGGAATAGGGGAAAGAACACACTCGAACCTTCTGGAAAGATTTAAGGGCATATAAATACTGATGCATTTGCATGATGTGTACATTTAGAAAGAAGAGGGCACCAAGAACATCAAGTGTTAACTTTGCGAAGAAGATATTTTACTACTAGGAGAGATTGGAAGATTGGTAAGTAATAACGTTGTAGTTTTCTTGTATTATACTTGTTCATTTTTATATGGGAAAGGGACATATTGTAATTGTTTGGAGTATAAGGGGACGGAACTGTTTGGTTTTATCGGGAATTGATTGCGGATTTTCCGGTATTGAAAAAATGATATGACTCGGTGTACTTTTATGGAATTATAACTTGACTAAGATATAGTATAATGTAATATGTAGGGAAGCAACATTAATGATTGCACCGGGAATCGAATGAGTATTCTCCCATTTGGAGAACCGTACGCTAAATTGTATGCTTGCAGTGTGAACTTATTACTTATACATAGCTATGAATTGTGTATGACATAACAGGTATATATAAATTATTGTACAGAAAGTTAGCAGAATGCGCCCCGGGAATCGAACCAGGACTCTTTTACGTGAAAAGCCGTACGACAAACATTTTGCTTAGCAGATATTGTTACTTACATGTAGCTATGAATTGTGTAAGATATAACTGGTATTTAGAAAGTATATGGGAAGTTTTATTGAGTAGGGAGCCATGATACTGCCGGAACTCGAACCAGGGCTATCCCACGTGAAGAACCGTACGCTTGCTTGCACTGTAGACTTTTTCAGTTATAAATGGTATATTTTACAATCTTATATTGGATAGGTAGTTAACAGAATGCGCCCCGGGAATCGAACAATGGCTCTCTTACATGCAAAGCCAATATGGTTGAGCGTTAGTGTTACGTTGAATATCATATTTTTTTGTAATTTGAAAAGGCGTAATACGGTAACTAATTGCATTTCTTTTTTCTTTTCTGTTTTAGGTGCTGAAGCAAATAAGTGATAGAATCGAGAAAAAAGCAGAGAGCACGAAAGACGTGGATTTCAATTGGATTATCACTTAAACAGAGATAAACTATTATTCGGTAAGTATTATTATTATTATTATTATTATTATTATTATTATTATTATTATTTTCAAAATTTTGTTTGTTTTCAGGTTTTTTAGTCATTATATACATATATTGATTGCACTTTTTTGTCTTGTATTTTACAGAAAAAAATGGAGTTTTACTTTGAGGAATTTAACGTGATTGATGAAACCATTTTCCAGGGAAGACTGAGAGGCTTGGATAGTGCTGAACGTGTTTTACAGACTTGGCAACAAGTAGTGGACCTGCAAGCAGCAGGGTATGTTGGATCGTCTGAAATTGTAAGTGATCTACTATCGCTTTTGTACCTATATTATAAAAATAATCAATATATCATTCTGAATAATGTTCGCTCAGCAGCGGATATTATAGAGCTTTTTGACCACGGATTTTTCCGTGAAGATCGACTGTATGATGCGGCATTTATGTCATATTTAAATTATATGGCTTCTGAGAAGGGGCAGTTAGAGCGAGTGAGTGACAAAAGTGTATCCGCGTTCTTTTCATTTACGGGAAATCGAGAAAATGTTCAATCAGAACATAATGATGATGATGACTCATTACATATTGATTGGGCACTATTAAATGAAATTAATTTGGATGAACCAGTAGAAATTCAAAATTCCGAAACTGACTTTACAGAGATGTTGTGGCAAAAATTACAAGAAATTGAGGAAGAAAATGCGCGTGTTGATCGTCTGAATAATGCACATTATTCAGAAGATATGCGACCCACAACTTCTCAGCACCCTCCATTGCGAGGATATGGAGGGAATGAAAGAGAGTGTAATATGTTTGAAATTGTAGGGAGAAATGTGAGAGAGTACCCGCGTTTCAATATGAAAGGGGTGGAAATTATTGTAAAACCAACGGTGCAACATATAATTACAAATCCCATGGATTATATTACATCCATGATGGATTATGCGCTTTCTACCGTTCTGAGGGATACACGGCCCCACGATTTTGTTGGTTTAAGAATAAATTCCGACCGAGATCTCCTGAATAAAGAAGTGTTTGTTCCATGGCGAAAACGTCAAAATTTGAATACCGATGTGGTTCTTAGAACGGTGGAGAACGTACTAAATAGCAATGAATCATTTCTTTTAGGAAATCAATTAGAATTCCGGTTTGACATCGTTGATGGATTACACGGACAGGGTATACCTAAACGCGCAGCGGTAAGAAAATATGCAGAAATGAGTATGTTTTTCAAGGATCATGTGGTGGCCACAAAGGCTAGTGATTTTCTTTGTCTGCCAAAATCCATAGTATATTGGATTACGAAACATGAACAAAGTAAGGATGCACTATATGTTATGACCCTGCCTACACGCAAAACATGGGAAAATAAAGCACAAAAATTGTGTAATGATGCAAAAATGTACGTTGAACGGAAACAGGGATTTGATTTGGAAGATGTAGTTGCTTTTCAAAATTATTTAGTGAAAAAGAATTATCAAATTGTAGTATATGAATTACCGGAAAATTCCAGAACACCTGTGGTACGCTACCCAGGAATAAATGCTGAGAAAAAGATATTTATTTTGTACCAGAGAGGGGATACTGTGGGCCATTTCCAGCCCATTAAGAATATTACTTCGTTTATGGGTAAGAAGAAGTTTTGCTTTTCGTGCTTGGAAGGATTTAGATCAGATCGTAGTGCTCACCAATGTCAGATGAGATGTTCGTACTGTGAACATTTTCATAGTAAAGAAACTAACGCGAAATTGGTACATTGTACACAATGTAATAGAAACTTTGCTGAAGGCATTTGCTTTACTAACCATTTAACACTAAATAAAGTAAAGAAATCCACATGTGATTACGTGAAATTGTGTAACACATGTGGTGTAATTTACGATGTGAGAAAAAGAAAATCAGCGCATGTATGCGGCGACTACTATTGTAGTCTTTGTAAAGTGCACGTAACTGTTGGCCATCGATGTTTCGTTCAAAAGTGTAAACTAAAACGCACTGAACGGTTTTTGTATATTATATTTGATGTGGAAACCATGCTATTAGCACCAAATGAGAAAGGTGAACGAGAGCATGCCGTAAATTTATGTTGTTGTTTGAATGTATGTTTCCACTGCATAAATACAGGAGTAGATAGTTTGTGTTTCAAGTGCGGAGATAAAATATCCGGGAACCGTATGTTTTCTTTCACATCCATGGAGGCGTTTATTGAACATGTGCTTATGGAAAGGCCAGAGTATCAGATCATTGTGGCACTTGCTCACAATAATTCGCGATATGATGGCCTATTTTGTGTTCGCACACTTATTGAGAAACAAAAAATAACCCCACATGTTCTTATGCACGGTCAAAAGATATTTCAAATTAGTATTAGTAATCGTTTTTATTTCCGGGACACTTTTCTTTATCTTGGTGTAAAATTATCCAAATTACCGAAAACCTTAGGATTGAATGTTGAATTGAGAAAAGGAGATTTTCCATACCTCTTTAATACAGAGGAACATCAAAATTATGTTGGAGAATGGCCGGCATTGTATTATTATGACCCAGACTCACGTAGTACGGCAGACCGGGCAGAACTTATGCTGTGGCATGAAGAGCGAGTACGGAATGGTGATATTTTTGATTTTCAGAAAGAATTGATGGAGTACTGCCGGAACGATGTGCGTATATTGGCGGAGGCAGTAATTAAATTTACCTCCATGATTGAAGAGAAAACAAATGGTATTCAATGTTTTATTTCCAGCACGACGATCGCTAGTCTAGCAATGTTGACGTACCGGTGTCATCACTTGATTGAAAACACAATTCCAGTTATTCCTCCAAACGGGTTCCAACTTACTCAACAACAGAGTATTAAAGCATTAAAATGGTTGAAGTATATGGAACATGTAACAAAGAGATCTATTGTTACTTCGAATAATGCGTTGGAGGAACGGTTTGGCAGATATAAAGTCGATGGTTTTGACGCTAAAACAAACACTATATATCAGTTCATGGGATGTTACTGGCATTCCTGTAAAAGCTGTTATAAAGATAATAGAAATAGCATTTTATGCAAAGAAAATGGTGCGTACAACACTTTTGAAAAGAGATACGAACAAACAGTGCACTGCCGCAACTATTTGAAAAAATTAGGTTATAATTTAATAGAAATTTGGGAATGTGAATGGGATGCAATGGTAAAACGTGATAAACATATACAGAAGATCCTCGAACAACGGTGCAAACATATTCGTGATCCTCTCATTCCGAAATCTGCCTATCAAGGAGGTAGAACAGAAAATTTTAAGTTATATGTAGACTGTGCAGAGGACGAATACGTAGTTTACGTAGATGTCACCTCGCTTTATCCCGCAACAATGTGTAAACGAGGCATGCCTGTGAATGTACCTAAAGTACACAATGGCCCCAATTTCCCCAATGTGCGAAACATTCATGGACTTGTAAAATGCAGTGTTCTTCCACCCTCCGATTTATATTTTCCAATCCTCCCTTATGTTACGGGAGGAAGATTAATCTTTGGATTGTGTAAATCGTGCATGGATGAACAAAATGATGATGAATGTACACACATAGATCTTGAACGTATCATTACCGGTACGTTCTGTACCCCCGAACTGCACAAAGCATTAGACAATGGGTATGAGCTAATTGAAATTCATGAAATATGGGAGTTTGATTTATTAGTCCCGGAAAAAGATGTTTGTGAAGGATTATTTGGGTCATATGTGAAATCCTTTTTACAAATGAAACAAGAAGCTTCAGGCTTTCCTGCAGAATGCAGTACAAAAGAAGAGCAGGAAAAGTACATTCAAGAATATTTCAGGCATGAGGGAATACAGTTAAATTATGAGAACATAGAATATAATCCAGGCCTGCGCAGTACAGCGAAACTGTTTTTGAATTCGCTGTACGGGAAATGGGGACAAAGAACAGACCTTTCACAGTGCACAATGGTTGATACAGCAGAGGATTTTTTAAAAATTTTAACAGATCCTAAATATGAAATTCAAGCTGTAACACCAGTGGGTGAAACTCATTTAATTGTTCAATATAAAGACTGTGAGAGTGAAAATATCCCATTAGCATTTTCAAATGTTGTGCTGGCAGCATTTATAACCTCATGGGCACGACTGTGGCTGTATGATCTACTAACAAGTGTTGGAGAACAGAATGTAATCTATTGCGATACGGACAGTATCATGTTTATACAAAGAAAAGATGAGCAACTCCCATTAAAATTAAGTTCGTATTTGGGTGGGTTAACAAATGAAGTTCCCGAAGGTTGGGAAATACGTAAAGTAATAGCATTAGGTGCAAAGAATTACGCCTACGCTTTACGCAATGCTAGTGGGGAAATGAAATATGTCTATAAAATACGTGGAATAACATTAAATCACAGAACAAGTGATAAAATTAATTTTGATAGTTTTTATGATTTAGTGACGGGGAATCGGGAGGCAACTGTAATCGAAATGCCATTCAAAATTGTTCGGAAACCAGATTTGCGCATCTTTTCTCGAAGAGAACTAAAGACACATCAAATGGTGACCAGTAAACGCAGACGAATAGACGCTGACATTGTGACTGACGTACCAAGAAGTGTTACTGTTCCGTATGGCTATAGATCTCATAAATGATTGGCCAGAGACTCGTTTTTTGGGGAATAAAAAGCAGAGTTTCTATCACATTGTGTCATTTGCAATGAAGATGTTACGTTTTAAACATCCGTGCACTATTCTCATAGCCGGCCCTTCCCGTGCTGGTAAAACTCACTTTGTGAATCGATTAATCAAAGAAAGAAATGATATGTTTAATGTTTCCTTTAAAGAAATTGTATGGTGTTATGGCGCAGTTATACCAAACTTGGACGTTGATGCAAAAATACGTTTTCTGGAAGGAATCCCCGATATAAATACTTTTGATATAAGTGAAAATTCATTACTCATATTAGATGATTTAATGTCAGAAACAAATGACGATGTGGCCAAATTATTCACCAAGTACGCTCACCACAAGAAATTAACCGTAATATTTATTGTTCAAAATTTATTTCCAAAAAACCGGCATGCTCGAGATATTAGTTTAAATGCACATTATATAGTGGTATTTAAGAATCCACGTGATAAGTTACAAATTGAATATTTAGCAAGACAAATTATGCCTCGTGAAAGCAAACAACTCGTAAATGTCTTTGAGGAAATTACACAAAAACCACACACGTATTTATTGTTTGACCTTACACAACAAACACATGATGCCCTACGACTGAGAACAAATATATTTCCCGGAGAAATAATGCATGTGTACAGTAGTGTTAAAAACGCGGCCACACCGTTTTATGTTTAGTTAGCATCAAGATGTTGAAGGTAAAACATCATTATAATACGCTCTGCACGCTTGCGAAATGCAAGCCATCCGATCGGAAAGTTATTCTTCAAAACGCACCGGGTGATTTGATTCGTACCATATCACAAGTAGCAAAAAATACTATAAAAGGAAATATCCCCATATCATTAATTCAGAAGCAAAGGCTCCGTAGACATAAGAAGATCTTACGTGCTCTCTCCTCAAAACTTTCTCTTAAAAAGAAAAAGAAATTATTACTACAGAAAGGTGGTGCATTACTTCCATTAATTCTCGGGCCACTCATTGGTGCCTTAGCCTCAACAATTTTTGGAAGATAACATGTCGGAATTACGTAAAATGCTATTAGTTCCAGAAAATGCACTTCATAGAATACAATCTAATTTAAAGACGCATGAAGCACATCAATCAAGACTAGATAAAGATATGAGCGAAATCTTACATCGTACAGATTTGAGTAGAGAACAAAAATGGAAATTGTATCAGCAAGTATTACATCAATATTTACATTATAAATCGAGTCCCACACCGGAAAATCCTATTGCCCTACCCATTGTTGACTCAGAAAATTCAAGTAGTCGTACAGATAGTGGTATTTTAACTCTTGTACCCGATATATTACAATCAGTACCAAAAACACTTCGAAGGAAAACGGATTTATTACTTAAACAACTCATTAATTCACAGAAAATCTCGTGGGATCAAACAGGTACAGTAACTATCGATGGAAATATCATTCCCGGTTCCAATATTATCGATTTAGTAAATGATGTCGTTCGTACACGAAAATATTCAACACAACCAGTAGGATTACAGCCATTTAAAACGTTATTGGATGATATTAATGTTCCTCGTGAATTTATTAGTTCACGTACACCAGGACCGCCTTCACCTGCTTTTACAACCCCGAAAGTGACTGGCAGTAAAATTCGAAAACGGCATTCTTCTTCGACTGCAGTATCACCCGCAATTGCAGCTAACGTATTTCGGTATTGGAAAGAATATAAAATGTAAATAAGAAATGACAAAATTATCAAAAATCTATTACAAGTATTCAGATCCTGCATCTTTATCCAGTGTTAGTACATTAGAACGTAAAACAAAATTATCCCGAGAGAAAATTAAAAAATGGTTAGCATCACAAGATGCATATACAATGCACGCTCCAATACGAAAAACATTTCCACGGAAACAGTATTATGTTAGTGGTCCTAATGAAACATTACAATGCGATTTGGCGGACATGCAAAATATTGCAAAGTATAATGACGGATATCGCTATATTTTATGTGCAATTGACATTTTTTCGCGGTACTTGTATTGCATTCCTGTGAAAACAAAGAAAGGGCCTGAAATGGCTAATGCAATAACTTCAATTTTAAATCAAGTGCCATTACTGGTTCACGTACAAACTGACTTAGGGTCAGAATTTTATAATCGCCATGTAAAGAAAGTGTTTAAAGATTTTGGGATTAATCATTATAGTGTACATTCGGAAATGAAATGTGCGTTAGTAGAAAGAGTAATTCGTACCATTAAAAGTAAAATATATCGTTATTTTACTGCAGAAAATACGTATCGGTACATTGATGTGTTGGATCAAATTGTACACAATTATAATCATAGTTATCATTCAACTATTAAAATGGCACCCGCAGAAGTAAATGATTCAAATATCAATCAAGTGTGGAATACGCTGTACGGAAAGACTGTACATAAGAAGAAATTAACTTGTAAATTTCAAGCAGGAGATTATGTTCGTATTACTAAATATAAACATAAGCTTGAAAAAGGATATTTGCCCAATTGGTCTCGAGAAATATTTCTTGTTGATAAATGTATAAAATCAAATCCTGTAACTTATAAATTAAAAGACTGGAATGGTGATGAAATTAAAGGAATATTTTATGCTGAAGAATTACAAAAAATATTTCTAAGCTCAAACAAGACCTATTTAATTGAAAAAGTTCTTCAACGTAAGAAGGGGTGGGTTTTCGTAAAATGGTTAGGCTACACAGAAAGTATGAATTCGTGGATTCGAGTATCTAGTATTCAGTCTGCATAATGAATTCGTCATTGAAACACGGTTTTTACGTGACGTTACCTTCCAATGCAAGTAGTACACTTTTTGATAATACAACATCCTCATTTCGAGTAAAACTTGCAAGGGCCATAGATTTAACGGACGGAGAGTGGGTTGTGGGCTTAACACAAATTAATATACCGTGGAGTTTTTATAATGTTGGTCCGGGTGAACAAATTACAATCGATACATTTATTGATGGTGAATATATTCGATATCCTGTTAAAGTAACAGAGGGATATTATGCATCCATTAAAGCCATCTTAAATCTAATTCCCGAAAAAGTACGTATAATAAAATATAATTATTTTAAGAATCAAGTGTATATTCAACATTCCTTCCGGTCACGTGATCGGTGTATTCTAGACATAACAAAAGGTTTACAACATATGCTCGGTTTTATGAATGAAAATTCAAATTTTTATAATTCAGTGGTGTATATAAAAGATCAACATAGGGAACAATTTCTGGCTCCTCAGGGAAAATATCCCTGTAACCTTGATTATAATATTCCAACAGAAGTTAACGTATGTGTGGATATTGTAAAACAACAAGAAGAAATTGGACCTTTACTTCGTAAAATTAGTATATTTTACGAGCGGTATGGACGAATCAAAAATATTTTATTTCATAACCCGCAGTACGTGAAAGTTGAAAAGAAATATTTTGATACGATAGAAGTAAACTTAAAAGATGAACTCGGTATAAACTTACCATTCCGTTTTGGAACTTCGAACTTGACACTTCACTTTAAACGAAGATGATTTCTGAAAGCATTGAAGACAGTTTCTACATTACACTGGTTTCAAATGCAAGTACAGATGTTTATCCTAAAAATAGTCCAACTCATTTCATTAATAATTTGAAAAATACTGTACGTTTAACAGATACGGATTGGTGTGTCGGATTAAGTGAAATACATATTCCTTTAACGTGTCATAATGTCACCGAAGATGAAAATATCGTTTGGTACAAATTAGAAGGTCATGAAATTATGAAAAGTAAAATTACTCCTGGATATTATGCAAACATTGAACACATACTGGAAGAATTAAATAAAGTTTCAGAATTTATACGATTTAACGCTTCCAATATTATTCATGTTACTTCTGAACCAAACGTTGAATTTATAACACTTTCACCTACTTTGGCTATACAACTAGGTTTTCATGAAAAAAATGACCTCATTATTCAAAAACAGGGATTTAAACAACCATACTTAGATATTGGATATCCTTTTCAAATTTTTGTGTATACTGATCTTATTGAATATCAATTGGTGGGAGATACGCAAGCTCCCTTACTACGTATTGCAACTGTTGGCAATATGACTTATGGAAAAGTTCAAACGTTACGATATCAAGATATTCACTATATACCACTCTCTAAATTTTGCTTTAACAGTGTTGAAATACTACTAAAGGACCACGCAGGACGAAATTTACCATTTCGTTCCGGGACATTGACAGTGACACTTCATTTTAAACGTTCTCCTGGAAAATGAAAAAGCAACATACGTATTATCAGCGGGGACGTGGCCTTCCCTTCTTTTCAGGTCCAGTTTATCAACGGGGTCATGGGATTGGTAGTTTCTTTAAAGGTTTATTTCGTTTTGCATTGCCTTTATTAAAACAAGGTGCCAAAGCTGTAGGCCGGCAAGCGTTACAAACCGGTATACAAGTTGCAGGTGATGTACTAGAAGACCGTCCATTTAAAGAATCTGTTCGTGCTCGCGTAGAAGAAGCTGGAGAAACATTAAAAACTAAAGCTGCAAATAAACTTAGTCAGTTGTTAACCGGTAGTGGTAAGAGACGTCCACGAAAACGTAAGGCTCCTGCTATTGTACAATTCGGTCCTCCGGTCAAACGTAATCGAAAATATTCCGGTGATATATTTAGTTAATCATGGCTTTACTCAGTGGAAGTAGTCCTGAATGTTGTACAAGTGAACTTGATTTGTTTACTATTCCAATGACTCAGACTGCTATTGAGTCATCTTCCACTGTTGAATATCGTCCGGTTTCTACTTTATCGTCAGAAGGACCAATTGAATTTGTTGTACCTGGTGAAACTGGTGATTTTATTCACACTGCATACTTGTATCTCTATGTAAAATGTAAAATTACAAAAAACGATAATACAAATTTAGTTGCGGCGGATATTGTTGCACCTGTAAATAATTTTCTTCATTCGTTATTTAGTCAAGTTGATGTTTTATTAAACGATAAATTAATTAGTTCATCATCTGGTTCATATCCGTACCGTGCTTATATCGAAACATTATTAAATTATGGTAGTGATGCCGCTCGAACCCATTTAACTGGGGGATTATGGTATAAAGATACTGCAAACCAATTTAATGTATTAGGTAATGCAAATACTGGATTTACAAATCGTGCCCAGTATGTTAGAAATAGTGCATCATTCGATATGTATGGCCGTATCCATGCTGATATTGCCGGTGTGGGATGTATGCTTCCTAATAAAGTAAGCTTACGTGTAAAATTACATCGTACAAAAGATACGTTTTGTTTAATGTCTGCTGAAAATACAGCATATAAAGTCAAACTTGAAGACGTAACACTTCACGTGCGGCGTCTAGATATTGCTGCCGACTTAGCTATGCAAATCAATGCTGGCATGGAACACATTCCGGCCAGCATACCTCTTACTCGTGTTGAAACTCGTACCTATACCATTCCCGCAGAAGTAAGTTCATATAATCTCGATAATTTATTTTTGGGTAAAGTACCAAAAGGTGTTGTTATAGGTTTTGTATCAAACGCTGCATTTAATGGTCAACCACATGTAAATCCTTTTGAATTTCAACATTTTAACGTTAACAAACTGCAATTACAAGTTGGTTCAAAATCATTTCCACCGACACCCCTCACTCCTAATTTTGAAAATGGATTATATGTTCAAACATATTCCACTCTGTTTTCCGGTACCGGTATATATTATCAAGATCATTCACATACAATTTCCCGTGAAGAATTTCGACATGGATACACTTTGTACCCGTTCATTCTATCTCCAACAGGAACATTAGATGATTCTACGTGGGATGTCATACGTGATTCCCCTGTCAATTTAAAATTATCATTTTCTCAACCTCTACAAAATTCCATTACATGTATTGTGTACGCTCAATTTGACTCTCTCATTCAAATCGATAAAGACAGGAATGTATATACTGATCATACAATGTAAAATTTCGTCATTTGAGTGCCATGAGGGTTATTGTTCACTTCTCCGCGTTCAACGATAATGATGATCATATTATTATTAAGGAACTTGCAATTGTAAATCCTGATATCCCCTTTGTACAAAGCTGGATTTTTAAACCACCATATCCAATACATGAATTACGTGTGCCGCTCATACTTTCGAATAAACATCTAGTACAACATGATTATGGTATTGACTGGTACAATGGCGATGTAGATTACTCATTGTTACCTACTATATTGAATCAATATTGTGCTAATACCTGTACCTTGTATACTTATGGTAAAACACGTCAGGACTATCTGCAGCAACTATTGGAACGGACTGTTGTGAATTTAGAAGATTTACAGTGCCCAAAAGCGTCTTCCTTGGGATTTCATGTTTACTCTTGTGCTTATTTAAAACATAGATTTGGACAATTTAAGTGTTGTGTGCGTGAAGCTTTATTATATGCCGAATACTTAAAAGTCTATGGTTATGTTTTATACGTAAATCCAAATAGTGCAACGTATGTTCCATCAAAAATAAAACAAGAGGAGGAAAGTAAGGATGAAATAGACTAATAAACATGTATAGTGATCAATTATTACAAGTGTTACTAAAGGACTGTATTACCGGTGCAAATGTGACTGGAATTTATCCCATTGATCGTTTACCTATACTTGTTCAACACCCTGTAGGACTGATTATTAATTTGGACAAGTCTGATTTACCTGGTAGCCATTGGGTAGCGATCTATATCAATAACAATAAACATGGATACTATTTTGATTCTCTGGCACAGGGTGTGCCTAAACTAATTCAACAGTTCCTACAAAGGAATTGTAAACTCTATTTTGTAAATACTGTACAAGTTCAAGATAATCATTCTATCATGTGTGGATATTTTGTATTATATTTTCTGTATTATATGATACGTGGTGTTTCATTTGACAAATGTATTGCAATGTTTAATCATAAAAAATTAAAAAATAATGATAAGCTTGTCAAAAAACATGTAGAAAACATAATGAAAAAGAAAAAAAGTAGATGTTTGTAGATTTTTTTTAGAAATAAATAAATACCAATTTTTTAAACTTTTATATTTTTATTTCTCCATAAAATATATCTTCCTTACAATAGTTTTAAGATTACAATGAAAACATTAAACTTGCTATGCCCTTAGTAAGGGTTGTGGATCGCTCATTTTTCCACCAATAATTCAATTGTTGTGCATTTCGATATGCACATGCCGATTTTGATTCTACTTGCTTATGAAATGAACAAATTTCATTACAAACGGTACCTTGTAATTCTGCTAATGGTGGACAACCTTTTCTTTCCAGATCCACAACGTTTGCTAACGCAAAGATTTTCTTTATCCAATTGGCTTTTTCCCCACCTTTACAAAGGAAAGTTGCATCTGATGCACAAAAATCATACATAATATTCCGAATATGTGATACGAGATAGCCAGTCTTACTAGACCATGACAAGCCATGCAAGTGGTTTGTAAGCCAATCGATTTGTTTTTGGCAACCTATTGGTAAATCGTTAAATTCGCATGGTACTTTTACTAAACAATGAAAATTTAAAGTATCATCACACGCAGTAAGACAAAATTCACGTATCACAAATTCATTCGGGGAAATCTTAAATCCCTGTATGTCTACAATATACATTTTATGGCAAACTGAAATTTCACACGAACGTTCCATGACAACTGGAATAAGTTGTCCAATAAATTCAGTATTTTTTAAACATTCACCAGTTTTTAACATAAAGTTTGTGATTGAAATTTCACGATGCCGTTCATGAAAAATTTCAAAGAGTTCTACTAAAGTCTTATCATTCAACAAGTGCTTTTCAAGAAAAGTTCCAGGATTATGCTGCATACCACTTATTCCATTTGAGCGTAAGTATACACTTATCGTTTCTAACACACAATTTTCACTAATGTTTTGTCCACAATTCTCACTATCACAATACATGATTACTAATAAAACGAAATCAAACAATACACAATTTACCATATGTCCACGTATTTCCCATAATCCTTTTCTAGTAAAATTTTTAATAGAATGGGTCTATATTCAAAGTCCCACACAAGATCTCGGAAACGTTCAATGAAATTCCATATCATCGCAAAAGGCTGTCCATGCTTTTTTCTGTAAATTGATAATAATTCTTCACGAACTTCAAATTTCGTTACAGCATCTATAGCTTTCCGTTCAAGAGATTCCGTATCCAACACCAAACAATCATGTGTCCATTGACTGCCGTCTCCGAACCCGCAAGCAAAACAAATACATATATCATCTGGTTTCCAGTATATTATACAGTCTTTTATACAATCCAATGATGTACGTTCCACAGTACACTCACATGGCAAATTCAAAAATTCTTCCAACTCCCAATTCTGCACCGGGGAATTACTCACTGTTGGTGAAGGTGTAGGGGGATATTCTTCTATTTTGTTTTCAACATCAAGTAACGGGAAAACTTCTGTTTCCAGTGGCGGAGGTTGCGGGCTCACCACCGGTTGGGATAAAAATTCTGTTCCCGGTAATACATCCAAGTTGGCCGGGGTAACTTCTGTTTCCAGTGGCGGAGGTTGCGGGTTCACCACCGGTTGGAATAAAACTTCTGTTCCCGGTAATACATCCAAGTTAGACGGGATAACTTCTGTTTCCAATGGCGGAAGTTGCGGGCTCACCACCGGTTGGGATAAAACCTCTGTCCCCGGCAAAGATGATGATTCTGCGAGATCGCTTTCACCTCTTGTACTAAGATCCAACGGTTTCATTGAATCCATGCTTCAAACCAATCTATAACTCCTTTTCACTAAAACACCGGCTATTTAATATGCTTCGTCCATCACGTGATATCCCATACCAACGATCCAAATTTCTAGAAAATTCTCCAGCAGCAGCTGTCGCGTTACATGTGCTGAATATTAATGAATTACCTTGTTCTACGTGTGTGATCTGCATATTTTATTTCCGAAAAGGTTTTTTCTGTATTCTGCTTGTCCAATTAACATTTCTTTTGACCGGAAACATTTATTATATGTCATGTTACCTCCGGCCGCACCTGCATACATTATGTGTCATTAGTATGCGGGAAAAAAAGGGTGTATCCATTTTTTAAAACGTGCATTAGGAAGTGCTACCATGTCAAAATTATCGACACTCATGAATATTCATGAATGTCGAAAAGTTGTCCCGAATCTACTCTCTGTACACGGATCGGTAGATTATAAATGCGTTCTGTACTCTCACTATAGTCCAGACCTGGCCCCGTGTGACTTTTTTTTTAATTATCTACTTGAAAAAAGTCTTGGTAGTAAACATTTTTCGCCATTGGAGCAAAAGGTCGCAATTTTGGAGGTGGCGCTGATGGACTTTTCCAAAAACAGCAAAAAAGTTCATTATTTATTGCACTGCCTTTCTAAATTTAGATTAATTATTTCATTTTATTTTCATCCATAAATTATATATGATGTTCGAAGGAAGACGAGCGTATGAATCGGACACGTTAATAAATAAGATACAAAGAAATACATACATATTGGCGCGTGAAAATTAATAACTGTAATACATAAAGACATGGCAGTGGTAATATTTGTAGTCTTATAAAACGTTTTTTACGTGGTTCGTTTACTCTCGCATTGGCTCGTACTCTAACAACTTTTTTTTTTTTTTTTAATACGGAAGATTAATTTACTTCTTGAATCATTTCCCCAGAAGATAATGCCGTACATTAAGAAAGACTGAAAGATACCAAAATAAATTCTTCTACAGCTATTTATATCCAAAATATTTTTAATAACTTTAAAGGCTTAGAAAACATTATTAAGTTTTTGGCGAACGACATTGTGTGGGTATCCTAAGTAAGGGTATTACTTATATGAAGACCTAAGAAATTTGTTGAAGTTACATACTTTACTTTAAGTCTGAATTCATCATTGATACATTTATGTCATGAGTATGTTTGTTTCGTAAATAGTGAAAGTTCAAAGCCACCGATTTTTCTGTATTTACTTTTAAGCTGTGTAAAGTAAACCATTTTTGTAACTGATTGTTTATGTTTTTTATTTCCTATTGCAGTGTGACGTAATTTTCACCTGTAATGAGAATACTTGTATCATCTGCAAATAACGTTGACTGCCCTGAGTGAATGTAATTAGGGAGATCATTAACGTATAGCAGAAAACCAAGCCCTGTGAAACACCGCTTAATACTGGGTTGGAATTTGACAAGAAATGACTATGGGATGATGTTTCTTTATCCTTGTATATTATTTCGACAGACTGAGTCTGGTTTTCCAGATAGGATTTTAACCAGTCATTTACTATTCCGCGTAAGCCATAGACTTTTATTTTTTCAATTAGCATATTGTAGGGTACTAAATCAAAAGCCTTTGACAAATCCAGAAAAATACCTAAACACTACTTCCCATTATCCAATGGTCCCCGTACCTGTTCAATATAATTATACATTGCTGTAGTTGTTGATTACTTCCTTTGAAATCCATGCTGCAACGTAGAAATAATGTTGTACTTGGAAAGAAAAGCAACAATTTGGTTAAGTATTGCAGATTCAATTATCTTTGAGAAAGGAGAAAGTATTGAGAGTGGTCTAAAATTATATCTGCATTTGTTTTTGCACCTTTCTTATGTAGAGGTTTAATTTATGCATGTTTTAATCTGCCAGGAAATTTACCGAGTTGGAAAGTCAAATTTATTAAGTAATGTAAGGGTCTTGCTGAATGAATACTAGTTCTTTTTACTATGGACATTGGTATTTCATCTAGACTCGTGGACCATTTATTTTTAGATCGTTTAATTAAAATTTCATACATACACAAATCATATATACACAAAAGGTTTAGTCTTATCAAATATATACAGGGTTTTCATAAAGTCTGGACGGATTTAATTTGCTTATATTTTTCATAAAAATGCTCATAATGAAATCAAATAAAGTGCAAACGGTAGCGGAAGGATTAAATTTTTAGTTAGCAACACTGTTAGATAAGCGGCAACTCTGAACACGTTGAGAGAGGGAGAGGGAGGGCAAGGGTCAGTTTCTTAACAAATTCCATCCATTGTTGTTTTCATTGTTGTTTCAATGTTGACTGTTAAAAGTAAGTTGTAAGCTGTATTGGTGTGTGTGTCTTTTAAAGAAAGAAATAAATGAAAAACTCCTCTGAGAAGACTATTTTTTTTTACCGTATCAAAGATGGCGTCGGTGAAAGAGAAAGCGCAATGTGTTCTGTGGTACGCAGAGCTAAAATCACCAATTCTGGTGTGTCGAAAGTTCACCAAAGAGTTCAAAAAGCCGGCACCGACTGAGAGTGCAATCCGAAAGTGGAATGCTAAGTTCTTGGAGACAGGAAGCGTCCTGGACCGTCCTCGAAGTGGGAGGCCGCCAACATCGTCTGCAACAGTGAGCAGGGTAAGGGAAAGCATCATCAACAGCCCACAGAAGTCGATTCCTAGACGGTCCATGGAACTCGGAATTCCACAGACAACCGTGTTTAAGATAGCCAAGAAGACGATCAAGGCCAAAGGTTACAAAATCAAGATAGTCCAGGATCTGCATGATGAAGATTTGGACATCCGGTTCAACTTGTGTGACGCCATGCTCAAGCAGTTGGAACATGGCGACGTTCTCCTTTCAGCCATCATGTTCTCAGATGAGGCAACCTTCCATGTCTCCGGGAAGGTTAACCGACACAACTGTCGCGTTTGGGGCACGGAAAACCCAAAGGAATTTGAGATACATGAGAGAGATAGCCTTAAAGTGAACGTTTGGTGCGCTGTGTCCTATGATCATCTGATTGGACCGTTCTTTTTTGAAGAGGAGACCGTGAATGGAGATTTGTACCTGGATATGTTGCAAAAATACCTCATTCTGGAACTGGAGGCACGTGGAATTCGGAACGACATCGTGTTCCAACAGGACGGGGCACCCCCTCACTATGCAATCAAGGTGAGACAGTTCCTTGACGAGAAATTTCCTAACCGATGGATTGGCCGCGGTGGCCCGACCGCTTGGCCGCCAAGATCACCCGACCTTACCTCCTACGACTTCTGGCTTTGGGGTCATGTGAAAACGGAAGTTTATGCAAAGAAGCCAAGTGGTTTGGAGAACTTAAAGGACAAAATCAGGGCGTATGTGGCTGGCATTTCGGATCAAACACGGCGGAACGCTGTGAGTGGATTCCAGCGCCGCCTACGCGAATGTGTGGACGTAAATGGCGCCCAGTTGGAGGTGTGGCGGTGAATGAACTGAGCTGGTGCAGATTACAGGTAAAAATTTAATCCTTCCGCTACCGTTTGCACTTTATTTGATTTCAATATGAGCATTTTTATGTAAATTATAAGCGAATTAAATCCGTCCAGACTTTATGAAAACCCTGTATATTTTTGCCAAGTGTGCACTCACATGAGTAACTGATATTTAAAACAAATCAAGTGGAATTAATTGACGCACTGATAAATGAAAATGAAAACTAATATAACTTTCTAGTTCTACCGTGCAAATAGTATTAATTTCATATATAATACACAATTTAACCTTGGAGAATATTGAGGTAGGTAGAAACACATTGAAACTTGACGTTGTTAGGTATATGTTTCAAATACATGCATGTAAAGAAACTTTTTAAATATTAACTATCTCTATTACCTTTTAATCATTACTTTTTTAAAAGAAAAAAGATTAGATAATAAACCTGATACAAGAATTACAGGGAAAATCAATCTTTATATAATAATCGGTGACTAATTATAATTAAAATATCAGTTAATTTATCATTCTTATTGTTTTAAAGAAAATGCTTCTGAAAAATGCAGCAAATAACTTACGTTTTAAGTACTACCGGTACTTATTTAAAAGAAAGTAAAATAACAGGCTTGGTTTATATGAGTTTACATAGTGGTGACATTACATAACAAATAGATAAGACCCACATTATGCTGGATGACTTCCTGTTGCTTTTCTTTTATCGATTTTTCTGTAATTATTTTGTTGTTTTCAATTCAGACTCATGCGCCAAATATTATAATTGAGCTCACTAGTAGGCCCACATACAATTGGGACGTTCAATGCACAAAGGAAGGTTATTTTGGACATTATTCTATATTTAAGATCTCTACTTGAAGCTTCTTTCAGTGCTTAACAGACTCATGTCTGAACATTGCAAATAACTCTTGTATTTTTTTTTTTTTTAAGTTTTGACTTTTCATGTATTTAAATGGAGCGTATAAACCTTACGTATTTTTTTCTTACAATTTCGATAATTGGACTTGAATTCCTTACTCAGAACGTCCCAACTAATACTAACTTTGCAAATACACCGCAAGATTATACTCAAAGATCTATAGGGTATTTGGAAATAACACCGAACAACTTTGGTAAAAGGAGAAAACATGGAAAAGATTATGGATCAACACGGGTGCACAAGTGCAAATTTTCCGTCTTAGACCTATAACCAATAGAAAATTAGCCAGAACGATATAAGAAAAAGAGCCACAACTCAAGAACGAAATGTTGGATAAAGGTCCGGTAAAAGAAAACAGAGATTATTTTGAGCCTAGATTCTAATAACGTACCGCAAATATACTATAATGTGTGTCAGTTTTCTGTAACTGATGCATCACTTTTGATTTCTAGAAGATTTCATTAATTGCTATTCATGCTTCGAGATTAACCATGTTAACACCTCTGTTCTCCATCCACTAATGCATTAATTTAATATAAGCAAGATAACCAGAATGTTCTTCTAACCGACCTTGATACATTTCGTTTTCGACTTATGACTTTTTTTTTATCGTTCCGACCAATTTTCGGCGGGCTACAGCTTCGAAGTGATGTGTTCGTACACCCACGTTAGTCTATCTCCCCCCCCCCCCATGTTTCTGTCTAAGAATTCATTTCCAACTTCATTCAGTGTTATTTTCGAACACCTTGTTTAAGATCTAACACATCTAGTGCCTATATGGCAACAGTAATTCAACAATAAAGCTAAACGACTCACAGATTTCTAGATTTGTGGATTTTTGGATTCTGGATCTGTGGATTTTGCAAAAGAAGAAAGCCTAGAACCCAATTAAAAAGCAATGATAAATAATGTTAATAATTAATTTTAAAAAGCAGGTGATCAATAGTTTTCCGTCAAAAATTCTTAAAGAACATGGAAGTTATGGAGAAAGAGACCTACCATAAGGACAGTCTCATTATTGACCAGAGGACAAGCCAATTAAGCCGAGGCAGGGAGATTTAAGAGTGTACGAAGAGCGAAGCCTGAATGCATATGACTGTGTGTCTCAATCCAAACGATTGAGGTTTTAGTCTACCACAGTGATCGCCGCCAAACCATCGATCTCGAGCTACTAGTAGAGAGATCGTTCCTGTTGGTTAACCTTGATTCCTCGACTGAGCTGGCAATAAACAAACGTAAGATTTTTTTAAAAAAGTTGGTAGTTCTTTTGGTTGGTAGCTCACAGAAGGACTTCAAAACGGTACGGTAGCTCAGAAGCTTCGTAAGTTTGGCGACCACTGGACTAGCATACGCTTGACTGAGTATGCGGTACGAGACTTTGTTCCACTGTTCACAGTTCCCTGCCTGTACTGCACCTCGGTTTGTCTGTCGTATTCTCTGGCCAATATGAAGACAGCCTAGAAGTGTGATCCAAATCAGTATTTCGGTTCTTATCCAATGTAATGCCCACACTTAAAATTGCGACCATGGGCACGGAGTTCCCTTGTGACTAAGCAGTTAGCGTACGGGACTTTGATGTGGGAGACTCGGACCCGATTTCCAGAGGGAGTTCATGTAGTTTGGATCCCACGTTAAGCTGTGAGTCCACGTCTCATACAGCTTCACTGCTGAAAGAGACGCTAAACTCAAAATCAAATCAAAGTGACCATAAACACGAAAAGCAAGGTTAAATCCATCAGGCTACTGGGTGTCTAGAAAAATAGAATAATTTAAAAAGAAAGTTATAATAAAGAGCCATCATATCAGTTATTAATTAATATTAACTGAATATCCACATTTGACTAAATTCGATTAATAGAGTACATAACACATTAACATTAATTGCAAGATGGGAGAGAGAAAAAAGGGGTCGCAGTCTTCATTACTTTGGTTCTTCGTATAGAATAGTTCTTTTCCTCTAATTATTTATTTATCATAACAAATAAATATTAAAATAATCATTGTGAATCAAATTGACAAGATATGAATCTGACTGAGACATTTTTAGTAATTTGAAGCACAATTTAGTTGTTTTCTTCTTTCTGTTTCTTTCCTTTTGTTTTTGAAGTCCAAATAATACTGTGGATAAGTAGAACGACCCCTTTCCATATAATCTTTCCTTTGCCTGTTGAGCTCCTGTGGCTAAGCGGTTAGCGCACGCGCCTTTGGCGTGGGAGACCCGGGTTCGATTCCCGGCGGGAGCTCATGTGGCTCGGATTCCACATTAATCAGTCAGTCCACGTCTCATGTAGCCTCGCTGCTGAACGGGACGTAAAAATCAACTCAACTCAACTCCTTTGCTTGTTGACCACATCAGAAAAAGAACTGTTAACAGATAGTGAGAAACGTTTTTTTAAAAATGAATTTAGTATCCCAAACATACATTCTATCTTCGACCCTATCATTCTATTGAAAGTGGACGTGGTATTTTAATCACTTCCGGTTTTAATAATGGATTTCCCTGATTTTGAAGTCTATCTTAAGTGGCATATTGTAAACTCGCACTTGTTTGTTTTGCAATAATTCGTTCGTTGTTTCGTTTTGAGCCGAATAATTACAGGTGATAAAACTTGGATCTTCGTGTATGATCCTGGAACAAAGCGACAAACTGCTTCATGGAAGACAGCTGCCTCAGTACGATTAAAAATGTTCCGGCACTCAAGATCACAAATCAAATCTATGTTGATAACATTTCTTGATATCCGTGAGATTGTATGCTATGAGTTTGTACCACGACGTCAAACATTCAATCGAGTGTAATACTTGCGAGTGCTACAAAAATTGCCTGCGAAGATGAGATGCAAATGACCAGAACTTTTCGCGAGACATTTATGGATTCATCCATCATAACAATGCACTTGTCCATACGGGGAAGGGTTCACCAGAAAACAAATAATTTTGACAGACTATCCGCCATACTTATCGGATTTTGCCCCAATGACTTTTTTCTTTACCCAAAAGATAAAAATGTGCTGAAAGGAAGACATTTTGGTGACATTAATCCTAATACGACAGCAGCTCTATACCATTTTAGAAACAGAGTTTCAAACATGCTTCAAAGGGTGGAGTAGGAGCGTGCATCAATGTATATCTTCCCATGAAGAGGTTTGGAAGGTGATTACACCAGCATGCAGGACATTTTATGACACGAGGTCACGAACTTAATTGTCAGACCTCGCATTCCATCATATACAAATATGTATTATTTCTAAACTTTTGATAACAAGCATAACAGTAAATCATACCACCAGAAAATACTTTTCTTTTCAGTGTATTTTACTATTATTCTTTTAAATGTAAAATGGCGCAAACCACAATTCAACTTATTTATTTGGTGAAATAAATTGGAGGTAAATCTCTACACTCTCATAATGTGAAAGTATTTTTGTATTACGTAATTCTTTTTCTTCAATCTGATGTTGGTGTGCTACCTTTGGTAGTCACTGGAAAATAAACAGTCAAAGGTTAAAATTGCTTTCTGCTTCGAAAACAGCACGAACATCGTGATTTCTTGTCTCGCAATCCACGAAGATTGGCAATATTTTTTTTCTTTTTAGCCTGATTTACAGTTTACACCCAAAATACTGCATATAGAGTAAGAAAACAAACACCAGTGTTACATATATAGTTGGTTGGTATATACCATTTTCCTCTTTAATAAAGGAATTCAGTTCTTTGTATTTCTTACGCAAAAGCACCTGAACCAAGTTTTGAATAAGTGATAAGCGCAATCCCATACTGAGGGAAATTTGTTTTTCAGGAGCGCAATTGGAGAATTAGATATGTTGAAATGTCAGAAAAAATAATTTCTATTTATTTTTTACAAAGACATATTTGTATATTTATATAGGGGTGTCTATACATAGCAGCAGTGGCGGCGGAAGATAAGAAATTTTGCCCGGGCTGGATTTAAAAAAAAAGTTTTGTTGATCGGATAGGAAGCAAAGTCCAAGACCAAAGTACATTCTCAGTATGCAAAATATCCGGTCGCCAGGTCGCATTGGCGACTAGAAATTTAGAGCTGGCGACCAGTGTTCAATAGGAATGGTTTCTCCCCAAACTCACAGGGCTGCACAATTTCTGTTTCGCACGAAAATAATTGTCACGGAGTGCGAGAAAATACTTAATGTGAAGTCTTTCTTTGTGAAACTAAAGGCTGGGGAAGGGGGAAGGCTCTCATAATTTGTACGTGAGAGATACTGTCGACCATTATTTTGAGTTGGCAAGTGCGTCTGGCTTTGAAATTTTGAGCCCTGACATTCTAATCCCTCCCCCTCTCCGTGAGAGTTAGCTTGTAGACTCTGATGAGTTACAGGAAAAAGAACCTTATTTTTAAAAAGTGTCATTATCAAATTAGAATTGACCATTTTCACAATGCATTCAAGATGAAATGCATTCATTCACCAGTCGTCGTACTTAGTTGTCTGCACTGACATTCTCATAATACGCTTTTTTCTTTATTAATATGACCTCCGGGTAATTTCATAACTTCCTCGAGGAGATCTTTGTGGGAGTGAAGAATCATCAAGTGGTTTAGTCTATTTTTGATCATAGTATATCGAAGATAAGATTTCATTCTTCGTAGAACGGAAAATGAGCTTTCTGCTGACACTGATGTCATAGGAACAGTGAGGTAAAGTGTTGCTAGCTGATTAACTTCTGAAAACAAATAATGAGTTATGTCTTTTGGTTCAGGTTTCAATAAGACAACAAGATCTTGAGCATCTTGAATGATGTTTAAATGTTGATGATGTTAATCATTTTTGCCCGCTGAAGCGAGGAAAGCATCTTTAACTGTACTGTCAAGTTATCAACATGTGTGTCCTTTGAATACATTTCGATTTTAACTGAGGATATGTGAACAGATTTTCCATTAGTACTAGTAATCATCAACTGTTTAATATCTTTAGCACAGAGAAAGTATAGGTTTAGCCCGCAAATCTTCTGTTCATGGTGTTTAAAACCAAGTCATAGGCTTCAAAGTACTTTTCATGGTAATATTCTTAAGGTGCTTGAACATATGGCCGGGGTCGGATTTTGCTGTATCATTTTTTTTTCTTTCTTTTAAGGAATTCCTGTCTGCCGTGGTAATATAAGGCTCAAAGTTAAATTTTCTGAGTTCTCCAAAACTTGATCAAAAACTTCAACGAAGTCGTCAAGTTTCGACTGAGAGCAATGCTTCGTTACTCTGCTCGTCTATTCATCACTTCAGCTTCAGCACTGATATTACTTTTCTGTAACTCTTTGGAACCATGTTCTGTCAACATATACTACAGTATTACACGCGTACTTGTTATTACCTTCGTTCGTTCCTTTTTTTTAAATCTCGTTCTCGTTGTCCGTTCTTTGGATATGCGACATGAGTGACGTTAGAAATAAGAAAATATTTCACTAGCAAAGGAGATCTATCCTTTTCAGTGTTCTCAAAAAAAAAAAAAAAAAAAAAAAAAAAAAAAAAAAAATTCTAATCAACCTAAACAAAGTGCAGGAGAGAAGAACAGATGCTTGTCGAGCAAGCAAGAGCTCTGTTCGACTATACTTGATTCTAGGATATCGAAAATTCAACTTTTTTTCTTGTTCATTTATGTATTTGTTCATGGTCACTCACCCGATTGGCACTTGAGTTCAACAAGAGTCGGGGAGGGGCAGAGAATCAACAAAGGGAAAGCGAAACAACACTGTCCATGTCACTGTTATTCTCTTCTACTTTACAGTGTTTGTGTGGCAGTTGAAAGTAGAAGAAAGAAGGAAAAGAATATTATTGGGAAGTAGTGATGATGGATGAAAAACAAAAACAGTACACATCGTCTTTGGAAGTGGGACGTTCTTTTTATTCTTACATCACTGTCAATATTTGGTTCCACGGAAAACCGAGAGTGGTTATTCATTACATGATTTCTATTATCATTTTTAATACATCATGAATTTATAATTGATACTTCGCTACATATTGACCGGGCGGCTCCGCTGCCTATGCATAGGAGGGATAGTGAAGGAAAAAACTTTTAAATTATGGTTTTACATCCAGATCCGAGTTTCCACTTAAAATTGTTTTATTCATTAAAATAATATTAATTTGTAAGAATAATCATAAAATTTTACAATATATCAAAACAATAGCCTACACCAACAATTTAGACATAGAAGAAACGTCGGTTGTAAAATCATAAATTAAGGGGGTTGTCATGATTCCTTCTATAAATACATGACGACCAATGAGGAATTTTTCAGCCATTTCGAGAATGAACCTTGTTACAAATCGCTCCTTTCAAAAAACAAACAAACAATTTTCTGTTTTAAGTATTTCTGTATTTTTTTTATTTCTAGTTATTTCTGTTTTAATATTTTTTAAATTAGCTTTTTAAGGAGTTTGGTTGACCAAAATTCCTTTCTATATTTATCCTGACCGTTTGTCCTGGAGACAAAAATCTCAAGATCCATTTACACAATCATCACCAAATTTACTGAAAAATTAGGAATTCGGTTCCTTTTTAGAGCCGATATTCAAATCAAAAGTGCTAAGAAATTAACTATTTCTGGTTTTAACGTTGATCTCTACAGAACAAACCTATAAGGAGATGCTGTTGTCTGCAATCGGGTAAGTGTCCCAAACATGCATTACATCTCCATCCTTAACTCTCTACTAAAATCGGAAGTGATAATAAAAAAACACTTATTTCTCTTCTCTTCACTCTTCTCTCCTGGTTTCAATATTGATTTTCAGAGCAAAAACGAAAACAGAGCAAAAGGTGTTTTTTTTTTTTTTTTTTTTTTTTTTTTTAATTTAGAGTTCTAAGAATAGGTACCATTTTCTTTCTTAGTCATCTTTCTCAAACTAGAAAAGGCTTAAATCAACTACTTCCAGTTTCAATTTTAATCAGTATAGAGTCACAACGGTAACAGATAGCGAGAAGCGATATTCTGCAATTAGTTGAGAATCCCAAGAATATATCTCATCTCCTTACTCACTCACTCTTTCATTCTCTATTAAAACGTGACAGAACATCAAACATTTAATGTTTTAACTTTGATCTTGATGGAATATAAACGGTAATATAGGGTCATATGAAATGTCTCCGCGGTTTTTTGTTACATTTTGATTTTCAGCGGCGCTTCGGTCGGCCAATTATTTTTACCATCAAGACATTTTTGCACAGACCGAAACAAATGGTAGTCAGACGGTGCAAGATCCGGAGGCGTTTGTTTTATGGCCATTTATAATAAAAAAACGAAGGATAACCATTTCTCCAGTCTAACATAAGTTGAATATTTATTGTTTGGAGTGCTTTGCCGAATGAACACCATATATCACTAACAGTATAATTAATTGTGTGTGTAATGTATTTGCTTATTATATACTGCATGCAAGAAGAAAGAAAACATTTATCATACATCAATTTAAAACTATAACCGGAAGTAGGCTCAAATCTCGCAAACGGTGCTAGATATTGAAAAAATAATAGAAAAAATCTCCGCTTCATAATACCATTGCGGATTTTTTTTTTATCAAGACGTCTTTCACTTGTGTCTGTAAGGGGACATGTACAGATGTGAGGAATAACAAGGAGATTCATGCTCATATGTGGACGATGCGCTGTGTAGAGAACGCGGGTTCAGCTAGTCTATATATTAAAATGCTAGATTCATATGTTTGTCCACAATCCTTTCGACAATGAGATTTCGGAAACTACAAGTACTAGAAACGTGCCGTTTTCGCTGGTCGATTGCAAATTTTGTGTAGATTGTCCAGTTCTCATTCAAATTTTCAAAAACTGTGTCGCTATTGTTCTATTCAACATTTTAGGGGCCGTTTTGAGCCCATAAGATTAAGATTGTTGCAGGCCGAATCTAAGGTGTTAGGCAACCAGTAGAGAAGTTACGTATGGCGGGTTGACCGACATTGCAGGCGCTTTGCTTAAACCTAAATAGCAAAGCCTAGGCCTATGGCATGCTGGCAACTTCAAAGGCCTCAAGAGACGCAATGAGGCGTGCTAGGACGGAGATGGATTTATTGGAAAAAATATTTCCACTTGATATCGTGTTACTTCTACAAATTTGCTACAAACTCACTCCAACATCTATACATAGCAATTCACTTCCTTTCTGAGTCCTCCTATCCTTTTGTGTGAGTAAGGAGACATGCACAGTGGGAAGGAGTTTCATGGTCATAACAGAACGATGCGCTGAGTAGACAGCGCAGGTTCAGCTAGTAATTAAGATATTATGAAGTGTTACAGTGAACAATATTTGATATTCGTTTAATGCATAATTAATTTAAAATGAAGGCTTACATTTTTAGAAGTAGGGATTTATACCTAGCACATAAAATAGTTTAAAGGTGGTACGCACTTAGCATTGATTAATTGCTATTCTTCCCACTTAGTAAATCAGGGTATGTATCTACAACTTTCAAACTATACATCGTATTCACAAGTTGTAACTACTTACTAAGAATATAGTTTACTCTGGTTTGAACATTATTTCCGTAAAATTAATAATATATTATCTAGATCACATATATTAACATGACATATTTTAGCCAAATTGTTAACAACTACTTTCTAGGAATTCAGATATCCATATATACATCTTAGGTATCCATGTTTTGTCTAAGATTGCGTAGTTACTAGAAGCAAAAATAGAATTCAATATAGTATACGAATTTCTCCAACGTTCTGATTAAAATAAAAATCTTCGAGTTCGTTTGTGCGCATGAATTGTAGACATGGAATAAAGCTTTTTTTTTTTTGAGTGGAGCTCTGTTTTTTTTAAATGAAATTTTCGTTTTTTTTTTTTTTTTTTTTTTTTTTGCTTTCTATGACTTTCTTGTTCAAGTATTACATTTGTTTCCTTCTAGTGGATTTTACAATTAGAAAAGTGCTTTTACAACATCCAGTACTTCTGAATCCTATGTACAGTCCGGAGCTGGCTGTTTTGATTGATTTTCAAACTGGCATTGAAATTGTTTGCAGCAAGTGTACGTTATGCAACCATCATATCTCAAGTGTCACTTTGGTTTCCTAACAATCTTTCTGGAAGTTATACATATTAATATGTGTGTTTTACTGATTGCCTAATTGCAATCTGGCAGACAAGAAAAATGTACCGTAAAAAAAGATACAAAACCTTTTCCTTTCTTTCTTTCTTATAACAATATATTGTCTTGCTTGCTTCTCGTTCTCTGTTCAGGAAACATTTTATCCTGAACTTCAGAGAGTTCAGTTTACAAAGTTAAAATCTATAAACGGCTATTTTGCTATGATGTTGGTTTAATATCATTATATTCACAGAATGCCTTATTTCTTTACTCTTATGTTGTTATGTCAAAAGTTTCGAAGTAAGAAATTTGTGGATATCGTTTTAAACATTACCTCTCTCCAATCTAAATGGCCTCAATGAACGGTACCGGTATATGTTGTAGGAACATAGTATGATAACGAATTCGCCCGGTATTTCTTATATTGTTAGTAAATGTATAATCGGCAGACATGTATGTGACAAATTTCATGTCAAAAGAGTAGTAAATAAGAACAATAGAAAGAAAATAAAACTTTCTTGTCTATTTAGGAACATTTTGTTTTACTCATTCTAATTTTCGTATTTATAATTCTTTCCCTATGAAATTTACCACAAATATACATATCCCGATTATACACATAGTATCAGTATTAAAAGTACCTTGCAAAATCATTATCAAATTATATTCTTACAAGAAGACAGTTATAGATATGCGACAATCATTTTGGACATGAATGAGTGTACATGATAATTTGGTGCCACGAAATCTACTAGAATTTTTAGAACAGTTATTTATAACACTATTAAACTTATTAATCAAACATTTTAGTCGTTGAACGTTGATCTAATAGCTGTATAAACAATTTGTTGCATCTAGAGTTCAGCTCTTTGTGTCCTATTGAATGACCGATTTTGTTCGATTCTTGATTTTTTTTTCAGAATTTTTCTCTTAAAAATGCAGTAATTAAATGTTTTTTCGTGTTATAACGGGAAAACCAAGGCGGAATGTGCTATTAACTCTCTATTAAGCTTGAATTTTTAAAAAAGTCCAAAATATCCCAGAAAAAAAAGCAACTCTAATGAATTATAATATGTAATCATAAAGAATATTATAAAGAGAAATATGCGTATTCATTTGTGCTTATAATAGTGAGTGACCATTGAATCTGATAAACATGTTACAACATTAATTTATGAACAAAAAATGAATACGATTGAAACAATAATCTTTCTTCATTTTCTAATAACAGTTTAGTATGAGAATTCTCAGAACCGATTATTCTACACAGAGACAAACAAATTATTCTGACTGAGACAATAGCCTCGTTGCTGGCGTCTCCATTAAACTCCACCTCAGCCAAATGAATAAAATATGCAATAACCTACTTTTTCAGTTTATAACGTATATTCAATGCATGATGTATCGAGTACATTGTTTGTAATTTGCTTCTTCTAATTCTGATTGTACCTATTATGTGTAAATTGATACTGTAACGAACTACATGTGAGCTATATAATCCCTTTCAATGACTACTTTACAATTAATAAAATCAATGTTACTGAATGACAATTAGTTCTATTATTAGTTGCAGTCTTCTGTACAGTTAATTTCAAGGTCACAGTATATCATGTAATGTTGTGAGCCAACTTCCATTTCTTCACAGAAATCTGAAATGTTTATTCTGCGTTTGTCCTAACAGTAGTATTAGTTTTTTTTCTACACAGAATACTATAATAGTAATACTATTTTTTTTTTTACAATAAACAATAGTATTACAAATATGACCTTATTTTTTCGGTAGAAAACGTCAAAGTGATTAACAGAAACCTAAATCAGTTAAAAGTGGTAACGGTTCCTTACTTTTGGTATTACTAATCATATGTGCAAATTCAAATGTGTTTACGATACTATAATTTCAACAACTGAAAAAGGGACACCTTTAAACAGAGCTACAAAGTGAAAACGTGATACTAAAAAGGTTTTATTGTAGTTCAAAATATAATCAAGCAGAGTTCGTTAATGAAAGTATCATTATATTACAATAAAATATAATTATGGTGTTTTGTCGTGACAGGATGTATTATTCTTTTACAAAATCAGTACACTTTTGTTCTAAAACAGGATAATCCCGAGTCATCGGGGTGTATGGACACCTTAGAATGAACTTTATAATTAAATTGCATTATACAGATTTTAGTAGTGATGATCGATAACAAAGCTCTAACAAATGTGGGTCCAGAAACTTTTATTTAGAAATTTGTATATGGATTGTTGTTGCCAGTGACATTTTCCATCTTCGATCGTAGGTACAACCTACGTTGTGGTTTAAGTCATGTAGTATGAAGATGCCTCGCTTTGCAACGGACGCTTAACTCACATCACGATTAGCGAGACTATATGAGACGTGTACCTACTGATTAACGTGCAACCACGTGAGCTCCGCCGGGAATCGAACCCCGGTCTCCCACGCCATACCTAAACTATTACTTATATATTGTATTACAGATCAGATGGTTATTATTGATAGCGCGGTTTCATTAAATAAATGTGCATAGTTAATATTTACGGTGCAGATGAGCCATTCCATGTGAAATCAACCAAATTTTCAGGAAAAAAAAAAAAACTCGTCGTCTCGGAATTGGATGAAACTTTGTGTACATGTAGGCCCCTATAAGAGAGCCGTAGGTGGCTAAGGGGATCAGACCGCTGTAACAGTTTTCAGCCTCTCTCAAACTTTCAGTTGCTTGATTTAGATAAATAAGTAGTCAAAATGTGAGATGAAGTCAAGTTATCCCTTCTTTAAATGACTGTGAGCTTCATATGACTGAAGACACGCGACTACTGACTTGGCTACAAAAGAAGAGGCAAAGATTCTTATATGTCAATCCACTATTTCGAGTACATTCTACGTGAGAATTTTCCTTTGTTTTAAACGAACAGTATGAAGAAATTTTAAATTATGTTATATTTATACGCTACCAGTGAGCACGAAACAATGTTGAGAAAATACAGATAAAACTTATCGCTGAAAGAATCGCTAGAGGAAGAATAATTTCTGGTTTGGAGGAAGCCGTGCACAAAGCAATATGCAAAGAAAATAATTTAATATAATCACATTTTAAATTATAATAATAAAAGCGACATAATAATTACGTAACTTAGCCTTTATGGTTAATAAAAATCACATGAGATTACGATTCTATTGTTTTAAATAAATAATATTTACCTATAAGCAAATGAATGACTGAATGAAACTAAGTTCACGCAATGGTTGATCTATTAAAAAAAAAACTAATTAAAAAGAAAGTAACTAGTTCTTTTTATTGAAAACATGAAGCGTATCGGAACATACACCTATATAAGGAAGAAAAGGGTCAATTACTAAACAGACCGGAAACGGTGAAAGTTTATTCAACGCTAATGTTTAGCACATTTCAGTTAGAGAAACACTGCAACATCACACAATTCGCAATCATCAAACGGTTGCAGGGCATTATATACTCCAATTCACTTTCAGGAAATGTTATTCATCTCCAGCCTGTGCCGCATTTGGCTATCGATTCCAGGTCATTTGTCCTTGCGTTTGAAATTAACCCTGTGAAAATATGGGTATGTGGTAGATAGAGAATGGAGAGGGATAAGGCAACATAATCAATATATTGACATTATTGATGAACACGAACCATGTCTAGGAAACATTTAGCACACATTACTCGAGTCAATGGCGCCACAGCCCGAGGACAAGGTAGGCAATTGCCTCTGACAAATATATTTGCTTTAATTTCTCTTTCGTATGTGGGGATCCAAACTCTACATATTTTCCTTCCCTGGAAGACATATTCAAATATATAATATTTAAAATCAAACTGCATGTCTCAAAATCAGACCTTTGTTTCTCAGCAAAACATAATTCGGATAGCAAAATTTCCGAATAAATAGAATTTCCGTATGGCAAACGAACTGGCAAATATTGCAACTCCCATGCATGCATCATAAACTGATGAATGTGCAAAATTTGACGTGTAGAATTTTGTGTCGCTGTTTACATTGGAACAACTTGTCACCGTGTGAAGCTTCCATTAAGTTTGTCTCGATTTTTATTTTTTCAGTAATTCGCAAGTGGCGCAAAACTTACGATTTTCAACGCCGTTTTTTCGAAAATAAGATTTTGCACATTTGACGGTTCGTGATGCATGTGATATGGGATATTCACCAGTTCGTGAAAACATCGACGAATTGTGACCTATTCTTGTTGACTCAAGTGTATTATTTTGAGTTTTAAAATAATAGGCTCATGAGGAGACCATATACCTCGGCTTTTCCACTAGCAAAAATAAGTACACGAAAACATATAAGTTTCGTGAATTTAAGTTTTAAAGCGCTAGAGAGAATATCTGGTAATAACCCATGTCAACTTAGATAGTGTACACTATAGTGTTTCACTTTACAAGTAGGCCAAACCCATGTGAAGTGGCCTACACTCACCAAGAAAAAGGAGAGCAAAATGTTTCCAAACGCAAAACAGTTTTCCTAAGTTGGAGGTATTTTTTTTTTCGGTTTCAGCCAATGTATTTATTTATTTAGTTATTTACAGATGAAGAATTAAGAAATAATTTTTGAACATTTCCTTCAGAATGGGAGCCATTTGACTAGGATGGACTTCAATCAGCTCATATAAGAATGAAATTTTTTCTCGCAAATAAAATACTCTGTTGGTACCTAATTTTCATGTAGAAAATTACAATTATGTAGTCAGAAAAAGGAGTTAATTTCGAACATACAGTATATGTGTGATCTAAACCATTTTGTTGATTATATATACGCTTTCCAACAACAAGCTGATATGAATTGAAGAAAATAGATAACTTGTCCATTCCATCTTACACATATACAGAAAATACATACACATTACTCAACAATTATATATATATATATATATATATATATATATATATATATATATATATATATATATATATATATATATATATATACTGTTGAAGGTCATAGCACTGAATATTTTTTAAAGGAAACATCTTTCTGTCATTTCAATCAATTTGAGGTTGTTACCAATTGAATCACGTAACATTATAAATTCCATTTCAAGTACATCCAGGAAGTAACTCATTACCATTTCAACTTCATCACTATATTTGCTCTTTGACATAAGATGTTACGAATCTTCATCAATTCAAAATTTAAATTTTAATTTATATTAATGTCTCAATAGTGAAATATCTTTCTTTACGTTCCTTTTTTTTAAAAAAAAAATTTAAGCAATGAATATTAGAATAGAAAAGAAATCGCCTTTAGCGCAAAAAAACTACTTTCATTTCTAAAGAATGAAAAGAACAAAAAGTAAAGTAAAGAAACAGAAAGCCACACACATACAGAGAATACGTGTTATTCATGGGTCACCGGCTATTTGGGTTACGACTTTTGTCCGGGTCATCCGAGGCTTCTTCTTGCTTCTCAGACCCAGTTTGACCAGGAGGCCCAGACAGATTCGGCGACCCGGAAGCATCCGAGATATTAGCACTGCAGTATTAACGCAGAATTTTGTAGTTGATTAATCATGTTCCCTACTCACGCTTGAACATACATTTGTTTTCCCGGTGTGGCATTTCTTAATCAAGATTACATATTTCGAATATTTTAAATACAATTTTTATGGTTATTCATCTTCCCATACTGAAAAATAAAATAATGTCTTTCGAACATAGACTGTACAAAACCAGTGCTTGGGCTCAACGGCATGTTTTGTGTTCTAAACGACAAATTTTACAGGTTCGTTCGATTAAACTTTGACGAGCTCTCATAAGAAAAGAGTATCGCTTGTTTTTTCTTGGATTCTTACCAGTTTATACTTTGATAAAACTTGTAGTTATATTTCAGTGCAATGCTTTGACATAGAGACACAAACAACAAGCAAGACAGAAAATTTTACATTTAGTGAGAAGGCAGAGAGAGGAGATAAGTGAGTTTCTTAAAATTACATTAACAGCCACACACATACTCTCTATGTGTATGGCGATGTTTAGTCATCTCCGGGTCATATCAGGTCATGGGTCACACTGTATGAGTTGTCACTACCAGTCATTCCGTCATTCCGAGTCACAGCTCTGTCCGGGTCATGAGTCATAATGTTTTCATCACTGCTTGTAAAAGTCAAATTACAGCGCGTAACCCTAGATTCAGTTCTCAGTGGAATTATACATATTTTCAATCTTAATTCATGATCTTAAGAGATTTGGAGAGTTAGTCGCATTAAGGGATAGTAAACTCCAGTCTGGAAAATCACAATAACGTCGAATTTTATGAGCAGTAACGCCGAAGAATCACATTTAATATACTTCCAAATCTTTTTCAGAATGAATAACAAAAATCACCATGACTCAGTGCAAGGTTTTATATCAAAATATTCTATTATACATGATTGTGTTCGAAAAGATTCTGTCAAAACAGTTCGGTTCAATTCATATTACTTTTCCGTGAAAATAAAGTATTACGCTCATAGTTAGAGGTCTGAGCGGAATAGGGTTTACACCTTTTGACAAGACTGAATCCGAACACACTTATCGAACATATGTAGATCGTCGGTTCCTCATACCCAAATTTGTACAAAGAGCAATTTGTAAGAATAATAGAAAAATTGCAATTAGTTCGTGAATGAAAATTGCAATGAAAATTTTAAACCAAAAACACATGGAACAGAAAACTCGTACCATCAGCTTCTTGGTGGTTAGTCGATCAGAAGTTGTGAACCATTAAGCCGGTCAAACAGTAACATCAGAGACGGTGATTTCACTGCTACTATCACAAAAAGTTTTACCTACAGAACAACTACATCGTTCGCTATATACCGGACATAGGTACACGTTATAAACGAGAGTCGAAAGTTACAGATGTCATTAAAACCTCCTATCGCTTATATTGTAAGTGTTTTGGGTAATTTCGCGTACCGCCATTTAATGTGTTCCTCTTAGGCATAATACGGGATACCGAAAATTTTCTTAAAATTCAGGATATCTCTTCTAATTCGGGATGGCTGGCAACCCTAGCGCGGATATGGATATAAGCACCAATATAGCTTTCCTTGGATGTCATGCATTTTTAATTTCTTTCCAGATGGTGGATAAAACTTAGGACTCTCGTGAAAAGAAGAGATTTTCCTTACTATTCTTCTAAACACTATTAAAAATTAATAGCATGTCTATAAAGTGTGTTTATCTTTTAGCAGGAAATAACCACGAGAGCAAAATTGTTTTTCGCTGTTTTTTTTTTCTTGTTCTCTGCTTTCAAAACCCTATAAGAAATATAAAGTGGTAATGAGACTTCAAGTGAGTTTGTTTGGAATGCCTTATTCTTGTTTCTACAGGACATTTTTATCTCTGTTTCACATTTGCATTCGAAACAAAGACGCTAATAAATAATGAAAGTAAAACAAGAAAAATAAAGAAGAGAAAAAGAAACACAAGCGACTCACTCTGAAATTATCTGATAGATACAGTATTACCAACTTTACAATTTTCTTGTAATAAACCTGCTTTAGAGGGAATCTTGAGTAATTATGTAGGTCTGTTTTCCATTATTTTTAAATTTATTTCTCTACGAGTTTTATTCCATTTTATTTAGCGTAGTTGACTTTGAACAGGAAGACAAAGTCTTAGCTAGTTTTATTGCTATCATATCACATAAGGTATACAAAAAATAAATAAATAAAATAAAGGACATGTTTACAATTGTTAAGTTAGAACCTACTTTTTAAATAATAATTTTCGTAGAACAAATACGCTGAATGTATATTTATTTTGTTGTCTCATTATCTGCTGATGCAGAAGGGGACAGAGATATTACAGATGTGAACAGAGATGCTGCGGATACGGTATTTTAAATCCGTGCAATCTCTATTCCTAGTTTATTTCTTCTAAATTAACGCTATTCTAAATGGATCTAATTAGTTTAATATTTGCTCATTGTAACTTATATCTCTCTATCAACTTTCAAAGAAGCATGCACATCAAAAATACAGGATTTCATTACTTCATAGTTGGAAATCTACACCTCCCCCAAATATTTCAGCTTAATGTCCTACGATTATGCCCTTTAGGCTAAGGGAGACGATGATTAAGGCAAGTGAATGATGACGGAAGAATTGGTAGACTGAGAAAGTGGGAGGAAACGGGAGTACGCCGAAATCCACGGACACGATGTCCACCACAAACTTACTTTGCTGGGGATCGAACCAGAGACCCCACACACCGGAGGTAAGCACTCTATTACTGAGCCACCGTACTCTCCACCCCACATGTTTTCCAGCGAACACGCCACTGACAACCTAGTAATGACTGTTCAAAGTTACAGTAGTGGCAAATGACCGCCAATAGGGGTTGTTAGTGTGAAGGTGTGCTATGTTTTCGAGACACCTACTTACATTATTTCATAAACCAGACGGCTAAGTAAGCCATGTCTAAAAATACAGTATTCTAAACATTAACATGTGTAAGGAAAGCACAGTGACCTAGTGATGGTCGAAGTAGATTCCTGATTCGATCCCAGACCAAGTGCACAACACTGTATCTGTAGATTTTTTCGTATTTCTCTTATTTCCTTCCACATTCTCATTCCACCAATTCTTTCGTAATCATTAAGTTTCATTAATCATCTGCCTCTTTAAGCCTGTACAGCACGGCATAATCGTGGGACGTAAAGCTAAAAAAATCATTTCATTATTGTACGTACAATGGATGACAAAACGAAAAAAAAAAAGAGAGTCAATCAATTCAATGGAAAATTAAATACTTTGCTGCTCATGGTGTTTCATGCCTCTTGTGTAATGAATTCATCGTTTCAATATTCAAAGAAATAAAAAACGAAAAGAAGCAGAGAAAAAGAGAGAGGGAGAAACAAAAAAGAAAAATCAATAGCACATTTTCTCACGGATGAATATGATGACATGGTGGCTTTTAAAAGAGGGAATTTAAAAATGTTAGAAAAACTTAAAAGACTAATAAGTGATTTAGACAATTTAAAGATTTACTATCAGTGGCGCCATGTAAAATAGTTCATTAAAGTTTTTGTGAATATTATTATTATTATTATTATTATTATTATTATTTAATTATTTTACATTATAGGTATAATGTAATTATTTAAAATACGTATTAATACTACTATTACAGATATATATCAGAGTAATAGCGTACGAACGTCTTATGCTGGCTTTCCCCCCTGCTCTAGTAGCTAGGACGCGTCCGGTTTCGATTCCTGGTGGGAAAGCATTAAAATGTAAACGCATTACGGTGGTTCGGATTTCAACTTAAACTGTAGATTCACGTTTCAGATATGCTGAAAAGGGCGCTAAATTTTAACAAATAAACGAACGTCGTATGCTTAATAGAGAAATGAGTACTAAACCTCAATATAAGATTACTCTCAGATAGGATACGGTTAACTAACGAAACTAACTCTATGGCCTATGGAACCCGGAGGTTCAATGCCGCGTTCACAAAAGCTTTCCATTGACTTCTATCCAGGCCCGTAGCCAGCCCAAAAATTTAGGAGCGGCCGGTAGAAGTTAGATGGGAGCCGACCCAATCATATTATACTTCATCACCATATTATAGTTCATTTGCAAGCCTACCGTGAAATTTTATGGGGGCCAGCCAAAGTTTAGGGGGCCGGCCCCCTTGCCTCCCGTGGATACGGGCCTGCTTCTATCCTTACCCAACTGGATCCAGTTTCTACTTTATATTCTTATTACTGCGAGATCAATCTTAATATTGTCCTCCCATCTGCGCCTAGGTCTTCCTAATGGTCATTTTCCGATTGGACTTCCAGTTAAAACTTTGAAAGCGTTCCTCCTTTCTTCCATTCTGGCTACATGACTGGTCCATCTGAGCCTCGTACATTTGATGACCCTAATAATGTTTGGTAAACGATTAGTCTTTTAAACTGAAACAAAACCTATCTACTTGTAGGCAATGGCCAAAAATTAACTAGCTTCAACTTCTCGTATATTTATATTATATTAATAACTTGTAGAACAAGGACATGACAATACTTTCATGATGCATTGAAATTCATGTAATATGTAGTGGATTTCGATCGTTTCTAAAATAAATCAGTAATTCACTCGACGATTCATTTTCTACAGTAAGACGTAGACCTAACTGTTTAACTAAAAATCTGAATCACACATGCTCCTATCGGGAGTTGAACCTGGAGACCCATAACGAAACCGCATTTGCTAACCATATATTTACGAAGAACGCAAAAATGTGCATGATGCGGTCCCGCCAAGTCTATTGGGAAACGAATTTACTGAACCTTCTTAAGTGTTCTCCACTTTAAAAATATGAAATGACAATTGACCCAAATCCACGATAAGTCTGAACTTTGTGTTATTAAAAACAATAAGTTCATGTTTACGTAGCCTATTTGTTTGTGAAGTTTGAAATTTTATTTCTTCACGTTTTGCTATTCTCTACTTGTTGTTTTAAAGTTATTTCTTTGAATTACAATTATAACAAATATGTGTGTCTGTAGCTTCCAACTCATGCTGTCACAGTGATATTTCAGACAAAATCAGATTAAAATGTACTTCAACAATATTTATTCGATGGTTAAACACTTGCAAGAAACTCACGTATACCTAGGTACATACATCAAGTGTTATTGAATTCCGAAATCCTAAAGTGTATTAAGAAAGTATTTTATTTTTTCTTTCGTAATAATTTACATATGAGTGTCGTAAAGCAAGCACAACCCTTCATGTAAAAAGCTACAGCGGAGCTCTTTCGCCCTTGAAATACTCTTTCTTTCAAGTGTGAAAGAACAAATTCCTCTTCGAATGCCTCCCTTCTTTCCTTCCATGCAGCGAACCACAGAGCTACCACTGAGGCTCTGTCCTATTCCTTCTCTCGCATCTGCTGTAGGAAGATAGGAAAAAATAGTTTCTCAGTTTCAAAAAAATGTAATTATATCAGTGACGTAGCGTGACACTTTGACGATTGTTACCGGTTGCTGACACTACAAGTAACTTTTGTTTCTCAAATAACAGAAAATCTAGTACTCACTTTTTCTTTCAGAGTATCAACCATTTCAAACTATAGGCATTGGCAAAGGGGTCAAATCCCACTTCATTTACTCTTGACCTTTTTGAACAATGTGACTCCTCAGGTTCTTTCATTTTTTTACTAAATATTATTGAAACTGTCTCTCAATGATCTTAGACATTCTTCAAACTCAACTGTTTTCTTTCTGCAGTAACCTACATCATGAACTTTCTTTTGTAAGATATTGAACAAGATTTCTTATCTTGATGCTATAACAGAAAACAGTTCAAGTAAAAAATTGAAGTCAAAACTTTGAAATGTTTGATAGAATTTTGCTACACAAACTCTGGTTTGAGAATCCTATTCGTCCGTTTTCTCCATCATGGATTTGAAGACTCCTAACAGTTCAGCTTTAAAGACACACAGCACATCATTTACCCTACTTCTATAGTTCCATACCCTGTGTTTGAGACTGTTGGGATACTTTTGTTGACTAAATAATCCAGAGCATTTGTTCTTTTTGAAGACTTCGAGGAAGAAGAAGCAAGTCCCAACACAATTAAAAAAAAAAAAAAAAAAAACTTATACCCTTTTCCAGTAGCGTAACTTGAAGCTTCAGTGCCCCCGCAACCTAGTTATGCGCCCCTAGTTTCGATATATTTTGCGACCCTGGAGCTCGTGCGACCCCCTTTCGCTACGAGAGTTGCGGGGGTGCTATTTACGCCTGTGTCCTTTTGCATAATCAACGGACTTTTCTAAAACTAAATTAAGTCTATGGGCATAAGAATGAAAATATAGGTCTAATTAACAAGAGGCTGCAGTTCCCTACCTCACCAACCATAACTGGAGTTTCATCGTATCTTTTGAGCAACAAGTTTTCCGTATTGAAAATTAGACAGTCAAACTGCGGCACGATGAAGACGATTGCACATTTCTTTTTCAACACATCAAACTACATCAAAGTGCAAATTCAACTAGTAGGCTAGCGGCTAGAGTTGGAAATTTGTTGCATCGAAAGTTTTCTATACTAAATTAAAAACAAAATATTTTTAACTTAATTACCATAAATCCTAAATAATAATAATTACTCGAATTGGAAGGAGCGCGGGCAACATCTCTGCTTCGCTCTAATTATTACTATTCCCCTTGCTCTTGAAACAGTTCCTATATAGCACAATGTGTTTCATCGACAGGCATTTCTATCTATTTAATGACACTTCAGGGACTGACAATATCTTTGCTCCTTCAGACATGAGATAACCATCTAAATTTATATATACCGTTTAAACAGAAATAAAATCTCAATTTAAAAAAAAATGCCCATAAGCTTAAATTAACATTCAATGAGAAACTTTATTTTGAACCAAAGTAAACCTATATTAAGTTTTTGTTAGAATATCCTATGGAATATATTCGTCTTGTTCACTGTTGCTCTATTATTCAAATTTAAAGATAACGTATTAACATACAAAAGTCGTGTAAAAATGATAGATTAACATATAAATAATGCACTGGAACATCAGTCTCACAGTAGCACGTGTTAAATGCTATTAGTATGAAAAACCTGGTACTTTTATTTGTCCGAATTGTATGCTGTTAAGACAGTGAAATAACCTTATGAATACTGAAATTACAGCCAAGGTTCTATCCTTAGAATGGGGAAGCAAACGAAACAGTATAGTAGAGTTACCGCCCGCTCGATCCTCTACAGCGAGAGGAGAGCGAATAGACTCCTAAGCTGGCGGTGAGTAGTTGATGATATTCTAGATTCTCCTTGTTTTGACAGGGAACGTTCCTATTTTTTCCTGTTCCACTCAGCCGAACGGTAACATAAGGGCTATTCCGAAAGTCCAAATACGAGCTCGCAGGATGCTTCTGGCTGGCACGCTAAAAGGTGCTTCTGGAGTGAACGAACGCTATCGGGGTTCGCGTTACCTCTGAAATCTGCGGTATCAACAACAGTATGCTCCTATTTGGTGTTGGCATGTTGCATTCGTTCACAATGTAAATGAAGCATAGGCCATCCAAACTTAAAAAAAAAAAAAAAAAAAAGTAAACATCTTCCCATGTAGATAATGAAATTTGAAGATACATGAAAACGAAAAACTGTAATATTTTTACCGTTACCGCCGGTAACAGCGGTACGGTAATATGCACTACACGTCCCTGAATATGTATTGTTGTAAGTTTAGGCTTTCAAAGGGCATCTCTACGACAGCAGCATACACTAGAATAAGCCAACCCAGAAGACTTGAATCGAAGGTAATATAAAACATTATCACTTACGCTGTTGCCATATTTATCATGAACATCAATCCGTGCTGAAGACTCCATATTAAAATAACTAAAATTTGTGTTGGTTCTTTTTCCCATTCGTATACAGGAATAAATGTCCATATTTGTTTCGTTATTTTTAAAAATTTTTCTTCGTATTAATTGGAAAGCCACGTGGCTTTTGAGTGCATTGTACACTCACCCCTGGTGAACCACCACACAGAAAAGTTGCAAACTGAATTTGAAATTCTCTTTTTCTGTGTTCACAAATAAATTGATTCTTGGAAATCCTTGAAAACATTCAATACATAAATGCAATCATGAAATGTCAGCTATATTACCATTCTATACTTCTCTTCATCTTGGGGAGCTCCCTCATGGCTAAGCGGTTAGCGTACGCGCTTTTGTCTTGGGAGAACTGAGTTCGATTCCCGGTGGGAGCTCATGTGATTCGGATGTCATATTAAGCTGTAGGCCACGTCTCATACAGCCTCGCTGCTGAAAGGGACGTTAAACTGAAATCGAATCAAAACTCGGAGCTTTATCTTGATACTTCAACTTGAAAGAGAAAGGAACATATGTAATTAGTTTTACGATAAAATTTCACCGAGAAATATTTTCCCTCCGCTTAGTAATTCGTACGGGACTACATCATACGTATTAGCCTATATTTACAACTAATGTCCTCGTACTTACTGTACACTGTATACAATTACCACATGGGATATGAGTAATCGAAATTTGTGTAACCTCACGGTATAACGAATACCTTTCATCCTTTCATCATGGACAATTAATTGTTTTATCGTTGTCCATTATTGAAATGTTTCTCTCTTATACAAGTAAAAGCAGTTATCTCGCTAATATGCCAAATTGTATTGTCCTTCAACAATTCGTTTCACTCATCATTAATTTCTCATCGTCTCATTCCCCTTAAGCCTAGAGGGCACAACCATGAAACATAAAATTCAAAAATAAATGTAATTTTTCGCTCTAGAATACTACAAAGTAGAACTAATATTCTAGAATTGGCAACGTTGAATTTAAAAAAAAAAATGCATGATGAAGTGCGTAGCTGTCATTTGCACTATGCAAATCGAGCGCGCCCGAAAACAAAATCAGATATTTACCGTCCTCTGCCTTAAACTAACAGAAGTCTCTGTTTTTCGCAAGGAAACAATAATTAATACTACATACTACATTTTATACCCTCATGTGTGTGTGGCGGAACAATTTTGAGAAAATTTGTTATGTCTGAGCGACGATATAAGTTCCTTCTGCATTTTATTGAATTAGTAATATAAATTTATATCTAAAATGTTTCGTTTAAAATACTAATATGTACCGTATAGGAGAGAAGTGCTATAAATTTGACGTGCGTTTTGCAATATGCACTATCTGAATTTTGTAAGAATGACCGTATTGGCTACAAAGTAATATGCTGCTTCAATTTGTCCTGCGAATATTCAAAACAAAAGACTGTTGCCTAGGAGTAGTTGCAAAGAACGTAATTTCTGTCTTGTTGCTCTACCGTTTCTGGAGTACCCCTGTGGGAATAGATCGATCTGCAGTATTAGGCTTTTTAATGACTTTCAAGAAGACAATGCTGATGGAATAAAACTTAATAGAACTAAATGAATTATTTTTATTGTTTGTGTTCTAGTACTACAGGCTAAAATGGAGCCTGAAAAATAATGTTTAGTATATGATGTACTGTACAACAGTTTGTACTCATGTCTATAACAATGCCTTCCACATACCACTCTTTCCTGCTGTTTCCTCAACCTTGAAACATTTAGAGACCCGCTGATCTAGCAGCTAGTGTGTGCGCCTTTGATGTAAGTGGTCCCAGGTTCAATTTCCGGTAGAAGACCATTGAATATGTTACGCTAATTCGCACTCCATCTTAAAATGTGGATCCACATACCATTCAGAAACTCGATATTGAAGAGGGACACCAAAAGCTTCATAAACTTATAAATAACATGTGCAGGCATATTTGGATTGTAAGATCCCAAGCTTTCCATAGTGTTTTTCTTTCTTTTTTTTCTTTCTTTGTAACTTCAGTACCAGGTTCGGAGAAGATTACTTTTCTTTGTGACAATACTTCTACAGGGACCGCCGGGACTCACGGCTAGCTCTGTAATCCATCTCTTTTGGGGACAATAAAGTGTGGTGGGGAATGGTCTACACTATAAACTACACAGGGTCCAAGCCGCGATCGTGATTCGGAGCAGGTCTCGCCCTTTATAACCTCGGTGTTGTATAAGAATGCAAAAGACATATTCTTAAATATTCAAGGAAAACTAGAAGTCAAAGGACTATCAAAGTGCATTTGCACGATTCAAACTAGCTGAACTGGTGGCAATCAAGGTTGCAAGATGTTCCCCCACGCAAGTAAACTAATGTTCAGCATGACGACATGAAGGCGTATTGACTGTTGCTTCTCTACGTCCATAATCGTATAGGAACAAATTAATGTACTTTTCCTCTTGCGGACGGTGATTAATTTGTACTTTTCCTTTCAATGACTTCTTCAACTGAGCCCTGAAAGACATCAAAGTCAATACAAGAATCGTGTGTGCATGTTATGTACGCCTACATTTAATTCTATGTCTAAATGTAGCTTGCAGCGAAGAGAAAGCAGTATGAGTAATAATAACAATAATAATAATAATAATAATAATAATAATAATAATAATAATAATAATAATAATAATAATAATAATACCTTAACGCTGCAATTACGTCAATGGGGATTTCATTAAAAGTGGAAATGGATAAATGCAAAGTGAACATAGTGGGTTTGAGTGAAGTTGCGATTGTTAGAAAAAGGCGGAATAGTATCGGGAAATTACACACAATTCTATTTTGATGATGTTAAGGCCGAAGATCTGTCGCGATAGCAAGGATGAATGAAATGGCTAAAAACGTAACTAAAGTTGTAATAATCATCCTGCTACACTGCCCTTTGTACTATTATTATTACATTTATTCTATTGCTGCTTCTACTGTAATGGTTATACACATATTCTCTATTTTTCCCTTGGCGTAAGGAAATAGTGGCATCAGTCTCCACTTTCTCTGAATTATATTCTTCATGACACACAGTATGTATCAGGCACGTAGCCAGGATTTCGTAAATAGGGATGGCCAGAACCGGTTCCTGGTGGAACCAGTTTTCGGGTCTGAACGGATCCGGTTCTAGAAGATCCGGTTCCGGGACCAGTTTTTCGGATCCAGGTCTGGAACCGGTTCTAAAAACAGAACCGGTTCCGCTGGAACCGAAACTTTGTTACCATCCCTACGGTAAACGCGAGCTGCTGTCAAGCTGTGAACAGTATGCTAGATAAAATGGTGGAAGCGACAGGCAGGCGCCCAGGCGGCGGCAGCTTCTCTCATTTGGCTAAATAAACTGGGTAACTGGCACTCATTGGCTAAACAGGCAAACTGGCCAACTCATTTGGCTAAACACCCACTGGTGGACCAAATTTTTTTTTTCTGGGGGCACAAGCGGGTCTGGGCGGGGAAGGCACAAGCGCATGGTCCTCTTTGCATTATTTTTGAAGGTGAACTTTGTGCCTCCTTTACAGGTCTTTGGGTCTTTCGGATCCAGGTCTGGAACCGGTTCTTAAGATCCGGTTCTGGAACCGGGTTTTCGGATCCAGGTCCGGAACCGGTTCTGAAAACCGGATCTCCGAGAACCGGTTCCTCGCGGAATCGGTTCCGCTGGAACCGGAACTTTGTGGCCATCCCTATTCGTAAAGGAGGGGGGGGCGGATCCGTGACATGAAATACTGTGGTCATCACACCAGGGGCTGGATCATTCTAAACTATTTTACTGGTAACATATATTGGTTCATTTAGCCAGAATTTCGTAATGAAGGGGTGACACAAAATACTGTGGTTATCACATCAGGAGCTCGATTGATCTAAACTATTTTACTGGCAACATATATTGGTTTGTTAGGACATAATAACAAACTATAAAGAAATCTCGAATAAAAGAATAAAAAAAATGAAAAAAAGATTTTACAACACTTACGTTCCTTCCTTTGTTCATTCTAATATAGCAATCTTCCTTTCATGATGACCTCAACTATTATAAAAAGTACATATCCACTATTACCGTATAAAAAGCACATATTCACTAATGTTTTGTAAAATATTTTACAATATCTGAGTTCCTTTGTCTGTTGAATCAAATGTTATAACAGAACTTTCTTTCCACATAACATTTTTAGTTTCATTATTTCGTCAACTACTATCTGTTCCAAATGACAGGTTAAAAAGCAGTAAAAAAGTGTTTCTGAAATAACATGTTTGATGCTGCAGAGAAGCGATGACGAAAAATTATGATAAAAAATGCTCATCTATTACAGAATGGCACTATACTTTCGAAAGATTGAAACTTCCCTGACTAGTGGCAAAAATTTTGAGAATTCCGTAACTTTTCTAGCCTGACTTTTCCAGGATATCCCGCTCATTCGCCACCGTGTATTGCAAGTGATACAAATCCTCATAAGAAGGAGTAGCAAAAAGCTCGCTGTAGCTTTTTATTTTTAACACTGTTTCTTCTTTTTCACGTTCCTTTTTTGTTTCATCCTTCCTTAATTTTTTCATTTCTGGTTTCAAAGGGGGGGGACGGACCCCCAGGACCCCCTTGGCTACGTGCTTGTATGTATGAAATGTTGATCAAGGTTATAATTGATATTAAATAAGTTGAAAGTACCATATCGTAATCTGATGTTTTTTCATTTATTCCTTTTCTTTTTGAATATATGGATAACTTCATCCACAAACACACACAACCCTTAATAGATATTGGAACTAAAGATGTTGAAAGAAAACAAATAAGACAGTCCTCTTGAGTAATATTATTATCCTCATAAAGAATTGAATAGCAGTTTTGCCCCTGCACAAACGCATCACTGTCCCCGCGCCTAATGGCTGTTAGGAAACAAACTATACAAGGTAGACAAAACTAATTTCTTTTACTGGATACCACAAGTGACAAATAGCGACATATACAGCATCCTAATACAAGTGTGGTTGTGACGAAATTATGTAACACTGCGAATATATAGGAAACGAATTGTTGAAGATATGTTGTCAAAAAATAATTGGAAAGACCTTCATCCAGCAATGGATCGACAATTGACGATAATGATAGGTATGTGTTTCAAATATAAATAACCACTTCACTACATAACACCAGTTCTCATTCTTGATATTTGAGCTTTTGAGGTTACGGAATAAACGCTTATACCTTGTTTTGAGAGATCATATGTTTAACCACATAGCTATAAGAATTTTGAAAAGCAAAGATAACATAAAATTTACCGTTTCCCCATTAATCTTCTATTATGTACGGTACAGGTTATTTAAATAGGTCATCTGTTTTTGGCTGTGAAAAATTTGTACACTGTAACCAATAACCGTGAAAATAAGTGCCTCCTACCATAAAAAATATACGGTCTACCGTTTTTCTAAAATAATGGTAGGAGACCGTTTTCCTGTCAGATGCTTGTGTCGGGCATGCGCATTGGAGAGAAAAAGCACATGTTCGAAGCGAGGATTCATGGCGCGTAGGTTCGGATGTGTTGTGCTTTGTTTTGTTTCTTTCTTTTGTTTGTTTGTTTGTTTAGTGTGTGGTTTTCTGGTGTGATATATACGGTATTACAGTTGAAGATATCCTGGAAATTCAACATTAAGCAAGGTAATGTATGGGAAAGCACCATGTTAATATTTGAACTTTGTTCGGTGACAAACAAAACTTTAGTTGGCTATCGTGGCAAGCAGATCGCTCCAAAGTGCAACGATTCAAAACCAAGAAGCTGCTGGATGTATAAAGTCTTATGATAATGTAGCCAACTACGAGTGGTTTGTGAAGCTAGAATTACAATCACAATATTCAAATACTAAAAAAAAAAAAAAAAAAAAAAAAAAAAAAAAAAAAAAAAAAAAAAGTGTTTCGTAGTTTACCGTAACAGCATTACATAACTTGTGTTGCATCAACTGGAATTTTTCATGTTACAGAAACAAAAGTATACTGTCACTCATGTGTGCCCAAAGGAGGGGCAGAGGGTCGCTCCTCTAGCTAGTGAAAACGTATTAAATTTCTTAATACAAATAAAAAATATCAGGGTATATACTAACCAGGGAGTTGAGTCCCCTAGAAAATTTTCATCGGGCGCCCATGCTGTCATTATTTTTTCTGGATAAATAAATTGTTAATTTGAAAAATATTTCTGTAAATGTTTTTATCTTTAATTTTGTTCTGAGTACCTATAATCTGTTCTGGTGTCTTGTTAATACATTTGAGCATTCAATAGTCTAAGTATGATAAAGTTCGATACTCTGGAAGTTTGGTGACTTTTTTTTTAAACATTGATGCCACTGTTACATAATTACACAAACACGTATTTATTAATTTGAGATAGCGGATACTGGATACTGTAGGCAGTGTTGTGAGAAGTCATATGGTTTTACACTTGTTTAGTCGTACTTCTGGTCATTCTAAGCTATGTTGTCGAGTGCCTGCTTGGTTATCTGAAACCGTAATAATGCGACTAATCGAATGAATCGCTGATTAGAATATTTGAGGTCTATTAGTCTACTGGTACTCATAGCGAAAATACATGCAATAAAGCTAGTCTTAACACTGTAACAGAATATCGATTTATGAATATCTTAAAAGGGCATGGATGTTTATTCCAACTACATCTTCAAAGCGTGAGAAAACTCAGCTATAAAATTCAAGATTTTTTTTTTTTTTGTATGTAATATCGAATCCTCTTCTGGTGTTTTGTTCAATACATGACAAAATTAGTAATTTTGAAAAGAAAAAGCAATGTATGTTCAAGATGATATCAGAACAAGGGTTCGATATTACACACTAAGAATTAATTTCAACTTTTATTCTTATGGATATTATGCACGTCGTAGGTGCAACGCTTCTTTCGTTCACTTTTGTTTTCTTTAGTTAAGTAGTCTTTAACAGCAGTGGACCAGTGTGCACTCTAGTTGCATCAATCCAGCAAAAATTATTCCTAGCCAGTGTGTGATACAGTTTCCAGCAATTCTATGAAAATTGGGTCAATATATATTGACCAGTAAGAATTCTTACTGGATCTAGCAAGAGGGCACAGGTGTGTTATTGCCGTAAATCTTGTACGGTAATAACACACCTGTGCTTTTTTTTAAAAAAACGAACCCTAAATATTACGGTAAATTACCGTAAAATATACGGTACCAAATTTCTTTCTAAACACGGTCAATATTATTTTGCTTCTAAATATACGGTCTGCCGTTTTTATGAAAAAACGGTGGTCCGTAAAATTTAGGGTAATCGGATGGCAGCGAGAGTTGACGGTAATCGGTCAGTAAATTTAAGGCGAAATTTTTTACAGTGTATACTACAAGCTGTGAAAAATATGTGTCCCTTGCAGCTGCCTGTGTGTGTGAGCGAGTTTATGACTTGGTATAACAAACGGTTCTGTGAACTCGAAATATTTTAACAACCTCGAGTGAACCGGCACGAACCGGCTGAATAGCACCACTGCATACAACATTGTTTTATGAGCAACAAAACAATTTAATACAACTGATTTAAACTGTTACAGCCTCAGGTAAAAATGTAAATTATAATCTGTTTAACTCTTTGTTATTTATCTTCCATAAGTTAAAACATATCGGCCGCAATACAAATACATCCGTGATTTTACATTCGACAACAACTATACGATTCATATTTCGATATTTAATTTTTTCTGATTCTTGACAATGGTTGACCTTTGGTTTTCACTTTATTCCTTCCTTCGTTTTAATTAGAAACTTTTACATTATTTTGAATATCTATCTATATGTGTATATAAAACATTGAATATAATGTAGTGAGTAGCTGTTTTAATTTTAGTTGTTTTATTTTGTGACCAATATATTATTTTATTTTAATGTTTCTTCTTTCTTTGAGATTCGACGTAGATTCCGTACGACGTATCTTTCTAAGATCCGGTTAGGTAAGTGATAATTATACCACTTGCTGCTTCTTAATTAACATACATTTCCTTTATTCTAACTATATTTTACATTTCTCCCTTTTCTATTCATATTAACTTTAGTCCTCTTGTCTATCATATATTAAAATACGTATTTAATCTACACATTTTCTTTTCTTGCTACATTAACTAATATTTTATTTGTTCTCTTCGCAGGTCAGTCGACTTCTACTATATTGATAAAAAAAAAGAAAAGAAAAAGAAAAAAGAAAAGAAAGAAAAAGAAAAGAACCAGGTGAAACAATACACGTGAGTAACGAAACTTCTGTATAAATTACTTTATAAGATTATGATTGTCTACTTATGAAATGCTAAATCGATTTCTTCAATCAGCTATCGGCTGATAACTTAATTATATAACAAAATCTCAATTATATTCTCACGTCTTGCTGTTTATTATAATCAATCCGAAACTCATTTCATTTCAATAGCTAATCAGCATAACTGTGATCCAGAATTTTAGAGTTTTGATGAAAAAGCAGAATTTTGGGAGGTTTGATTATATATTTTATATTCCAGATTTCATGTTTCTAGTGTTTCCGGAGAGGGAGAAATTTGTGATTAGTGGGATTATTTCGCTGGGAGCATTATTTTAAATCTGAAATTAATGTTTAATTTTTAAAGTAAATTTAGTAATTGATCCTTTAATCTTACACATGCTCATATTTGAGTGTTATTAAATCGATTTTTTTACTGTAATTTAACCATAAAATGAGCGCCATGAGAAGAAAAAACTTCACATTCGCTTTATTTTCCAGCTTACTCGACTGTTTAAAACACGCTGAATATCGAGATGACAACGAAATATTTGGTTTCTGCGGAGGTGAAATGTATGGAACTTTGGAGGGAACAAGGGTGTATTATGATGGCAGCAGAAAATAAGAATGGGAAGATAGTCAGCGAGAGAAGTGAAATCTTAGGAAGTTGGAAAGAATATGTTAAGGACTTGTATGAGAGTAGGAATAAAGCGTGTGACCTAGATGTTGAAGTAGAGAATGAAATACGCGAGGATGATAAAAGGTTTAGTATTCTTTAGGATGAGTTTGAAAAAGCTATATCCGAGATTAGGAATGGAAAGGAGACCGGGTAGATAATATACCAGTCGAATTTATTAATAATATGGGAGACAAAGGCAAGAAGGAATTTTTCCGACTCTGCAATGAAATATATGAAACAGGAGAGTGGCCAAAAGACTTCCTGAAGACGATCATGATACCGAAGGCTAAGAAATTGAACCCAGAGACATGTGAGGATCATAGAACTACTAGTTTCATATTGCATACAGCAAAAACTTCGCTTTCAATATTGAACAGAAGATTGTATAGAAGAACAAATGAAAAAGTTGAAGAGGAACAGCTCTGGTTTAGGAGAGGTAAGGGCACAAGAGATGCAATTGGATTATTAAGGGTGATCGATGAGCGGTTTATATGAAAAGGGAAAGAGGTGTATGCGGTATTTATTTGATCTAGAAAAGTTTTTTGACCGCGTCAATTGGAAATTGGTGTTGGATGTTCTAAAGAAGGTTGGGTTGAAATGGAAAGATCGAAGACTCATAAGGAATTTATATATGGATCAACAAATAAGTGTTAGAATAGGAGAGGAAATTAGATATAGGGGACATTGCAATTGGAAGGGAAGTTCGACATGGATGCTGTCTCTCCCGAACATTATTTAATATCTAGCTATCTAGAACAGATAATGAGAAAGCCTACATAATAAAGATGGCATTTCGGTAGGAGGTAGAATGATTAGATGTATACAGTTTGCAGATGATATAGCCCTTGTTGCGGAGTATGAAAAGAATATCAATAAGATATTAGAAAACTTGAGAAAGAGCTGTGAAGAATATGGGATGAAAATAAATGTTAGAAAGACAAAAGCTATGGTGATTGGAAGGATGAAGTTTGTGTCAAATATAGAAATGGGAGGGGAGAAAATAGAACAGATGACTAGTTTTCGATACCTGGGTAGTATTATTAGTGATGTTATGAGGTGTGCACGGAAAATAAAAGCAAGAATAGGAATGACAAAAGAAGTCTTTAGGAGGAAGAAAAGTCTATTTTCTGGGTTCTAGAGACTTATACAATGCTTCGAATGGGGTATTGTACCGTATGGAGTAGAAACACGGACATTAGGCAAAAATGATTAAAAACAACTGAAAGCTTTCAAGTGTGGGTGTGGAGAAGAATGGAGGAAATTAGTTGGGTCGAGCGGAAAACGAATGAAGAATGTCAGAAATGATGGGAGATAAAATAACAGTTTTAGATATTATAAGGAGGAAGAGAAACTGGTTAGGACATTGGCTAAGAAGAAACTGTATCATGAGGAACGTGCTGGAGGGTATGGTTGTGGGAAAGTGAGGGAGAGGACGAAGGAGGCTGCGATAAACGATATCAAAACAGAAAAATCGTATGTGAAGACGAAGTGATTAGCGGAAGACAGTGGAGTATGAAAGCTCCACAGTTTCGGTACATGACCTGTCAATAATGGCAAAATTCCTATGATGATGTTGACTCTTGATTTATTCGGCCGTTTTCAATGTAGTGGTTTGCCTGCCAGTTGCGTGACTAGAAATCTATTTTGGAGTACTTCGATTAGATACTGCTCTAGGTTAGCTAGATCAGCATTTCGGATTTATTTGTTGAGTTCATTTGAGCATTTGTTTTGCAACGTTGTACAACACCGAAGTTATAAAGGAAAGACTGCTAACTGCTATCACCGTGGGCTCCGTAATACGATCAGGGATTGAATGCGGTGTAGTTTGCGGATGTATAGACCAACTTGCAGGATTGACCCTCACAATACCGTATAGCCTGTTCGCCAGTACACTACCTCGATTCCCAGAGATCTGAATTAAAAGACCACGTCACTGGCCCTGAATCAGAATTGAAATTTCTAACTTTACGCCCCGCGTCTATGCGCTATAGGCTAAAGGAGACGTATTATTAAATGAGAGTTAATAATTATGAATTATGGGATGAAAATGTGGGAGGAAACGGTAAAACCGCGAGAAACCTCTCAGATGTAGTGTTGTCCACTATAAACTCACTATGTCTGAGATTGAATACTGACATCTCGCACCTGAGGTAAGCCACCGTGCTTCTCATACCTCGGCTCAGGCTTATTTATGTAGTTGAGTGTACGTATATGTGCAAAAATGTAAGGGTGTGCCTGTCGCAGAAGTTCCTCAAATTGTGCACAAAAGCTGAGCAAAGCTACAGCGATACACATGCTTCTGATACTGGCGCATGTACCTCTTGTAAATTCATAGAAAGGATTGAAACCGAACACAACGATATCGAACACAACGATATCGGAATAAACCTTATTTTCCCCCCATTCAAATTCACAATTCCATCTAGAACTGTGAAGTACTTTTGCACATGACAATTAACAATAAAACATGAACAGAAATTCTGGAAAGACATATATTTAAAAGAACCAGACCAGTATTCGCCTAATGGAACTGAAAAAAAAAAAAAAACTTAGTCAGGATGCCCACACGAACCCAAGACATCATCTCCCATTGCGAAAAAAAGTTTAAAAAATTGCTCATCCACGCCAAGACATTCACACGTTTAGGTTATTGATTAACACGCATTATAATGAATAGCAATCCCAGTAAGAATTATGGTCCATGTTCAACTAAAACATTTGGAGACACGATTCCATAGAATTAATGATGCTCGCAATTTTAGGAGAGTGTCAACTCCAACCGAGGGATGTACTCGTACAATCTCTGAGTAAATTAACAACATTACTCCATGAAACTTCTAATTGTGACCATGGAGTTTCAGTTTATTACAAATTTTGTCACCGGTTTCGGTTTATTATTATTATTACTATTACTAGCTGAACTGCCCGTTCTTCCACGGGGAGAATAGGTTTATGAGAAATATTTGAATCCCCCTCTAGAGCTGCCAGATTTAGTAAACGAAAAACCGGGACACTAATCTCAGACTATATATAAGGTCTGGGTTCCTATTCATTTGATCAGAATCAATTAATTAAGTATCTTTTACAGATTACTAATCACAATTTTCCAGTTCATTCTACACACACACTTAACACAATGAAGCCCCAGAAAGGATATACAAAGAATGTGGAAATGTAACATAGGACGAGCTGTCTGGCATCCCTTAGGCTTGGTTTAGTTCAGACGAACAGACTCGTGCGGGCGTCACAGATTAACCAGTTCAGACGAGCAGAAAAGTCTGCTGCGGGCTCGCAACAAACTCGGGCGGGCGTTTCAGTCCAACATAGAAAACAGTTTATTTTATTTTCAGCTACAATTGTCTTCCATGTTTATTGATTTACGTAATGACAAAGAGAAGTTTTTAAAATTATTTTTGCATGAGCAGCACTTCGTTTGATGAACTCTTAACGATAATAAGTTAAGCGATAAAATTAAAGCAGAAGGAACTATCATAACACTTCCGATACCACAAATTCAAATGTTAGCTGTTACATTAAACGTAAGCTAATTATGTTAACTATCATTTGTATGAATATAGAAAGTAAGACATTCGGGGACCTATTCATAGACATTTTCAGTTGTTATTAGCGTCCACAAGCGTGGATTAACTGTCGCGTGACTAATTACAATTTTTGACATATGTTGGCAACTATAAATTAAAAATTAGACATTTATTTGACCGTTTCTAAATATTTCACTCCTAAGAGGGTAAGAGAAGCATTTCAGTAACAATAAAATTTCCCTTTATTTATTCACAAAGAGCCGAACGTGAGAATTCACTTCGGTTAGAGATGTAAAATTCGGAATATAAGCCCCTAAATAAAAATAATGGAGCACAGGTTCCAGCGTTTTGAATTTTTTCTCTTGAAGAGAAGAAGGGGGATTTCTATAGCAGTGGGGTCGCGGTAGCTCAGTGGTAGTGCGTTCACCTCCGGTGCGTGGCGTCTCTGGTTCGATCCCAGCTCGCGTTAAGTGAGCTTTGTGGTGGACAAACACCGTGTGCTTGGGTTTTCTCGGGTTCTCCCGTTTCCTCCCACTTTCTTCGTTCTACCATTTCATTCATCTCTCATCATCACCGTCTCCTTTAGCCTAGTCGGCATAAACGTGGGACGTAAAACTCAAAATTTTCATTTCATTTCATTTTTCAGTCATTTGAGACAATTTATTTTCACCCTGGGGATGCTAATGTGGGTTAAATTTATACTTAAATGATACAGCGAATATCGGCAGTCAACTTAGGAACTCCGAAAATTATGGCTTCGATACTAATATCAGTTTGTTTTTGACTTTTTTCATGTCACCATTCTTCCCAAGGGTATTAGTGGGGACTGAACTTGGATTTAAACTGGAGTGTCACTATTCATCTCAGCGATCCCGAAAACTACTTAGTCTACACTAATATATCGATTGTTTTCAATCATTTTATGTTATCCCTTACCTCTCTCCCTAGATGTGCTAGGGAATCTTACCCTACTGGAGGCTGAGCTTAAACTTAGTCATCGGAAATGTTACCAATCAACTTAGGGACCTCGAAACTATGCATTCAACGTTAATATCGGTAATATCGGTTTCTTTTTATCATTTTTATGTCTGACCCTCCCACTCCGCCTAGAATTAACAGGGTCTTATCCCCAATGAAGCCTGAACTTGGACTTAAACGACATCATAATTGCTATCAATTAACTTAGCGCTACTGGAACTAATGATGGGGCGTTTTAGATATTTTTACATGTCACCATTACCCCCTCTGCGCGCATAATAAGGATTTAAATCGGATTTAAGTTACCTTGGACGTGCCAGTATTTAGCTAAGCGATTCCGAAAACTATGGACTCGATACTAATATCGGTCGTTTTTCATATTTTTACGATGTTACTATTTAACACCCCTAGTATTAAAAATGCTCAAATCGAACTTAAACGGCATCGTGAGTGTTACTATTTATCTAAGCCATACTGAAAAGTATAAATTCGACACTAATATCGCTCATTTTGGATCAGTTTTATATGTCTTCCTCCACTTCACCTAGAAGTGTTGACTGGAAGCTGGCCTTGGACCTAAAAGGACACCAGAACTGTCACCAATCAATCTGGGAACCCCGAAAACTATGGAGTATTAATGGAGGGTCAGCTTGGGTCTAAATGGAATTGGAAGTGCCATTGTTCATCTCAGCAACCTGGAAAACTACGGGTTCGATATCAATATTGGCTGTTTTCGATCATTTTTATATGTCACTCTCTTATTCCCCTTAGGTGTGCTAGGGCGTCTTACTCTCACTGGGAGGATGAACTTGGGCTTAAAGCGCATTGGAACTGACACCAATCAGCTTATGAACACCGAAATCAATGGATTCGATACTAATATCGGTCGTTTTTCGATCATTTTTATGTCTACCACTCCCCTATCCCCTAGGCGTGCTACAGGGTCTTAAATATTCTTTTCCCAGTAATATGTGTACCAAGTTTAAAATAGCTCCGGGCGTTCCAGTTATGCTGGAACACACACACAAATTATATAGCCTATATAAAAGATAAATATTATAAGTGAATGTAGTGTTCTGTCGTGAATATGTCAACTGTAATTTTGCAGTTCGCTTTTCACCGCAGACATTTCTTATTGTTAGAAGTATTAAATTCACAATTTAGCAGATAATAGGTCATTCGCATGTAATAAGGAAAAAAATCTACAAAACAACCCACAACTTGCCTAATTCAGTGACCTTCTTTTCTCATTTGAAATTCTCTCACGTCCTTCAGTTACAGCAGCACGAAGACTGCTTTCCCTGAGGGTGAAAGTGTCCCTATACATAGTCACAGAACGCGTAACTTTATGCAATGGGCGAAGAGATGAGTATTTGCATTGTCTTAAGGGCAATGGAAAACTGGTTTTCCGAACCATTTTTGTTTTGCAAATTACTCAGTATTGAAAGTAATTGTCATTATGTCAATATCAGTATGTAAAAGGAAGAAGGTTATGTTGTATTTTATTTGTAAAATGCTCTGCTGATATAAATTCTCCCCTGTTGCTTCCAACTTCATTTTTTTTAAAAGCGTTATGTCCACAAGCATGGGTGGTGCGGCTGCGTTACGACGACTCAAAATTGGTTCTATTTCTCTCCCTCAAGAATTTCGATTACACCAATGTTGCCAACTCTACTGTTGGGAGATCGTTTCTATCACCGAAATAATTCTTAAGTTAGTCAACTCTAACGTCAAAGACAAAGATTAAGTACCAAAAAATGTTATGTCCTGTGCAGGGAATATTTTCTGAGTGTAAACTGTTATAAATGTTCTTACAATATTTCGGTAGTGTTCACTTCATTAGATTTATCGATATTATTAATTTTCGTAATTACTTCGTTGTTGCTGCTATTATTAGGGGAGACCGGCCCAAAATGGCACAGTGGCTGTTTTCGAAAACTGTTTGATTAGAAACTGGCAGTAGGCCCTAAATGGTTTTAATGAGAGTTTGATCTAGGAACACTAGTGAGCAAAAATGGTGTCTGTATAGGTAAAACGCAGTAGGTGTTATCGGCGAAAAAGTGATTTTGATTTTGGTGGGTAAAACTTTTATTTTCTTCTGTTTTTGATTATGAATTATTTTACAGCACGAGGAAGTACAAACATTTAAACATATCAATTGTAAAGTATATACATTCCATAAAAGGTAGATTAAGCGTAGAAACTTCAAGGTTAAGCTTTCAAATAATGTGCATCTACCTGTTTTTGTTTTCCCTGCGCATCAGGGCAAGATGGCATAGTAAATACTGTACTATGCCATTTTGCCCTGCTTTAATCTGCCGAAGTTCTGAAGCGTTTAAAGCAGGTTTCTTCAAATATATTTGTCACATGTTGCAATCAAGAGGTAGAAAGGTGGTTGAAAACACATCCGGGACTAACAGTGAATCTTAGTAAAGTCGCTAAATTGTTTTCAAATGCTTATTTGAAATCTGCAACAATGCTTAGTGCCCTTTATGGATTGAAAACAACTAGCATATATCCTTTCAACCAAGGCATTTTTCCAGGTCATTTGTATCTACCAGCTGCTACTACAGATTAACCTAAGCCAGGGGACGAAAGTGAACCGAGTGTGGATTCGAATGCAAAGTGTGCACAAGTCACAAACCCGCAAGATAAAAACGTTACTTCTGTTGAGGATATTTTCCCATCATAACCAGGTCCATCTACATCAGAGCAGGAAAGAGTTTCAGAGGTTCCTGTAGCAGTTTCCGCTAAAACCTTCATTGAGCACATTTGTCCAGTACAACGAGCAACAAAGAAAACCCGAACTAGAAAAAAAAAAAAAAAAAAGGAGGTCTACGCGTAAATAAAGTCAATTCCTCCCGTGTAGTCCATACTTCATGGAACTGAAGGCAAAGAGCGAATCTAAAATTAGACCTGCAACACAAAGATCAAAAAAGAACTATGAAACCTAGGATATTTATTGATCTTAGTGATGAAGACGACAAGAATCTAGTGCCTTAGTCAAAGATTTGGAAGTCACTGAAGATAATAACGATGCGCATGTATCTAGAGTAACGAACTTTACAGCATGTCCAAAGCCTGGGAAGGTTGTTTGCGTTGTCAGCTTTGTTTTCTCTGGAGTCAAGCTGCAAGTGCTGGATTATCTCCAAGGGCCAAGAGGTTTATTTGTGAAGTCTGTGAAAGTTGAATTATACTTCATTTTCAGTTTTCATCTTGCGTGTTGTCGGCATAATCCTGAAACATATTTTTAGTTTCTTTAATATTCTTGAATTTCTTTTAACATATTCGTAATTTTTACGTTGTTTTGCAAATAAAGTTTAGGCTACATTGATATGTTTAAATGTATTTCTTCGAAAATATTCCTTCAGCCATTCTGTATGCTTTGTTATTAATCAATATTCACTTTCCTATAGTTCTCTTTATATGTTTCATAGAAGCAAGGTAGTGTGCCATTTTGCCCTGCCTACCCGGGCAAAATGGACTTTCGGAACTTTTATTAAAAATCTAAAAATAAGAACTTTAACAATAAATAATCGTACTGCTCTCCACATCAATATTCAAGCAACATTCCTCGAAAGAAGCATTCATAAAAAAAATAAGAAAGTTTTAAACCTTCTGAGGAGATATTCAAACATAAAGTCGCTGTATGCCATTTTGGACCGGTCTCCCCTACAACTTGTTTGTTACTGATAATTATAGTGATATAATTGCTTAAAAAGTGTTTCATTTAAGTGTTCATTTAAGTCATAATGCTCCCAAATTTCAGGCTTGGTCTTCATCTTTGTTATTCGCTCTTTGTTTTCAGAGCACATTCGGCAGCGACTTTCCAACTTCTACTAAAATCGACTGTTGTAAAAAGAGACCTGTAGATTAAAGTAAGAGTATATCCTTCGACTGAGGCCGCAGGAACTACATGCAATAACTACAGGGTGTCCAATATACAACGCAACCCGGAGTTTGGGATAGTAGAACTTTTGAACCTGAAGTGATACACAAATAATGGTTATAACAAAATAAAGCCTTGTTCATGCATATATTTTTAAACTAGGAAGCAACGATTGAAGTACACTAGGAACCACATAGTGTTGCCAGATGTAACCGAAGGTGTAATTTTTTTTTTTTTTTTTTTTTTTTTTTTTTTTTTGCAAAACATGTAAATTGACTTATAACTCATACGTATGGATGTTCTGTCGTTAATTTTCAGTTTGTTTAGTTGGAGTAGCTTGGAAACTATGGAGCAGAAAAAAAAAAACAATTTTTCATTTCCACCGACAACTAATCGGATGAGGCTTCTGGAAGGGAGAACTAGGGAAATCGTAGTTTTCATAAATTAACACTCTGAATTGGCAACTTTACTGATGTTTCAGTGTATCAAAAGGTGTGTTAAGGATCTATCTACATTATGCAATTCCTAAAAACAATGAAAAACAAACTTTGAAATTATCATGATAAAACATTTACTTACATGCCCCGGCAACAGTGCTACTATAAGAAATGAGTTACCAGCTCTACAACGGATGCTGGGAGTATCCCCTGTTTTGATTCAAACACTGGTTCACACGTTTCACCAGGTTCGCAGCAACTTTACGAAGATTAGACGTGTTAATGTTCTCAATGGCACTGCGAATGTTCATTTCCAGGTCTTGAATAGTTCAAGAATTGTTCTTGTATACCTCTTGCTTTAAATAGCCCCGTAGAAATGAATAGCAGTGTTGCCGAATGTATGTAAGTAAAAATTTTATCATGGTAATTTCAAAGTTTGTTCTTCATTGTTTTCAGGAATTGCACAATGTAGACAGATCCTTAACAAACCTTTTGATGCACTGAAACATCAGCAAAGCTGCTAGTTCAGAGTGTTAATTTATGAAAACTACGATTTCCCAAGTTCCCCCTTACAGAGGTCTCATCCGATTAGTTATCGGTGGAAATGAAAAATTCTTTTTTCTGCTCCATAGTTTCCAAGCTACTCCAACTAAACAAAATGAAAATTAACGACAGAACATCCATACGTATGAGTTATGAGTCAATTTACATGTTTTGCAAATAAATAAATAAATAAAAAGATTTACACCTTCGGTTACATTTGGCAGCACTGTGTGGCTCCTACTGTACTTCAATAGTTGCTTCCTAGTTTAAAAATATATGCATGAATAAGGCTTCATTTTGGTATAACCATTATTTGTGTATCACTTCAGGTTCAAAAGTTCTACTATCCCAAACTCCGGGTTGCATTGTATATTGGACACCCTGTACTAGCACAGTGCCCATTCTTTGTACAGTCCGCAGCAAAATACCTGCAACATGGGCATGTAAGTTTATTGTGAAAGTGCGCCTAATAGCGCAGGGAACCAACATAACGTCTAAGTGGCACGAATCACGCCAGGAAAAACCTCGGAGTCCTTCCCTGCACACTTATTTTGAAGCAAAAGACTTTGTCGTTTCACAGTAAACTTACATGTTTATGTTGCAGGTCTTTTGCTGCGGACTGTACAGGAAGAATGTTTATGGAACAATTCTTTCTGGTTTCAAAGTATTATTGATGCAAATTCGATGTCACTGGAGTTATGTAAATCTTAACCCATTCCTTAGGGATTACATTTCTTAAATCTTCATCTTATCAGCAGCCTAGTGTACATGGAGGATAGTTATACAAAATTTTACGGTTCCTAATAGTTTCGGAGTTCTGGAGAACGAAAAAAAAAATCTTCAAGCCCCATTTTCTCCGTTACGTATCACATTTAGAAATATTTTCTCTTATCTACAGTTAGCTTCAAGGTGAACACTGGTACCAAATTTCACGGATCTAACAATTTCGGAGATACGGCAATGAGTGAATTAATGAATTTAGTCCAGGGAGTAATCTACACCCCCCTCCAACACCCTCCTAACACCCCTCCAAATTTCTTTACACATACCCCTGGATGGAAAAGGAATACTCCCCCAAATCCAATTGTATCAATCAGTATCATATAGGTTATTTATTACATCAAGGTAAAAAAGGTTTAGCGTTTAGGAAAGAAGGCAATATTCTTATTTATTTATTTCACTCAAAAATACGAAGCGACCTCGTTCTCATGTACGGCTTCGAGAACCACATGACCTCATTGTTTCGGGCGGTGTTTCGATTGAAACAATTGACAAAACAGACCGCTGATACCTACACTCCTGGGCTCCGCGGTCGTTTCTGAGAAAAGAGATTGATGGACAGATGCAGATTACTGAAATTGGCAACGTCTTGAGTGGTCATTCATCTACCTCCTCCTCAATCAGGAAAAATGTGACAATATAGTAATAAGCCTACACCAGATTCAGTTGGTAAGTGCTACTTTGGAACAGGCTCGCAACCAGAAGGGGGCTAAGGAGGGCCTGGCCCTCCCTAAATTTTTCATGTCCAGTCCAGAGCTCAATACAAAATGCACAATTTAGATATTTATAAGAGAATTTTTAATGACTTGACTCCTCCTAACATATTCATAGACCCCAAAGCTCTGTGGCTGGTTTCGAGCCTGCTCTGCAAGTGGTGTATCAACGGACGGACGTTACAAGGGTGTAGTCAAGACGTTTTTAGAAATGAAGAGATCGATCGAAGTAAGAATTATATATTTTTTAGACTGAGTCTAGTGTTATGCAGGAACGCATTTGGCGCTAGCTTAATTTTTGTAAAGTATATTTTTATTCACGTAAATTCATTGAGCGGAACAGAGCTCATAGCGAGTCACTTTTTTAAAAACTAAACTTTACTTTTTTTCAAGTTGGTCACTGAAAGTTACTTTTTTTTTTCAAATTTGTCACTAAAAGTTACTTTTTTGAGAGGTAAAGTGATTTTTTCGTGTGATTTATGTTTTGCATTGGCAGTTTTCTAAGAAAAATATAAAAACAAATGAAAAAAGGCAGAAATTTGTTACTCATTACTCTTCTGAAAACTTCAGAACTTGCTGCCACATGTGAAACAGTCAGCTTTTATTCTTTCTAAAGGACAGTGGACGGTTGGTGGATGCTTAAGCTCTCAAGGTGGGGTTGAGAACCCTTCTGTGTCTATTCTTTCTTCTATCATAATAATATTTTAGTTTTCTCTCGTAATAGTTAACGCTCCGTTCAACGTTGTGTGAGTGTTCAACGGTTCATCATGTTCGTCTTGTGTTATGCTTCTTGTATGTTCTTCTTAAGAGTAGATGATGAATTTGAATATTTCACGTTTTTGAGTACTCTTAATGCGAAGTTAAATATAATGTCTGGGATGAAGAAATTCGGAAATAGGCCAGAACTGGTTCCACTTACTCAGAAGCTTTTTACATCTGCTAAGTCTGCTTACCGTAACTACAAAGCATACTTTGAAAACCTAAGAAAGGAGGAAGCTCAAAAAGAAGTAAAGAAGAAACAAAAGAACAAACAAAGAGAGAGATTATGGAGAAATTGACAAAGGGAAAAAGGCGCATGATGAGATTTTGGTCACTTTTTTGTGTGCTTTTGGCCATTTTTGGTCACTTTTCCACTATTTACAAAAGAGCAGACCACTATGTGCCCTGGGATTATTAAAATTAGGGTATATTAAAGACAAAACAGAAAGATACAACATATTTGTAAATTGAAAAACTGGATTTCTGGAAAACAACTAAATCAATGAATAATTTTCTTATGAAAGACATTCAGAGCCAATAACGTAGCCAGGAAGGGACAGGAACGGAGATTAAGAGATCAAATAATATTACAACAATTAACGTTAACAACAGGGTTAGAATATTAAATGAAATGAAATTGGAACCGTGTAGAGTATTAATTACTAAACGAATGTGATTTCAGCATGGGGCGAGGGAATTTTTTCCCAATTAGTATTTAAAAAAATCACCCATTAAAACTTGCTGGGGTGAACTAATTGAAATAATTCGTATGTAATCAATTCACATGTAATTACTAGGTAAAATAGTGGAGGTTAATTCCTAATACAGTGAAACCTCTCTTAACGGGCATCTCTCAATAGTGGACATCTTCGTAAGAGAACAAACTTTCTTATTTTTCCATGCCATAAATATCTGTGATGTGGTGTTATGAGAAAGAACCCTTCTTTTTAGGGACACCTCTCATTTACGGACAAATAATCAGTTCCACCGATGTCCGTTTTGAGAGGTTTCACTGTATTACTTAGTTTAATAATAATACTAAATGCTCAAATAAGTGAACTTACTTTATTGAACCTACCACTGCAAAGAGTTGATATTTTTATTATTATTATTATTATTATTATTATTATTATTATTATTATTATTATTAATAATAATAATAATAATAATAATAATAATAATAATAATATTGCAACAGTTGCGTAACAAAATATACTGTTTTCTTGTTTGAGTTTGTTTAAAAATTATATCACTATTCTGAGAGCATACCCCCTTTTTATTTTGAACACCCCCCTAAGTAAAAATTTCTGGCGTACTTACTGATTTACTCATATATACATATAGATAAAAATCTTATTATAACCACATTATAATCAAAGCTATTTTTATACGCAGTTTTCATAGTAAAAAAGGAAGGAGAAAAGATGCTAAATATAAGGCGAATAAAGGACATAGAAGGAGTTATTTTCCTCAACTACTTTGATAACTTCTATTTTTCTAATGAAAGGAGCTAATAGGAACTACATACATTTGAATAGTATAGCTTTATATATAGCTCTGTAGTGATGGCTAGACAGAGAGAGAGAGAGAGTAGATTACATGGCTATACTAGCAGCCACTACAGAAAGAAAGAACAATAAAGCCGTTGTACTTAACAACATTGAAGACCGAAGTCGTTAAACGTATGCTTCTATTTTGCTAAAACTTCCTCATTTTACGAAGATACACCCACAGTGAACAGTATGATCGGTGTTAAATTTGACAACTTTCAAATTTCTCTGAAGAATTGTCTAATCGCAAAACAATCAGAGAAAACACAAACTGTTCGATTTTGTCAAAATTCGCAAACAGGAAACAGTAGACTCAATCCATGATCCACAGCGAGTAATAAACGGGAAATTTGGAAGGATCACGGTTGCGGTTTCTTTGTGGGCAACAATATGATTCGAGACATTCGCGAGAATTTAATTCGGGGTAGACATGAACTGACTGGCAATATCATACTTGTTACTAATGGACTTTCAAACTCTATGACGTGAATGTGCCAAACATGTTAAATCCTTTAATTATAGGAACATTCGTAGGTTTTAGTTGCTTAACTACAGAAGCCATATACGGAGTGCCTGATTCGTAATTATATCAAAACACTTGTACAAATTTAACTTTGCATTGTAATTGTATTAGTTTAATTGAGTTCATACATCTTGCACAACATGGGCTTCATTTCCTGACATGTAAGGAGGAACATCAAAACTCTCAAAATATATCTGTCCAATTGTGTCTGTGGTCTCATTTAGTATGGACTCCCACATGGAGTCCGATACTTTCCACATAATTATTTGTATGGTTTCGTGGCTCAGTACAGTGTTTTCTTCGGTACTGCTCTCATCGGTACTGACATTCGTGGGAATTTTTTCGAGAAATTACTTGAAGATTAGATAGTTTGCCTTGTTGAGTGGACACGCAAATGAATATTACATTCTTGTCAATTTCGTCTGCAAGAAAATGATTGTTTAAAGACAATTCATAAGAGAGATTGTCGGGTTTATTTTTTCTTGCAGATTTTAGAATGTAGAAGTGTAAAGGAGAGAAAAAATGGGTTAGAAACAGATTAAAAGGAAAGGAAAAGAGTCCAAAAAGGAAGAAACAGAAAAAAAAAATACTGGAATTATATCTATTTCCATGTGGAGGCAATTTTTGTAGAATGAATACTTTATGAAAACTGTTTCTTGCTTCATAAAGAAAAGTGCCAATTAAAAAAATCAACTTCAATTATAATAGACTCATATTCATATGAGATATCTGAGAAAGATTATATAAAAAAAAATTACTAATTTCCGAAACGGTTCGACCTAAAAGCTTGAAATTTTGAACAAATGTTCTCCATATATCCTAGTAGACTATAGTTAAAACTGAGTTCTTGACAAGTTCCAGTTTGAAGGATGGACAGTCTAATTAAAAGGTTGTCTATCATGTTTCTTGAAAAAGTCTGAAAACCTTTTTTTAAAAAAATGATATGTACAGTATGAATGTGTGAGATAAAAAAGGTGACTATTGGAAAATTAATTAAATTCGGAAACAAGTGTATTGTTTTTAAATGTTTTTTGAATATATATCAATCAGTATAAATTTTAAAAATATTATTAATTAAAATTCCCTTTATTTCATAATGGGTGTTAATAGAAGAAAATACACATTATATTTCTTTTAAATAACTGAAGGTTATCAAGAATATTTTATAATACCCCACGTAAGTTATATGAAATGAAATCTTTTAGTTTAACGCCCCACGATTATGCCCTTTACGCTGAGACGATTATTAAAGCAAATAAATGATGATGTAAGAATTAGTAGAATGATAATGTGGAAGGTAACGGGAGTATCCGAGAAAACCCAAGGACACGATGTTGTCCACTACAAACTTATTTGGTCGGTGGTCGAATCAGGGGCCTCAGGCTCCATAGGTGAGCGCTCTACCAGTGAGTCACCGTGCCCTCTACATATAAGTTATAATCTTGACCTTATTAAATTGTATGATGTACAAAGTATTTGTAGTTTATAATCTATCCCTGTTTGAAATTCTGAAGTATGGTGTACAGTGTGCTTGAATTTAATTTTTTCTGTCTTTTTGGACTAATAAACATCTAAGTGTACCACACTGTCAGACCTCGATGACCACTTGTGAACTGAGGTCCACACTTCGATCAAGTCTTCGTTTGGAAAATTCTAGTAATGATAAATTCAAAGAAATTATTTTGAAGAATCAGAATCTACAAGGTCATAGTGTATTTATCATGCTTTTCCTTTAAACGTGAGAAAATCTCTACTGCTGATTCCTAATTTTCTTTCTTTTTCATTCTTAAGTAGAGACTTTTAATAAGTAGAGCATGACAGATACAGGTAAGAAGAGTTACGATGTTTATCAACGGTTGCTGACCCTTCTCATATATAATATGCACAATACGTTGCAACGTGAGAAAATTGAACGACGTAAAATTTACAAACAACAGACTGTAAGCAATAACAAACTATATTTCTCTTTTTCTGAAATGGAACAAACCTCAAAACTTTTATTGAGAAGAAAATAACCTTCAATTGTCTAATTATACACGCTGCATGGCTATATTGTTCAAAATACTCAATCCAACACTATAGAACACAATTTGTATTGTATGCATAATAAGTTACCGCACTTGAAATTCTCGTACGTTATGATTAAATTCCCTCAAGAATTTGTTGAGCAATTTCGAATTTAAACACAAGACCTAAAAGTTATTGCCCTAAAGAACTAACTGTAGGCTAATAATAAATATCAGCTCATGGACTTGAATAAGCTATTTATCTTTGATTTCAGCAGCAAGGCTATATGAGACGTGGACCTACAGCTTAACGTGGGATCCAAACCATATGAGCTCCCGCTGGGAATCAACCAGGATCTTCCACGCAATTTGCCTTTGAAATAACAGACAGAACATTATGTTTTTCTCGTCTGCGAATCCTTTGTAGCTAAACGTTAGATGTTTTCGACTTCGATTGGGAGACCGGATTAGAATCCTTGCAGTTTGAATCCGACATTAAAATGAAGATTCTGGTTTGCTAGAGAGACTGAGATGAAAATGAACGTTAACCAGGAATTACCTAACCAACCGATCAGTCCTCCCGCTTACATGGTTGAGAAATTGGGGCTGCGGTGATTGTCAGTGGAAGAGCGCTTATCTCATGTGCGTGGGGTCACTGGGTCGATTCCAGTTCATGTCATGTGGGCTTTGTGGTGTATAAATACTGCGTGTTTGGCTTTTCCCGGGGTTCTCCTATTTCCTCCCATTTTCTTCATTTCATCAATTTCTTCATCATTATTATCGCCCTTATCTTTGAAGCATAAACATAGAACATTAAACGATTTTTAAAAAAGAAAAAGAAATTCACCATTACGAAATAAATAAATAATATCGATAGAATATTAATCGAAGAAATTATTAAATTAATAAGCGAGTTACGTGGTCATTTCACCATTTTTATGTTTCATGATTGTAAAACTATTGATATTATGTAGACTATAACCATATTTAGTAAAATTGAACGCCTTGTAATTATTCAATTATACTGGAAAATACATATTTTTAAAATACGAATGTATGATTTAATTTAACACTCCTATTACATTGATTAATACGAAGCAGGGTCGTAACGCTCATGTAAGCGCCATTTTTTTCTCAATAAACAGAACAATGCATTGAAATACCAACATTCCCTTATATACACTTTTTGAGAACAGGAATCACTTTCATTACACCTTCTGGAGACAAGAGAGCTCCAAATCTCGTCTTGTAGGCAGAACTTAAGTGTAAAACAATGTTATGTCGTTGATACAAAGGCAAAATGCAAAAAAGCTAACTCATCACAAAAATGCACATTTTTTAGTTTCGGAACCAATAACAAGCATAAATCTAGAAGATTGAAACATTTTATAAATTACTCAGCAATGCATTAAATCTCCATAGGAATTAAAGTGTATGGAATAGTGCTTCCTACAGTATAAATGCTTCATTTAATTTGTTATTTTTATATGTATGAATGTAATTGAGATTAGACGCATTTCTGGTGAAATTCAAGTAATAAATGATAATAACAAGTAAGTATTGTTTTATAGTGTAAAACTAAGACTTCCAAACTATGAGAATTCAATACTCAAACTTGAAGTAGTGCATGTATGCATACTGGTTACAGTAGAGTAACAAGATCAAAGATGCAATCCGTTTCTCGGACGCTGAATCGACATAAAAAAACCTTATTTGCCCTCACTAACTATTTTTGTTCTATATCAATAAGGATTGAACAAAAAAAAAAACTTTATTTTAACCACTTCCGATATGACTAAAGGACTATAGGAGGCGTTAGAATATATTCTTGGGACACTCAATCGATTGTAAAAACCGCAACTCGATAGCACTTACCGTTTTCTCTCTACGGAAATCAGTATTGAAACCGCAAGTAATAGTAAATTTGAACCACTTCCGGTCTTGATAGAGTGTTCTTATGGTTCCTCATAACATGCTTCATACGTTGAATTGTTTGCAAATAACCTTTTCTTGTTATCTGTAACTTTTTTATTCTATTGCGATAAACATTGTTGAAACCGGAAATGGTTAATTTAAATCACTTCCGGTTTGAATAGAGAGTTAACGGAGGTAATTGAATCTATCCTTGGGACGCTGAATCGATTGCAAAAGCCAGTCATTGCACATTTTTACTTGTAATTGCAATTATGAGAATATCTTATCTTAACTTTGAGAAATATTTAATCTGACTTGGTAGAAGATTCTGAGTGTACTAGTGATGGCGTTTCTAGTAACGAATAGGACAATGTTGAAGTATAGTTTTTTCAGAGCAGAAATATTGATATCTCTTACCGTTTTCGACCTGATACCTGTCGACACACGGACAAAGCCGTTCTGTAAGACTTCCTACATTTATGCATAGCACAGTCTGGAAGTTTAATAATAATAATAATAATAATAATAATAATAATAATAATAATAATAATAATAATAATAATAATAATAATAATAATAATAATAAGTATTTTAATCATTGTAGTAATGTTATTATGTCATATATAGGATTTAATATAAAAATTAAATCGATTTACACACGAAGTAGAATAGTTAGCGCAAATAGTCCCGAGCTCGATTCCCAATAAGAAACACAAATTTTCAGTGCTAATTCATCATCATGAGGTGATTGAAGAGCTACTTGAATTAGGGAACATTAGTGTTGCCACGAGACGAGACTTCAGACTGTCTCGTCTCGAAAAAATGTGCTCGTCCCGTCTCGTGTTTCGTCTCGAGAGGTTCTGTCCCGTCTCGTCTCGTCTCGTTGTCTCGTCTTGTCTCGTAAAAAATATAGCAGCATACTATGGGAACGAAATAAAATGTAGTAGGCTGCACCATGCTAATCAAGATACAACTAAGTTACACGTATTACCTAGAACACACAAGACAAGAAATGTCACGGTAGCTACACCGTGAAGCCTTCACCGCTAGTGTATGTAGTAGTCGGTTCGATCTCGGTTAGTGCCATGTGAGTTTTGTGCTGGACAAACATTGAATGTGTGTGGGGACCGCGGTGGCTCAGTGGTAGAGCGTTCACCTCTGGTGCTTGAGGTCTTGGGTTCGATCCCAGCCCCTGCCAAGTGAACTTTGCGGTGGACAAACACCGTGTGCGTGGGTTTTCTCGGGGTTCTACCGTTTCCTCTCACTTTCTTCATTCCACCATTTCATTCATTACTCATCATCACTGTCTCCTTTAGCCTAACCGGCATAATCGTGGGACGTAAAACTCAAAGATTTCATTTCATTTCATTTTTCGAATGTGTGTGTTTTCTCGAAGTTATCTAGTATCCTACCACTTTCTTCATTCCACTAATTTTCCCATCATCATCCATTCGGCCAAAGTTACCTAAAGGTCTTAAAAATAAATTCAAATAAGCTCACAAGGCAAGGACAAATAGTTTACAAGATAATATATCTCTGCTGTTGTTGTCTGAGGCTTCTCGACCCTGGTTTTTTTTTTTTTTTCATTCTGAAACATTGAAATTTGTTTCACCAGTTTCAATACACGAATATACAGTAAATTGCTCATAGGTACGTCGAAGATGAAGACACTAATGTCAAATAATGTTTACACGATAAGCAAAGTTCGATGTAAAGGTGTCACCATCCCCGACACTATCGTATACTATCAGCCCACTTGCTTTATAGTGTCTGTATATATATATATATATATATATATATATATATATATATATATATATATATATATATATATATATATAGAGAGAGAGAGAGAGAGAGAGAGAGAGAGATGGAAAGAAATATAGATAAATAGAGAGATAGATATGTGTGTACACTTTGATTTCATATATTCCAGCCTTTAGGTTTCACAGTGTTAACCCATAACAATCCAAATACTACTTTCCAATTTAGCATGTTTAGGTTTGTTGCAATTTTTTTTTTTAAAAAAGGCTCGGAACCAAATAATTTTATTGAGTAATGGAAAGTATTTGATTGAAATTTTATATGTTACTGCACAGTAAGCTCTACTTAAAGTGCCATAGTAATGGGAGCTGAACGTCACATCGGACGAAAGAATGCTTGGGGCCAGTCTTCACCTCCATGGTTTAAATCTGTTCCCATAACCGTGGGGTGTGTGCTACTATGTGGTGGTTGCCCCGTTTGTGTAACAAACTCATGACAGTACACTCAGATTAGCTAGTGGCTAAAAAAAAAAAGTTGATTTCTGGTTGGCCATTTTGGATTAAAGTTTCTTATATTGTCGTGATCTATTCGCAATCTTACAACGTACATCTTCATACCAAGGCGAGCGGTCTGCGGCGATAGACCATGGCTTGAAGGCCCCGGGTTGAGTCCTGGAAGGGTCATGTGTATGGATTTTAAAAGCATTTGTTTTTTCGTATTGTGTCAGCTGGCGAAATCGTACGGGATAAAAGGATCTCAGTCTGAAAAAATTGAAGAGAATATCCTCCCCAGGATACTTTCATGGGAGTAAGGAATTAGTAAAAATATAGGATATACATTTTATAGCAGGTTTAAAAATATGGTTTGGGTATCCTATTTCTTTTCTGTTAATTATGTTTTCCAATGTTCGAATTTTGATCATTCTCATGATATTTTCTGCTTTCAACGTAGTTCCATGAATATTATACCAAATTTTCTTTAAACTTATCAAGTTCGAGAGGTTTTATATGTCTGTAAGAAACAATTTCTGAAGATAATTCAGGTCCTAATGAATATTATTCACTAGGAAAGGGAAGTATTCCCCTCCTCTCAACATGGAAGCAGAGGGCAATTTCGCACTCTGGTCAGATCAAACATTTCCGCGTAACAAAACGAAGGTCCCCCTGTAAAACCTCTTCACCTAAAGTGTTATTGTTAGTATCATTAATTTGCTGAAAACAAACAATTTGAAGGGTTCGTCGATGATATCTTTGCTTTCTTTGTCCTTCGCCCGCCTTCCAAACGAAGAGGTGAATTTTACAACATGACTGCTGTATAATAAGCGAGCGATTGGTAAAATGGTAAAAGTATGTTTTTATGTGTATGTGTGTGTGTATGTATGTGTGTGTGAGAGAGAGAAAGAGAGAGAGAGAGAGAGAGAGAGAGAGAGAGAGGACAAAATTTTTGTTGCAAGATGACATACTTCAATTGCCGTTTTCGGTTCATATAGCAAAAAGAATGCCGCCACCAGAGAATAAAGACAAGTGTAGTCTGTTCTGTTCTCTTCCGCCATCTCAGCCAGAACTTTCAACTACAGCCTGTAATGAGTGTAGACCTTACCCAGTTTTAAAATTGAATAGATGGTGGTGGTAGTTCGGTTTCTTGACCTTGTAAAAATCTTCCCTGTCTTTGATTTTGTTTGTCATCATTCCAGGCAGAAATAAAAAAAATGAGAATTCCTCAGTTTACAGCAAGGGGAATTGGGGACAAGACATTAAGGATGATATTCCTGGAAGCTCATGTATCAGGATTGTTTCATTCAATAGACAGATGACACTTTTCTATGAAGGCTTTTCAACATGTTTTCTCACAAATGGGATTTTCCTTTTGCAATCTGTATGACCACTGGCAATTTCAATCTTGGCAATTCCCACCATCGTTTCCATTTTCGAGGCACGAGACGAGACGAGACATTTCACGAGACGTCCCGTCTCGTCTCGTTTTCGAGACGGGACAAGTAGTCTGTCTCGTCTAAAAGGGTTCTGTCCCGTCTCGTGTCTCGTCTCGCTTACGAGACGAGACGAGACGAGACACGAGAAATGTCTCGTCTCGTGGCAACACGAAGGAACATTGAGTTCTAGGCTATAAAATCGAAAATAGCGGCGATGGGACCTGATGTGTTGAGTACACAAACAACTTTACCTGACGTCTTATTGGCTAAAGACATATTACTCTTTTTCCTTTCTTTTAGGTTAACGTCCCAAGAGTCTAAATAAAACAATGATGAAAATAGTGAAAGAAATAGCGGAATGAAAAAAGGTACAAGGAAATAGAAAAATCTTTAGAGAGTCGACGTACACGTGCTTGATCACGACAAAGACCACTTTGTGGGAGTTGGAATCGAACCAAGGATTCAGAGAATCGAATCAGGATGAGCGCTCTACCACAGTCACTGCGGCCCCTGTTGCAATTTCTGTTTAAGACTTTTGAGTCACAAAATGCTTCTCGAATTGGCGATTCCTCTAATGCCTTTTGGTCTTTTGCTTCATTTGGCAGCCATATTCTTACTACTCCACCATCGTGGCAGTTGAGCCACGTGGCAGCCATCGAAGCAGTTGAGCGTTTCTTGTAGAAACAAGGATGGCAACCTAAACTAATTTTACTGCACATGAATTTACACATTCATCTTTGAGTACCGTCATTCCTGATATTATGAAGGTTAATAATTGACAAGAGCTAATGGTTGAGGGAATGAAATACACAATCGATGTAAACAACTCATAGGATAAATTATTCATAGTTGCACATGTAACATTAGCCTTTTGTTTTATGCTCGTGGTGTTTACCTCGTTCGATGGAAGTATTTTGCGCAAAAAAAGAAAGAAACAAAGAAAAAGAAAAAAAGAAATGACTGGAACACTGTGTGAAAGACACATTTATTATAATGAGTGAACTCAAATGATTCTAATGGACCTAAAATTATAGCACACAGGAGTTCACAACGTAAGCACAGTGTTGCTATACAGAAAATTATGAAAGTCAGATCCTAACCACACGAATTTCTGTCGAGAATTGAACTTGAGCTCGTACCACTACAGGCCACAGCATGCTTAATTTAGAACAAGTGCAATTTTTACGCTCTTTTTATTTCACCAAACTGAAAATGTATGATATGTGTAACGTTAGACAGTCTCAAGAGAAGAATTCACAGTTCTTTCACATTTCCCAAAACAAAAGAGAAAAAGCAACTATATCAACAGAGGACAGTTTCCTCATTTTCCAAATAATAGAAGAAACAAAGGCTGTCATAAAAAAAAAAAATCAACCCGATCTTTCTATTTACTCTTTACATGTTACAACTTCTTGAAGGCAAGAAAGGTTTCTCCACACATGCAGCACTGCACTCTAGTGGACAAACAGTGAATCTCCCCATTAAAAACGTGTATTTTGGCACACTTCACCTCCCTGTCCAAAATAATTCGTTGTTTCGGAAGCGGCGAAACTGGTTTTTCTTTCATGTCAGCGGGAGGGCGATAGCAGGTAGCAAGCCAGACGTCCCAGAAAGTTGCATATCGTTCAACTTCTTGCAAGATGGAAAAGTGTTTTATGATCCTTTCAAGACTATGTGTACACGATGAAATATGGTAGTGTTTGAAGATTTTTTTATGACAGCTACAAGTTCTTCTAACGTGACAATGTGGCTTAACACTTGAAAAGTCCTCTGGGACAAACAGGACTGTTTACAAGACAAACATGGACGCTTTCTAGTTTCGCAAAGATGTGAAAATGTTGTCTCGTATCGAAAAGAGCATATGTTTCTATTAGAAGAACGTGGCTCGTCTTATATCTTGAAAGTGGGATCTGAACCCTATAGTGCGTGGAAGCCGTGACCGGGAACCTCTACACTAAAGGCAGATGCGTCAGCCATCGGATCAGCCAGAAGGGCTCAGTCGTTATTTAGTTTCAGGTGTAGAATAATTAATTAAATATTGTATTCGAATGTTGATACCAGAAACTGCAGTAAAACCTAAATTTTGATACTGGCGTTCGTACAATTCCATCACGGGGGGAGAGTTCAAGCTCTCAAGTTCATATTGTTTCAGAAGTTTTGTACACTGAGGAAAAAAAAAATGTAGGTGACGTACTTAAAAAGATAGGTTACATGCGTAATTCCTGTAGTTTTTGTACTTAACGTACAGCAGACGTATAACTGAAAACGCATGTTTTATAGTATTTTCCGTATAAGTGTTCCATCTATACGTACTTTCCGTATGAAACAATATAGGCGGTCAGGATTTCACATACACATGGACGTATATAACATATAGCTGAGGAATGTAACATAAGTATATACACGTGATATACGGAAAACTGTTAGATGTCAGACATCCTGCAACGGCATGATGTAACATATAAGGGCAGTGCCTATGTTGCATACGGATAACGTATGCTCCGTACTGATTTCTGTAGTAAGCAAGAGGATACCGTATATTTGTACAATATACCGCTGTCCGGAGAACGGATTTTTCTCAGTGTATACATATCTTAATATGGTGTTTATCTTTTTCATAATATCTCATTAAAGGGGTGTTAAAACCCGGAATCCCCCTTTGCGAACGCCACTGGTGTCGTTTGTTCTTCATTTATTTTAGAAAACGTGAAAGTTTTACTACAAAGATCTCATTTTATTATAACTCATTGATAGTGCAATTGTTGCATGCAATGATCTAATCTTGTAAGATTTTAAACTAACTAACTATTGGAAAGTCTAATTATAAGAAAAACTAATCAACATTTTGTGGTATAATTACTTAAATCTCATGACGAGCTCTTCTATACTTCTACTGCGGAGACTGACTACTGTTCTACTACACCAGACCCCCATTCTGCTTTTCAAGCGAGCGAGAAAGAATTTGAACCAAAACCACGATCAATATTTAGACTCCAACAGCTCTAGCATCAACACAAGCTTTTCCTCCGAAGGGCAGAATACAGAAGTTCCTATCTTCAGTGGCGGAGCGTCTGTTATTAGTCTGTTGCATGTAAAGTTATTTCAAGTGTGTCACTACACCAGATAGAAATCTCTCTCTCGCTTTCCCTCACCCACTTCTGTGGCTTAGTAGTGTGTGCACGCAATCTAGCATGGTCGTTACTTACTTTGGAAGATCAATAAATCTATAAACTAGCAAGTTACGAAGACTACAACTTTATGTATATATATATATATATATATATATATATATATATATATATATATATATATATATATATATATATATATATATATATATATATATATATATATATATATATATATATAATTTGAAGTAATAAAAGGACTGAAACGTTTTATTAAATTGCATGTGTATATATTAGCTAAGATTATGTAGCATTATTCAACTGAGACCAGAAGAGATTAATATTTGTCGTCACAGAACATACATTTGACTGGTACTTAGAAGTAGAATAATTAATATGCAACTGTTAGTGGTGTAGCCAGCAAGTTTTCTGGGGAGGCATGGCTTTTGAAGGGACCGAACTTTCACAATGTAGAAGTTTTGTTTCAAACAATGTAGAAGTTTTGTTTCAAAATAAACAAGAAAACATTAAGAGGGCTACGATGGCAAGCTCTTATCTTCGGTTCATGGGATTTATAGTTCGATCCCAGCTCGTGTCAAGTGTGAGATGGACAAATAGCGTGTGCGTGGGATTTCTCGGACTTCACTCACTTTCCTCATTCCACTATTATCATCTGTCTCATCATCACCGTCTTTCTTAGCCTCGGAGCATAATTGTGGGACGTTAAGCTACAAAATGAAAACAACTTATCATACGACACCACTCACCGAACAACTATTAACTCACCATACATAAAGAAACATGTGTTTTCCTGTAACATTTTCGACACATAATACCAGTAGAGGATTGTGAAACGCAGAATTACTTTAAGTCAAATGAATTTGATACAGCCGCATGCTTAAAATTGAATTTCAGTTGTTTCAATTATTTTAACGGGTTGAAATGGATCAAGAAAAATTCTTTTACAGATTCTTTCTTTGCTTTATGTATTAAACATGTTTAGTAAACACACAACTAATGGAATCCATTTTCTGTGGGACAGGAAATCGTTTCAGGCTACAAGCCCCCATTTCACCTTCCCCTGTATTCCACAACCAAGAGATGTATAAAGTGTCTCATCACACAGAACGTTTCGTCCTAGCACGATTATATGAGACTGGGCCTACAGTTCATTATAACATAGAACAATACGTATTCTCACTAGATCATTGAGGGAGGAACTTTCAGGTGTGTCTAAGAAATTTTAAAATGAAAAAATCAAATCTTTAAGTTTTACGTCTTACGACTATGCCGGCTAGGCTAAAAGAGACGGTGATGATGGGAAATAAATAAAATGGTGGAATGAAGAAAGTGGGAGAAAACTAGAACCCCGAGGAAACCCACGCACACGGTGTTTGTTCACCACAAAGTTCACTTGGTGCGAGCTGGGATCGAATCAGGGACCCCATTCACTAGAGGTGATCTCTCTACCCCTGAGCCATCGCGGCCGCTCTAAGAAATTTTAGCGTAAGGACAAAATGGTGTAGGAAAATTTGGTGCAAGAAATTTTGGTGTATAAAAATATAGTGCAGGAAAGTTTGGTTTATAGTTCAACCAACCTTTTCTGCAATCCTGTTTGGTGGTTATTTCTTTTCTGTTATTACCTAGTTGTGTAATAGGTTTATTGTTGGAATGTGATTTAGTTTTTGTTTCCTTGTCGACAGCTGATAGGTACAGTTCGGTGCTCTTCTATGGAATGTATTGAATTGGAATCAAACTTTGAATCAGTCATCTCTATAGAAATTTGTGAATTTAATACAGCTGTAGTGCCTTCCAGTTCTAGTACATCGTCCAAATGAGTAAAGAACGCTTATTAATATTTCTAGCCCTCAGTAATGTTCCCTTTACATTTCAAAGACTAATCGGTCTTCTGGCAACGACTTACAAGTTTGATGTACCTGACTAGCTAGATTATAAATACAAATTATTACTTTTAAATGCACATCAATAAATAACAGTGCACCTCACTAAATAAGTTGTAACTCTAAGGTACATTCTCGCTTACGCGGAGTCGACATTTTTGATGATTTCCTTTCATCTTGCTCTATCATAAACATCATCCTTTATTAACTCATATGCTTCTAAATTCAGAGTCACACAATCTATCCACCTTCCTTTTAGTCATCCTCTTCCTCTTTTGCCTTCTACTTTGTTTTTCTTACTCCCTTTCCGACATAATCATAATTTCTTCTAATAACATGACCATACCAGTGTAATCTTTGTCCCTGTATTTTCCTCGACATCTCAGTCATTTTAATGTTGCCTCTTACTCTTTCGTCTCTGATCTTATTCAATCTGGTAACACAACACAATCATCTGAGCATTTTCATTTCGGTCACTCCCATGGGCGTCTCTGGCGGGGGGGACGCGTCCCCCCCAATATTTTGAAGTAACATAATCTAACATTCCGCTAAGATACTAGCAGTTAGATCATTTCCTTTGATGTCCCCCCCAAATTTTACATGCCAGAGACGCCAATGGTCACTCCTAATTTCTTCTCTTGCAGTGCAAAATGTGTTGATTCCCCAAGTTTCTGCTCCGTATAGCATTCCTTGTCTCACTACGGTCTTTTTGCCTTAACTCTTATCAGGCACTTAGCCAAAAGGGGGTCCGGACCCCCACTTCGAGACCAAAAATGAAAAAAATTAAGGAAGGATGAAATAAAATGAAATGAGAAAAAGAAGGATCAGCTTTAAAAGTAAAAAAAAAAAAAAAAAAAAAACTACAGGAAGCTTTTGATTACTCTTTCTTATGAGGAGATTTGTATTACTTGCAATACATAGTGACGAGGTGAGCGAGATATCCTGAAAGAGTCAGAGAATTTGAAATTTCTAGAAAAAGTTACGGAATTCTCAGAATTTCTGCTACTAATCAGGGAGATTTCAAGCTTCCGAAAGCATAGTGCCGTTGTGCAACAGCGTGGACATTTTTTATCATAATTTTTCGTCATCGCATCCGTGCTGTATCAAACATGGAACCGATAGTAGTTGACGGAATAATAATAATAATAATAATAAAAAGGAAAGTTCTGATAGCATTTGATTCAACAGAGAAAGGAACGCAGATATTGTAAAATAGTTTACAAGACATTATTGAGTATGTACTTTTTATAATAGTGAATATGTATTTTTTTAATAGTTGAGGTCATAATGAAAGGAAAATTGTTATATTTGAATAAACAGAGGAAAGACGTAAATAATGTAAAATCTTTTTCAATACTTTTTTAAATATTATTTTACTCGAGATTTCTTCATAGTTTGTTATTAACATACTTACCAACATATCCTCATTTTATTGTCCTAACAAACCTAAATATGTGGATAGTAAAGTAGTTTAGATTGATCAAACTCTTGGGCCTTGAGAATTTCATGTCACCCTCGCCGCCGTTACGAAATCCTGGCTAAACGAACCAATATGCGTTCCAGTAAAATAGTTTAGAGTGATCGAGTTCCTGGTGTGATGACCACAGTATTTCATGTCACGGACCCCCCCCCCCTTCCCTTCACGAAATTCTGACTACGTGCCTGCTCTTATTCTTTTATCACAGAGAATACCTGAGACTTTTTGGTTCGTCCATCCATCCATCCAACCTGAATTCTGTGCTCTAATTCCACATCTAAACTCTCATTCTTATCCACAGTGGAACACATGTATTTAAATGCATTTACTTTCTTTAGATTCTTTCCTTATATCTGCACGTTTCCTCTCTATCTCCTCCGAAATTAATATATTCTGTTTTCTGTATACTAATTTGTAATCCTCTGTTCTCCAAAACTCTTCTCTACTTTTCTAACTTCTCTTCTAACTCAAATCTGTTGGTATTATACAAGACAATATCATCTACAAACAAGCACACACCACGAACATTTCACTACTATTACTTATTTAGACCAGTCTGGTAGAAAGCTCTTTCATTTTCCTGGTCACCATGGAGTTTAAAGCGATTGAAATGACCCCCATAGAAAGAAAGAAAGTAGGTATGTGGCGTAACATGTACACCACAGGAAAGCACATTGATCTCTTTTCAAATGAACTGGCCTCGAATAGTTCACAAACAAAAAGAAAGAGAGAGAGAGAGAGAAAATATGTAATATTCTATGAAGGAACAAAAGTGTTGAGGAAAGTTCTAAATTACGTCACTTTACGTGCAATGAATGTCAGGGTTAATGATTTTAGTTTGATCCCACCTTCAAGAATTCACTTAAAATCTTTTCGTCTTTTCAACTTAGTCATACGGTGACTCAGCTGTCTTCTATTCGCCACTCAAAGGACATTAATCTTCATAATTTCGTTAACCAGGAAAGTTACTCACGACTTACAAGGAGACAATACACTGTATTGTGTATCCCATGTATGTCTAAGGAATGTCGTACGTATTTCTTGGGCGGCTCATCAATGTCGACATTTTATTTGAATTAAAAATTCAGTGTATAATAATAATAATAATAATAATAATAATAATAATAATAATAATAATAATAATAATAATAATAATAATAATAATAATAATAATAATAAAAACTTATTATTATTATTATTATTATTATTATTATTATTATTATTATTATTATTCAGTGCTTCAAATGAGTCGCGATTTCATTTTAGAATCAAGTGATGTTAAGGCAAACATTTCTGTCTGAAAAGTACAATTGAAGGCTTTGGTATATACTTGTGGGTTTTTATTTCTTTGGTTAATTGTTTATTGATTTGGATCAGTGATGACGCCAGTTTTAATTTCATCGGGAAGAGGATGGAAGGAGAGAAAATTTTTGTGGAGGTTCAACTATTTTTGTGTATACCCAAAATAATAACTGTTATAGTACTTCACCTACCTTGAAACACAACATGTCTGAGGGCAGTCAGGGGTAGGGCAGATGGCGGCACCGGGAGGTGGGGTAAAACGCCCGCCACCTTTCCCCTTCTAGCGTCGTCATTGCTTTAGATTGATTGATATTTGTTTTACGTTTTTATGCGCCATTGATAATATGAAGCACGGGCCTATTATTTGATACACATTTTGAAGCTCGGTGCAGACAACAAATACACTGATCATGGTCACCTCGCACAGAACAAGCCGGTCCCACATTATCTCGCAAGTACATGATTCAGTGCATCTTTTCATCTTTGAAATGAAATCTTTGAGTTTAACGTTCCACGATTATGCCTGTTAGGCTAAGAGAGGCGATGATTAAAGCAAGTGATTGATGATGGAAGAATTGATGGAATGAAAAGTGGGAGGAAGCGTGAGTACTCCAAGAAAGCCCACGAGCACGATGTTGTCCACCACAAACTTACTTGGCCAGGAGTGTATCATTTCAATAGCAGGGTCATATGAGATATGGACCTACCAAATAATGCAAGATCGGTATCACATTATCTTCAGATTTCCCCAATTGCTTGTTTCCGCGGCTTGGACTTTCAGTCGTTCTTAGTTCAGTTGCATTCTATTATGTAAATTATTTGTGGGACTGCGTGAATAGGTTTAGTACAGGGATGCAAATAAGCAATAAAATTTTACTCGCCCAAGATAAAAGCTACTAGCCACATCTCACAATAGAAATCATTTACTTATCCTTTGTATGATATTAAATACTCACCCGCACCGACGAACCACTCACCCCGAGCAAGTGGTGAGTGATTATTTGCATCCCTGGTTTAGTGCAATTGAAATCACACGAAATCGTTAGTGTACTAATAGATACTGTCAACCACAGCTAGAAATTTAATCTGATATTTATTCAGGATTTCCTTTAATGTGATTATGCTGATTGAGTCGGGATTTACCTAGCCAATTTCCTGTTCTTCGAAAATCACTCGCTGAAAGACCAAAATGACTACCTTATTAAGAGTAATAACAATAATAAAAATTATTCATGTGTAGTCTAATGGTTAGCGCAAGTGTTTCGGATGCACTAATGCTGAGTTCGATTTTCTGTGCGGCTGATGAATTTTCAATGTTAGCTTACTAACGTGAAGCAATTGACGATATAATTTGGAACAAGAGGATTGGCTAATTGGAATGGAATTTAGCGTCCCTTCCAGCAGCAATGCTATATAAGACGTTGACAGCTTAATCTGCGATTTCCAAATAGTGAAAAAGAAAAATAGAAGAAAACTTAATGCTACCACCAGGAAGTCAGAAAAGAAGCCACAACGAGAAACAACATATACTTGCGTGATCAAAGGAGTTCCCGTCACAAGCAGCATAGAGCCAATCAGAACAGCTCTCATGGAGCAGAATATTAGATTCACCAATCTCATTCGTATTCAAACGAAAACAGGCCCAGCCCCTATGCTGCGACTATTCTCAACCAGTGCAGACGACGTAGACAAGCTAACAACTCGTGGACTAACTGCCCAAAGTAGACGCTATAAGGTAGAAAACTCCAAACTACAGCCAAGACCGTTGCCCTGCTGGAATTGCTACCAGTACGGACATTGCCGCAACCAATGTACAGCACAGCAAGTATGTTTCCGTTGTGGTCAATCTCACTCAGAGGACTGTAGAAAACCTATTAACAAGAACTTCTGCGCTACTTGCAAAGAAGAAAACCACAGAACTGGAAGTAGCAGCTGCCCCAAAAAACCGAAGACACATAAGCAACACAAATTCACTAATATCTCAATAGAAGAGTCAACTATCACAACTGGCCCTTTTCAGGACCAGAACATGCAGGAACCATCACCATCCAGCGAACTTCAACATCACAACCCAACAGAAGAACAAATCAACACAGCAATAGAGTCTGCAACCAACCACATCATCACATGGGTAACTACAGTTTTAACAATAACAACACCACTCAACGAACGAAATAGAATGCTAGACGCCATACAAGTAGCAACAAAGAAAGTTTTCTCCAAAACTATAAATGCACTGACGACAACATCCGGTAAGCTCCACATTACTAGGCCCACCTATGCTGAAAAATTAAAAGAACAAGAAAAACCTACCAGCACTGATGACTCAGAAGACAAGACCACCAGTAGGAATAAGGAAATCCAGCCTCCTCAAAATACACGCAGTAGTAGCAGCAGAAGGAAAAGATAGGGAAAGAAGAAGAAAGCTGCAGCCTGCAACCCGATGACAACTACAGCACAGACATGGATTACGAGACGGATAATTTTGCATGTTAAAAAAATAACAGATATCCCACTAACAAAACACTTCCCCATTACAGACAACACAGATTTGTATAAACACTTAACAGATTTTAAGATAGGTTTACAATTAAAACAGATATGTTATTAATTTATTACTACAGACTTGTTTACATGGATTTTTCCACCCTTCATAAGTGGTTTTGCCATGTAAATACTTATGCATGCAGTATGACGGATTAAGGGTTTTTTTTCCTGGCTTCCAGGTTTTTTATCCCTCTCTCAAAACATAATAAATCTTCTCTCGCGCTTTCCTATCATCTAGTTTACCCTTCTTTCCTTCTATTTACACAACTTTAGGTCCGCGGAAAATGTCTCCGTATAAGATAGAAGCCGCGACATACATCCCCAACCGACAGATGCTATAGATTACTAACTGCTTGTGAGGAGAGGCATGTAGACAGATGGTTGATGCCTTACTCTCTGTCAGGACGCGGGCTATCCTGAGGGGCGTCCTTATTTTTACTTTTTCTGTTTCTGTTTCAATCTGGAATTCCGAACCACCTGAGCTCCCACCATGAATCCAAACCAGATGTCCGGAGCCAGAGGCATTTGAAATAAGAGGCCTCGGAAATGTTCCCCACAAGTCTCCGCTTTCTAAGCCTATCTTTAAATTGTAGGAAGAATTTTCTTCTCGACATAGAATGTCCTGCCGAAATAAAATGATATACATAAATGAATCAACATTGTCTGTTATATCAATGCAGAAATCGGCGGAACTATTTCAAATGAATTTTCGATCATAGTATTTGGCTCGAATTGGAATATCAGTTTGATTAAAATGTGTATCCTAAAGGGCAAAGAGTGTTCAAAATTTATGCCAAAAATAGAGTATCTCACGAGCTCCTTAAGTTACAATATGTAAACCCACTTATTTAAAAGATGGCATGTATCTTACTATTCCGTGAAATTTCACTTCTTAAAAAGGAAGGGAATCGAGTAATTTCTTTAAAATTTTCGATGTTCTATGTCACTTTTTTAAAAAACAAGAAAACAGGCGAACTGTTTGATTTTTTTTCAACATAATCCGTACTTAGTTTCAGCAAAGATTTCGTAAATATGCTTTGATTAAAAAACAACGGATCCTAATGAAAAAGTTACATATCCCTATGGATGCGCACGATACAAGATTTGTGGCTGTCTCGTCTCGAAAATGTGCTGTAAAAGTGGTGTCTCAACTCAAAAAATGTATATTTTTCGATTGGAAGAGCCGTGTCTCGACTCGAATTTTGTCAGGAAAATCCTGTCTCGACTCGTCTCGTGCGCATCCCTACACATCCCAAGGAGGCAAAAGGTTCAAATATGCCGTACAAATATTTTACGAAAACCGTATTCTTCTGGTGCGAAAAACTAGCATTTTATATATAAACCACGACTGGAAACCAACTGACTTTGTATGTTTGATGAAGGAAACGTATTGCATTGTATATGCTTAGTAGATTTCGAAATAAAATTGAATAATTTAAAAGGAACAAAGTACGAAAACCAAATCGTAAGGTTTTTGAAATTACAAGAACTGAACAAAAGATATAAAGGAAAATAAAAATCAATACAAAAGCTGATCCGTTTTCATCTGAACAAATTGAAGTTGTTACTTATGAGATTCCAGTCCACCGATCATGCTCGATGTGTTTGGATCACTGTACGACATCGCAGTTTCCACTGCAGCAGATGTCGTTGCAGCTGTACTAGGAGTATATCCTACTCCTTCTTCCAGATTTACCAGAGGCCATTTACCGTGATAACTCGGCGTGAAGAAAGGTGCCATCTGAGAAGTCCAAAAGAAAAATAATTTATATGATCAGCATCTGAATTCTTAACGGAAATACGCTCGAACGGAATAGGATGGATACCAGAAGGAATTGCCATCCGCTGCTATAAAGCCAGCAATGTTTTGTTCGTGTGACTTGAAGCTTTATCTTCGTGCAATATTCGGAACGTTAAAGATCAAAAAGCAGCTGATATCCATCGGATTGTGTATCATTGAGGGACTGACTGCAATGAGTAAACAGAAGGTGTAAAGAGTTTTAGGAAGGGCGTTCAAATGTACATAACGAGCGTAACGGAAGGCCTAGTGTTTAGACGGTTGATCTGATGGAAAGCGTTACAAGAAAGTGCAATCCAATCGCCAGTTCGCAATAACTAAACACGCCAAAGATTTTCAGAAGTGTATGCGAAAACAATACATCGAATATTGTGACTGACAAGATGGATTATCACAAACTGTGTGCGAGGTGTGTACCATAAATGCTGACAGACGCTCACAAAGGACAAAGAATGACAGTTGCATCTGATTTTTTTTTTTTTTTGTCCGCTTGGAGAGGAAGGGGAGTAGTATCTCTTTTTTCACACAGAGACGGGGATAAAACCTGTATACCATACGCCACTGGGGAGTCGAAGTAGAGTTAATGCAATGGCGGCTGGTTCTCTTAAAATGAAGAATTTCAAACAAACTCATCAGTTCACAAAATCATGACAACCATATTTTGGGACTAAAAGGGTGCGATTTTTGTGGAATTCTTTGAATCAGGACGAATAATTACAGCAGATGTGTATTGCCAAACACGGAATAATCTGCGTCGTGCTATCCAAAATCGGCAGAGAGAAGTGCTATGCTCTGGAATTCTTCTGATCCATGACAACGCTCTCTCCCTCTCTCTCTCACACACACACACGCACACACAGTCTCAACAGAACATATATTAATTGAATTCATTGAGAATATGGGAGTCAAGGGCAGGAAAGAATTGTTCCGACTCTGCAATGAAATATATGAAACAGAAGAGTGACCAAAAGACTTCTGAAGGCGATCCTGATACCGATGGCTAAGAAATCGAACCCACAGAGATATGAGGATTATAGAGCTATCAATTTCATATCTCATGCAGCAAAAATTTTGCCTCGAATTCTGAACAGAAGGATGCATGGAAGAACAAATGAAAAAGTCGAGGAAATACAGTTCGGGTTCAGGAAAGGTAAAGGCACAAGAGATGCAACTACATTATTAAGAGTGATTTGTGAAAGGTTTATAGAAAAAGGGAAAAAGCTGTATGTGGTATTTATCGATCTAGAAAAGAACTTCCATCACGTGAATTAGGAATTCTTTTTGGGAGTTCTAAAGGAGGTTGGGTTGGAATGGAAAGATCGAAGACTCATAAAAGACATATATATGAACCAACAAGTAAGTATTAGAATTAGAGATGCAAAAAAGCCGGCTTTTTTGAATCGATAGTTTTTTTCACATAAAAAGCCGGCTTTTTTGGAAAAAACCGAGAATTTTGGAAATTTTGGCTTTTTTCATTTTCATGATTTTTCTATCCAAATAGCTTTCTTATAGTATATTCTATAGTTAGATAAGATTTCCACGACCTGAGTGCCATATTTAGCTCTGTAATTCACCATCAAGATGGATAGAGCACATATTTTACGAATTAAAGCTAACATGAAGAATGTAGTATTTGAGGGCAATTTTACAGGTTATTTAACTTTATTTTAACTTTTGAGTTATCGACATTTTTTTCCTTCTCTAGTTTGTCATCCGTGTTTCATTTCTAAGAGCTTAGTACTCCAGCTTCTAGCACGAAAGTTAAATTTACGTTTTTCTATATATCCGTCAAAGCATACGTTTTTCAATATGTCCGTCAATCCATATTTCCACATTTCTGTTATACTGTAGTTGTGCAATGATTTAGCAATAATTTTCCAGATACAACCTTGAATACCAATTTATACAAATAATCAATAGCGGATTTAGAAAAGTACTTTGGGAGGGGTTTCTCTGATTGTTTCGTTTTCTAAAAAGTCCTAATTTTATTTGGGAGCAGCTTGAAGTTTATGAGTACAGGCATAACTAATATTTCGTTTCGTTTATATGTTTAGCAATAATCTTCCGGATACAACCTTGAAGATCATTTTATACTGAGAATCAGTCGCGAATTTAAAAAAGTGTTTTGGGAGGGGTTTTCTTACTACTAATGTTTAGTTTTTCTAAACATTCGTAATTTTTATTTGACGGGAGCTTAAAGTTTATGAGTAAAGGCATAACTAATATATATTTCGTTCGTTTTAGACATTCCACAACTTTGGAGAACAGGCTTCAGTCCGAAAGACCGATCCTCTAACCTTCGCAAAACCGTCACTGCTGGTAATTAGTAATAATAACGATTTAAAAACAATAAGAAAGGAAGTCGGCCAACTCCTACACTCCTAGTCGGCCAGTACACGCACTATTTCTACATTCTCAGATGGAATGAAGGAAGGCTTTGTCAGAATGGTCGAATGCTGGGTTGAATCCCGGACTTCCCGATAGAAGCGCAAAAGCCAACCACTCAGTCACGTTTGTTGTGCAGTTGTATTTAGCTTAACTTAAATATATTCCGTAGTCTTTTTTTTTTTTTTTTTTTGTTCCGTAATGATATGTTGAATCCCTCTTGTTAAAAATTCAGAAACCTTGAGGACTGGGTAAACCGTGATGGTGGTCAAGGGCGCCCATGTTGTGGTTTCCAAGGAGGGGCAAGTATAAGCGACGTTTCAAAAATAGTTTCAAATTTTGCTGTAACTAATGTAAAAATCCTATTGGATTTTCAATATTCTGAAGTACATTTTCCTCTAGGGGGGGCAAGCGCCCCCTTAACCCCCCTGATGGGCGCCCTTGATGGTGGTTATAAAAAACTTGACTATAGAATTTCAAGAATATACAGAACCATGTGCAGCCTTTAATTGTATCATACAAATCTAAGTATTTCTCTTATGTTTTATTTTAATTTTATTTTGTTTCAAAAAGAGGGTATGGAATATTTTGAAAATACTACATACAATTTTGCTAGTTATTTGTGTATTTTTTGAAAGAAGTTTTTACTCTTAGGGTTGGCTCGTTTACACCAGCTGTTTTTTTTTTTAAATAACTGGTTTAAACTAAAAAAATTAAAAGAACAAAAATGCGAATCGTGTGAACTTCATGGTGACGTTTCGCATGTCAAACCATCTGCATTAGTCTTATTTCCTTTTCACCTTTTAATCAAGGTGTCCCATGTTCAATTCTCGGTCGAACCACAACCCTTTTTTCATGTGTAAACCAAGTTCTCTTTCGGATGTCACTTTAAGCGAAAGTCTTCTCCTTGATAACCTCGGTATTACGTAAGGATGTTAAGCCTAAACATACAAAACGAAACCAAATTATATATTTCTGCATGCCTGTTGTTTTATAAAGAAGCGAAGGTTGCTTAAATATATTGATTAAAATTGGTAAAATTTATCGATTGCCTACTTAGCTTCCAACATTAGCTTGGATTGGACTTTCAATGATACCTACATACTAAATTTGTAATTTAATACCTCAGTTTTAGAAAAATAAACACTGCTGAACAAGACTGCACTTATTTAATATAAAAACACATTTACACGTGACGTTTCGATCTTCTATCCAAGATCCTCATCAGACGTACACTCACGTCTGATGAGGATCTTGGATAGAAGATCGAAACGTCACGTGTAAATGTGTTTTTATATTAAATAAGTGCAGTCTTGTTCAGCAGTGTGTTTATTTTTCTGATTTTATTCGTAAGACGTTGATTATGATTGTGTGTCACTCAGTTTTAGCGTACTGATTATAATACGTTGACCTTTAAATTTTACATGCAAATTAAATTTTACAGGATTTTCCTGTTATTGTTTTACATTTAAAAGAATGACGGGATTTTCCCGATGGCTAGGGCGGGAGTTTCTCAATTTAAGAAATTTACTGACCGGACTTCTTTAAGCTTATGGGACCTCTTCCAGCATAACCCCGTTGTTGAATAATAACACCAAGGCGAAACAAACTTATTTCTGTGAATATGTAATATAAATACATAAAGCAAAATATCTAAATCAAAAAACCTGGTTTAAACCCCAAAAAACCCTGGTTTAAACTGCCCCCCACCCAAAACGGGTTTTTGGCATTTTCAGAAACAACCAAGGTTCTTGCCAGCTCTGCTTACTTTTGTATATAGGAGGTTAAAATGTGTTTATTATATACATTGGTTAATCCTTTGGAATTCATAATGTAAAAATGTTGAAGTAAAATTGTTTAAAATATCTTTTCGAAATTCATGGTTTACTTTCGAGGTTTTATATTATTATCGGCATCAACCACTAATTAAATGACTTTCTGTGTTATAGAGAAGCGAAACAAAGTCTGCTTTATCGATTTAAAGCAGAATTTTGAAAAAAGACCAAAATTTCCCAAGCAAAAAAGCAAAGCAGAAAAAACCGAGTTTTTTCCAAAAAAGCCGTTTTTCCGAGCCCTTGCATCTCTAATTAGAATAGGGGGGAGGGGGAATGAGATATACGGGACACAGGGCATTTTTTAAGATGCCTTTTTGTATCCGAATGGATACCGAGGCCCAAGACTTGGATACCCAGGCCCAGCAGTTTGGATACCAAGTGCACTTCATACATCTCTTCAAATTACTGGAAGAGTACTTGAACAATAAATGACTTGAATTATCGTAAATTTAAAATTACTTCAATATATTTTGGTTTTGTGACTATATGTATTAGCTGTGTACTATATGTATGTGGATATGTATAAAATTGGAGAGCTTGAAATTGCAGATATTCCTCTTTTCTTCGTTTTCGTACTCATTTGTCTACCTCGAGATGCTAGCACTTCTATTCTACTCTAATACAGAGAATGTTAATAGACCGACTAAAGAGATACAAAAGTTGAAGCCGAACTCTCATATGTAACGGTCCAAATGAACTTCTTAAACTTTTAAACTCTTGCTTAAACTTCTTTGGTGTTCGACTGAACATAGAAGATGTCGGCATTCTCAGCTCCATTCAGACTACTTTGTCCGTATCTTCAGTACAGTCGATGATAAATGCTGCTCGTTCATTAGTAAAAGCAATATTTGGAAAAGAAGAAGTGCAGACTTTTGCCTCAAATGTATGCGACAGCTGGCCAGGAATTGAAGAAGTACCATTACTAGTGGATAGTGCTGATACAGGAGTGAAATATTGTGTGGGACTGAGGAGACTATTTATAATAGATGAGCACTTTAGATGAAGTAGTCATATTGAAGCAACTGTACATAAACTAAATTCGAGGCTATATGCTCTAAGAGTGCTAAAAGACACTAACTTTAAAAGGCTTAATACAAATCTACTATGGGTCCATATACCCTATCATAAAGTATGGCTTCCTATTTTGGGGTAACTCAACTGAAAGCAAATCTTTATTTATTAAACAAGAACAGGCCATCCGTACCATTGCAAACACACATTACCCTACAAGCTGCAAATCATACTTTAAAACATTAAGGATATACCAGTGTGAAACAGATTCAGCTTTAAAGTGTGATAATAACAGCAATAGTATAACCACTAACAAATAGCCAAAACTGCTATAATAAGGTAAGAAACCAAATAATATGGAACAGGTTAAAATTTAAGGGAAAGAGGTGTATGTTATATTTATTGATCTAGAAAAGGCTTTTGACCGCGTGAATTGGGAATTGTTGTTGGGAGTTCTAACAAAGATAGGGTTGGAATGGAAAGATAGAAGACTCATAAGAAACTTATACATGAACCAACAAGTAAGTGTTAGGATAGGGGAAGAACTGACGGAAGAGAGTGCAATTGGAAGGGGAGTTCGACAAGGCCTCTCGCCAACACTATTTAATGTCTATCTAGAAGAAATAGTGAAAAAGAGCCTACATGATGATGATGGCATTTCGGTAGGAGGTAGAATGATTAGATGTATAAGATTTGCAGACGATATGGCGCTTGTTGAGGAATCTGAAAAGAAAATCAATAAAATGTTAGAAAAAATGAGAAAGGGCTTTGGAGAATATGGGATGAAAATAAATGTTAGAAAGACAAAAGCCATGGTGATTGGAACGAAGGGGTCTGTGTCAAATATAAAAGTAGGAGGGATGAAAATAGAACAAGTGAATAGTTTTCGATATCTGGGTAGTATTCTTAGTAATAACATGAAGTGCGAACGTGAAATAAAAGCAAGGATAGGAATGGCGAAAGAAGCCTTTAGGAGGAAGAAAAGTCTGTTTTGTGGGACCTTCAAGAAAGAGTTGAGAAAAAGACTCATAAAATGCTTCGTGTGGAGTGTTGTACTGTATGGGACGGAAACGTGGACATTACGTAAAGGTGACGAAAATCGACTGGAAGCCTTCGAAATGTAGGTGTGGAGAAGAATGGAAAGAATTAGTTGGCTCGAGCGGAAAACGAATGAGAGAGTGTTAGAAATGGTGGGTGAGAAAAGAACACTTTTAGATATTATTAGGAAGAGGAAGAGAAACTGGTTGGGACATTGCCTAAGAAGAGATTGTATCATTAGGGGCGTCCTAGAGGGTATGGTGGCGGGAAAGAGAGGGAGGGGCCAAGGAGACTACAATTAATGGATGATATAAGAACAGAAAGATCATACGCGAAGACGAAGAAGTTAGCGGAGGACCGTGGAGCATGGAAGCTTCTCAGCTGCGGCAAGTGACCTGCCAATAAAGGCAGAATACCTATGATGATGATGGTTAAAATTTGAAGTGTGGAAATAATACTACAAGTTAACCAGTTACAAGTGGAATAACACGCTTTAAAATAGGAGAGAAATCAAACCATGTGAAACAGATTTAGATTTAAAGTGTAAAAATCATAGCACAAGTGGAACTACTAACAAAAAGGTTTACATGCTATGATTTAAACTATTAGATTACATGCTAAAAATTGAAACTATAAAGATAAATTTTTGATTACATTGGTTCTTAAAAAATAATGTATTGGTAGTAATATACATACTTATACACATAAAATGATTTTCGTTAGGGAAATGTTTAGTCAAGTTCACGTATTGTTATTTCCTTATATCCTATGTAGTGTATTTTGTATCCTCTCCGTAGAAACGGTTAGCAGAAGTCTGACAAATACGTCATTTTGTATGTAATTACTTCAAAAATGTACATTATACAAAAATGTATCTTTTTTTAAAAAAAACCTCTTGCGTTTGAATTTTGCTACGTGTGTCAAGGCACGGTCAAGGGCCCTTTTGTGCCTGGATACCCAGTAGCGATTTCTTAAAAAATGCACTGCGGGACAGTGCAATCGGAAGGGAAGTTCGACACGCATGCTGTCTCTTGCCAACAATAAGAGATAGTGATAAAGTGTCTACATAATGAAGGCAGCACTTCGGTAGGAGATAGAATGATTAGAATGTATATGATTTGAACATGATATGGCGCTTTTTGAGGGGCAAAAAATGAGACAATATTTGAGCCGAGAAAATTTACCGCCCCGGCTCATGGATCATATTGGTCCATACGTAAATAGGCCCTGCCAATTCCATATAGATGTAGATGAGTTATCAATTTAATGCTCACAGTTGTGTCTATTTAATTTTATTGTTTTCAAAGAAAAAATGTAAGTACTAATGTAATGCTTATGATATCGTGTCCACTTGATAGTTGAAACCGTAATTAATTATTCTTCTTGATTTAAGAGGATCAGAAAAATCAAAGACCATCAAATTAAATTGTTAAGTGAGAAAAAACTAATATTAAATTTATTTTACTCTATAATGTGTGCAATGACAGCATTTTCCTTCTACGCGCTTTCCTCTTGTTAGTCACTGAACCGCTGCAGACCTTGTAAACAAAATAACAAAAACAAAACGTACACTTCCAATTTCTGGGAGGAAGAAAATTAAAATCTGGGAGACACCATAATTTACTCTTTTATATGATAATGAAAATGAAAGTTTACTCACCAGCGTTGCCATAGTAGGTCATATATTTCTTGGAATGTAAAAGCGTCAATGTTAAAAATGTACCGAATACGGTCACTCCTAGCAGCAGCCCCACACGGGAGCCGCGCCACATAACTCTGACGGTATATCCTCTCGCGCTGGTCCTTCTCGCTCGCTCGCTCCTCGGCCAAAGGCACTGGTGTGCGATGCTCTGAACTGAGCATGCGCTACAGCAATGTAAAGGGATACAAGTACTGCCAACCTCAACACATTTCTTGCTTTTTACTTAGCTCAATTCGAATTAAAAGAAAGAAATATTTCAGAGGCATGAAATGAAGGAATAATAGTATTATTGTATAGGACACCAACTAACTTGCATCTCGAAATAAAAGAACAATTCGCTCATCACCAGTAGGCCCTATTTATTTGTTAACAGGGACGCTGACTGCAGGGGATGCTCCGGTGCTCAGGCACTCCAGAATTTTGTGGGGGTCCTCAGCAAAAAAGAGAGAAAAATAATAGAAAAGAAGCAAACAAAAGAAAAGAAAAACGCAATAATGGATGTTCACAAGCTAGAAGTGAAAAATAAATCGGATCTGGCAATTGTGGCTATAACATTTTCATTAAACGATCAACTGTTTGATTAAACACTCTCTCTATGAGTGAGTTTAGAATTATAAATTCCACAGACTTCAATTCTTAAACTAAAAGCAAGCATTTAATTTCAGTTTGCTTTATTGTATACATTATCGTTATACAACAATGTACTATTGAAGTTTGTTCTATTTAACTAACTTAAATCGCTCTCTTTCCTGTGAAAATCTATATGTCCAAAGGTTAACGTTCGGCGTGGCGTAACTTAAACCAAAATAGGGGTTAGAACCTAGATTTTCTCCTTTTTACGTCGCCATACTCTCATTCAAAAATATTTTCCACCGCACAGTAAAACTCCCATTTCATTCTAAAACACCTAAAACCGCATTTCCAACAAGATCACCTTCCTAGTTTTCCATGGAAGAACCCTCGCTCAGTTTGGGATATTATATAGTCCATACCCCGTTATTTTCGACGCTGAACTAGAGCACACCTTGATTTTCAATACCTGGCCTCCTGTTTGTTAATGATATGTTCAGTATAACCTACTGATACTTTTCAAATAATGCGTGTAGCATGAAAGAAAGTAAGAAGAAAAGAACGAAACAGAAGGGACCTATTGTACTCTTAAAATGGAAAAAATAAAAACTAAGGTAGAGCCATTTTTTTTTGTTTTTGTTTTTGCATTCTTATGCAATATTGAGGTATTGAAGATAAGCAGGAACCAGATCAACTCCTACAGTAGGCCTATAGGCCGCTCCCCACTTCACTCTTCAAGGTTTTTCCGTTCTTAGGATATTTGCTGGAATAACAATCCGCAACAATAAAGATTCTACCCAGCATAATATGTTCATGTTTTCGAGACTGCTATAGTTCAGTTACAGGCTCGTATCCACGGGTAGTCTACGGGGATCGCCTCCCCCTCCAAATTTTTACTGCCTCCCTAAAATTTTTACGGTATGTTTGCAAATGAACTATAATATGGCGATGAACTATATGGTTTGATCGGCCCCCTTAACATATTTGGGGTGGATTTCCTTGAACGCGCCCTGACTTTTGTATCAACCTTAGATTTCCTTCCTTGAGTTAACATTATTGTTATCGTTATTTCAAAATTTAGAAAAAAAAATCATGATGTACGGCAGTGTCAAATATCAAATTAAATAATTTATCACTTCAAGGAGGGTTCTTACTAAAATTTTGTATAAGGGTTGTCAGATCCTACTTTTTTCCAGCAAGTTTTACTTTTTAATTTGGATTATAAAACTATGTTCTGGGTAAGTATCGGAAGTCCTATAGAACGACTATATCCGACTGTGTACTGTCAACAAGTATCAGACAGATATCAACAAGTGACTTTTTGGAAACGATTCCGCCTTCAGTTGCCTGTTCTACTTATTCATGTTTCACCTACAATTCCGATGACAATTTACATCATTATAGACTAAGGGCCAAGGAAGAGATAACTCCCCCCCCCTCCTTGGGGAACTTTACCCACTATGTTAGAAATGTTCCTTAGGGTCCTTGAAATTTTTTTTTTTTTTTTAAAGTTGTTGCTCAACATATAACTGCAACACCTGGATCCTGGGGCCCTTAACTCTTTAGCACTCGTGTATATTTACAGTCATCCATGGGATCTCTTTAAATGACCGTAGATCAAACTGTTAGTGCAACACTGGAACAAGTTATACTTCGATCGATTTGTAAGAGTGTAGGCTTTCCGTTTACGTAATGAATGGGACATTTCAGTTTACAAAGGAAAACTAATTGAGGGCTATTTAAGAAAATGTTCCTAAAAACGTCCCTTCTCGCAATTCTTTTAGTTATTATGTGGCAACGCTGCAAACTAGGTGAATAATAAAATGTATTTATGTGTTCTATTTTATGTTCAATTTAAACTGAAAATTTCATCTTGATTCATCAAATAGCAGCAGAGGAAATATGTATTTTATAGTCTCCACAGGGTTCATAATTGATTTCCATGGAGGTACGAGTATGACTTTGTGTCAAATTAATTTTCATGGAAGTACGAGTATGACTTTGTGTCAACGTTTCGTTTTATTTTTCTACAGAAAACAAGTGATACAAATTATTCTAGCTGAATTCCTCTTTCGTTATGTTATGGCAGATTCTCAGTATCGAGAAATCCCCCAGGAAGGTTTTATGGTTTGTTAGTCCATGATAATAATAGAAAATATTTCAAAGCAATTTTACTGTTGTGCGGTTACATTATGTTATTTTGATACTACTTGTTGTTCTGATTTATCAACCAACTCTCGAAGTTATTCCGTAGGGTTTCTTATTGCGAGTACATGTGCACACAGATAATCGCACTTAATATATTAAGAAATAATTTTTAAAAAAGTGATTGATTGAGATTGATTGTCATAGGACAGGTAGCATAGTGCTTGAAAGGAAACAAATAGATTCTTAAAAGAATAATACAAAACGTGGGTTTATTGCATATGCATACATAATATATGACCGTCACCTAAAACAGTAAGAGAAAAATTAATAATATTTAAAATAAATGAGGATATGGAGAAGATAATAAATAATATTTTGATTTACACGGGGTTACATATTCCTGTTCTTATGTTAAGACTCTCTTGCGTGAATTTCACTAAGGTTACCAACAGAGTTCTTGTGAGCGTGCTTACAATATTATGGTGTCCATTGTAACCAGAATCTGCACGGCACTTTCCGAAGTCACTGATCTCCGTCTCGAGTAAGCGCGAGTAGTCACTAGGAGGCGTGTGGTTGATAGATCTTTGAACGATTTAACTAAATTGTCTAAGGTTTATACAGTAGTTTCCTTGCACTTTCATTTCTACTTTTTGCGTAACTGAAAGTTGAAACTAGGATTGTTTGTGAAATGATTTTCGTTTTCACTTTTCTAAAACCATCCGCGTTACAAACAAAACATGTTGTCACTTCTATTTTAAAATGATTTCACTCTCCTATATTGTCTTTGATACTTGGAGGTGATCTTTTACTATATACTTTTAGTTTTTTTAATCTCAAAATGAAGAATGTCTTAATATTATGTAATATGTAGTTTTTAATTGCCGTAATATTAAAAAATGATATATTCTTTGCGATTTTGTCTGTTTGTAAGTTGATAATAGTAGCACATTCGCCCTGAAATCTACGTGTTCTCAGTTATTCTGGAGACGAATGACAAACAGAAAGAAGCCAACCAGCCAGACAACAATTACAACAAGAAAAGGGATTGCTGTTGTGAAAAATCAAACATTCTGTGTAATACACTACGCATAAAACGAAACTGACATGAGGACGACAAATTTCATCGAGAAAAGCTTCCATAAATACTTTCAGGTCAAAGAACTGTGGCTAAACAGTGACACTGCAAAACTGCAGCGGTTAACATCAATTTGCATCCAAATTCCTACAGAATACGACACAAACAATCACGGTCTATCGCTGGGGCTACCAAAGTTTCACAAATTTACCATGATTGCTAAGTCAGTCTGTTGAATCATGTGTGACGGAAAATTGTACAATCTTAGTAGATAATTCATCATATTTGGAACGTACTGCTATACGCCAGTATGTGCAGACATCCTGTTTAATGGGGTGCAGTGCGTATTTTGCCAGAAATAGAGCTAAAATGGGGATCACGAAAAAAGGGAAAGGATGTTTCATGGGAAACTCTAGTGAAATGTGTCACTAGAATAGCTGAACCTAGCAGGCGCGCCGACTACGTGGGTGCTCCGAAGCTCATGCACCCACAAGAATTTTAGTTTAGACTCGAGTTTGAACCCGCTTCTCTTGCGTTTAAGTTAGCCATGTTACCGACTGAGTTAGGGCAGCCCCAACTTATCCTTATAGTACTGGTATATTTCACTTTATCACAGCACTGCCCTTTGTGCAATGTTCATAACAGATTTTAACTAAAAATAAATCAATCAAATATCGAGGCTTCCCTGGAAACATATAGGCTAACACGTTCCACCATTGATATGCACCCACATAAATTTTGGAAAGTCGGTGCCGTTGGAACATAGCATTAAAGGAACACCTATTCGACAAGAAGATGAATCACTACTGTTACAGATTCAAGAAGTGGATTTCATAGCAACCAATTGAGGTACCACAACTTGTACCAGATCGTCGAGCTGACATTGTTCATGGAAGAAACATACCTAAAGATAAATTCATTGAAGATGCACTCTCTGCAGGTATGTCAGTAATTGCTTTGGTTATTGAAACAGATTTACTGCTACTGGAGCTGTTCTTAATCACCACCAACAGTTCCACAAAGACTTCAACAGCTGTGAGTTCCTTCGTGGCCGCCCACGGTGGGAATGCTACATCCCAAGAGCTCAGATTTACCTCATCTCTCATGTAGTTTATATTTACCCTTTTAATTGGAAGTGATACGCAAATCCTCGAAAATTATCTCATCAAAAGGGGGAGAACATAGATGAATCTTTTAAGACTGAAGTCTGGAGATCATCACCGCTTTCGACAATAAAATCACAGATTAATGTTTCTAATTCAAATATTTCTGAATATGAAGCTGAGTGGCCCGTACGGTTGAGCAGAGTTATTAATTATGTACTACTCGTGAGATATCTGACTGTTATACCTAGGAGCATCTGTTTTGACATCAACCATGGTACACCTGAATCAGCTGAACAAACACCTTGCGTTAAAAATTTGGCGACACGAGTGTCAGAAGATTTGGGCCTGTATTGCTTGCAGCTAAGAGGATAGATACAAACTAAAAAAGGAGATGGGGTAAGTCTAAACTCTTGGAATGTAGCATTTGCGCCGTGGGCAGCCACGAGAGATCTGACGCTTGTTGATGGTGATTAATAAAAGCTCACAGTAACAATAAAGCTGCTTCAGTAACCAAAACACTTACTGACATACCTGCACAGAGTGTGCCTTCAACGAATTTATCTTTAGGTATGTTTCTTCCATGAACAATTTCAGCTCGACGATCTGGTACAAGTTGTGTTACCTCATTTCGGCTGCTACGAGATCCACTTCTTGAATCTGTAACAGTAGTGATTCATCTTCTTATCGAATAGGTGTTCCTTTAATGCTAGTTTCAGCTATTCTAGAGACATGTCCCTAAAATTTTCCATGAAACATCCTTTCCCTTTTTTCGTGGTCCCCATTTTAGCTCTATTTCTGGCAAAATAAGCACTGCATCCCGTTAAACAGGATGTCTGCACATACTGGTGTATAGCAGTACGTTCCAAATATGGCACTAGTTAACAAATTTAAACTTTTTGTTTGTTACATGAGAAAAATCACCTGATCTTAAAGGAACTTTTTGCGCTGAATTCGAATATGCACTCGGTTTCTCTCCATCACGTACAGTTTTTTCGTAACAGAGGGATTTTCGGGAAATTCCCTCAAAAATTTCCCTTTTTCAGATATTTTATTCCACTAGCTCCTGTCCCCTTACATATAGTAACATAGAAATTATACCTAAGTATACCTTGGTTTATATTTAATAAACCCTAAAAGTTTCGTAAAAATCGCTTTGTTCTTTCTAGAGAAATAAATATATTTGTATGTATACTGTGTGCACTGTTTATTGCACCTGATACTAATGCTTTCAGATCTCCTGAGTTGGGGTAAAAGAGGACGGCTTTCGTGTGTTAACTCACCAAATAGTTTTTGTTATGTGTGTGGCCAGTTTGTAGTTAAAGGACAGTGTAGATCCATTACGCCATCGGTGAAACTGGCATATTATATATATTTCGGATGTCGTGTGGGAGATCAGGACCAAACTTGGGCACCCAATATAATTTGTGGTTCGTGCTACGTCACTTTACTTGCATGGGCCAAAGGAAAACGGAGGCTCATGAAATTTGCTGTACCAATGGTGTGGAGAGAACCCACCAACCACATTTCACCCGCGAGCCACATTTCATCCGGCAATGTGAACTTAATGACCTAGTCCGTGATTTGCACCTGACAAAACAAGAGGCGGAACTTCTGGGATCAAGGCTCCAGCAGTGGAACTTATTGGATGCAGAAACGAACATATCAGTGTACAGGAAAAGGCATGTTCAATTTTCAAGCTATTTCTCAATGCAAGATAATGTGTGCGTATGTACGGATATAAATGGGTTGATGGCGGAGCTAGGAATTCCTTACGTTCCAGAAGAATGGAGGTTATTTATCGACGCGTCAAAGGTCAGCCTTAAAGCTGTCCTTTTACATAATGGAAATAAAAAACCTTCTATACCACTTGCGCACTCAGTGAAGATTAAGGAATCCTATGACACCATGTCAACTTTGTTAAATCTTATAAATTACAAGGACCATTGTTGGCAAATATGTTGTGATCTCAAGGTAGTTGGTATTTTATTAGGACTGCAGTGCGGTTACAAGAAGTACCAATGTTTTTTTATGTTTATGGGATAGCCGAGCTGATGACAAACATTATGAAGTGAAGGAATGGGAACCTAGAGTGAATTACGTACCTGGAGAATGCAACGTCAAATACGCTCCTTTGGTAGATCCTAATAAGATATTACTACCGCCACTTCATATCAAGTTAGGACTTATGAAAAACTTTGTCAAAGCCATGGACACATCTGGTGAAGGTTTCAAGTATTTGCGAGATAAGTTCCCTAACCTGAGTGATGCTAAGATTTCAGCGGGAGTGTTTATTGGTCCCCAAATTAGGAAATTAATGCTTGATGATAGCTTTGACAGCAAGTTAAACAGTGCTGAGCTAGATGCCTGGACAGCATTTAAGTGTGTTGTGCGCAACTTTCTGGGCAATAACAAAGCTGAGAGTTACACAGAAATCGTACAGGACATGATACAGAAATACAAAGAGTTGGGTTGTAGGATGTCTTTAAAAATCCACTTTTTGCACTCCCACCTCAGCTTCTTTCCTGCTAACCGAGGTGCTCTCAGCGACGAACAGGGGGAAAGATTCCACCAAGATATAATGGCAATGGAGAAAAGGTACCAGGGACGATGGCATCCTTCAATGATGGGGAACTATTGTTGGGGTCTTGTTAGAGAATGCAACATTTCTTACAAAAGAAGGAAGTAGTGTACGTTTTTGTAACCCAATGGAAGTTTCATATATTGTGATAGTTTTGATTGTCTTTTCATGACCTTTTGGTACATTTGTATTATTGTTTATTGTAAATTGTCACATTTGTAAATTATATTGTATTATATTTTATATATGTGTTTGTGGTAATAAAACAAAACGTTTTACCTCAACTTAAGAGATCTGAAAGCATTACTATAAGGTGCAATAAACAGTACACACAGTATACATACAAACATATTTATTTCTCTAGAAAGAATAAAGCGATTATTACGAAACTTGGAGGGTTTGTTAAATATGAATCAAAGTATACTTAGGTATAATTTCTATGTTAGTATATGCAAGGGGACAAGATCTTGGGGTGTAAAATAAAGGAAAAGGGAAATTTTTGAGGGATTTCCCCGAAAATCCCTCTGTTACGGGAAAATCGTACGTGATGGAGAAAAACCGAGTGCATATTCGAATTCAGCGCAAAAAGTTCCTTAAAGAACAGGTATTTCCTTTTATGTAACAAAACCTTTGTTAACTAATTATCTACTAAGAGTGTACAATTTTCCGCCACACATGATTCAACAGACTGACTTAGCAATCATGGTAAATTTGTGAAACTTTGGTAGCCCCAGCGATAGACCGTGTTTGTTTGTGTCGTATTCTGTAGGAATTTGGATGCAAATTGATGTTAACCGCTGCAGTTTTGCAGTGTCACTGTTTAGCCACAGTTCTTTGACCTGCAAATATTTATGGAAGCTTTTCTCGATGAAATTTGTCGTCCTCATATCAGTTTCGTTTTATGCGTAGTGTATTACACAGAATGTTTGATCTTTGACAACAGCAATCCCTTTTCTTGTTGCAGTTGTTGTCTGGCTGGCTGGCTTCTTTCTGTTTGTCATTCGTCTCCAGAATAACTGAGAACACGTGGATTTCAGGGCGAATGTGCTACTATTATCAGCTTACAAACATACAAAATCGCAAAGAATATATCATTTGATTTAATATTACGGCAATTAAAAACTACATATTACATAATATATTAAGTGCGATAATCTGTGTGCACATGTACTCGTAATAAGAATACAAACCCTACGGTATAAATTCGAGAGTTGGTTGATAAATCACTTAATAACCAGACATGTTTGGAAGTTGTGTTCATTGTAAAATAGCAGAACAACGAGTTTTCAAAAGAACATAATGTAACCGCACAACAGTAAAATTATTGCTTTGAAATATTTTTTAAAATTATATCATGGACCAACAAACCATAAAACTTTCCTACGGAATTTCTAGGTACTGCGAAGTAGCATAGACTGCAAATATGTCCTAAACGTGTTGCCAACCCTAAAATAAAATTATCTGTTTTTGTACTATTTTATTAAAATTTTACTAATTTTATCCTATTTTATGGTACAAATTATGGTGATTTTATACAATTTATGGTGATTTTATGATAATTTTATAGTGTTTTTGGTGATTTTTATCATATATTTGCCATTTTTATAGTGATTTTCAGTGTTGCCATCCAACAAAAATATATTGTAAAATATTTTTGATAATATACTTTGATATCTAAGTTGGTAACCCTTGATGGAAACACACAAATGGTTGAGAATACAAAGTTAACTTCCTAAGCTTCTAAAGAAACTAGTTCCTTCCTTTTTTGTCCTTCCCTCAAGCGGTGTAGAGCAGGTGAATGAACTTGAAGAAACTACCTGGAAAGGGTGGGAGGAAGGAGACACAGGTGCATGAAAGAATGCTAGGAATTCCTTTGTTCAAGGAGTAGTGAATAGACGTAGATCTCGTAGTAGTTTTTCCAGTTTTATGAGGGGGTGGGGTGAGACAAGGTTACTGTTTACAATAGGTCTTTGTTTACAGGAATGTCGTTTGTCCTTGAGTACACATGTACACGTACGCAGGTGGGAACAATGCAAGCCGCAGATGTGTGTATATGTAATAAATTAGGGTCAATGACATGACGACTTCCTTTATCCTTTGTTGACAAAGAGGTGGTTGGAGTGCGTACGTGACTGGATGCATGTACACAGGAGAAACTTGTTTAGAGAGCGCAGCTGTATGTTAATTTTTTATTCAGGACAGGAATGTCGTTGGAATGACTACGTGACTGGATGCACGTACGCAAGGGTTGAATGTTTTGATAGATGAAATTTTTGATAATAGGATGGAAAGGTAAAATATTTAAATCATTGTAGGTTGTGTGGGATTGCCTCCTAACAGATAGTTGAAAGAACAAAGTGTCCTTGTTGTGTAGTAGTATTGGTTATTGATATTTTTATTGATAGGTAGATAAAATATTTATATTATGTCTAGAGACCATATTGATTGAATAGAGGATGAAAATCTAATCAAGTATGTTAATTTGTATTAATTTATGTTTAAATTTGCATGAATTATAAGCAGTTTTTGGTTCTTAGGAGATAGGAGAATATAGCCTGGTAAGAGGTAGTTCTTTCTGTTTTAACTTGTTTGAGCTTTTGAGGCAGGAGGTGGAGCTTGTTAACTTGTATAGAAAGACTCCAGCAAATGAAAAACCAGACTTGGAGAATGGATTTACAACTTTTTATTCCAACCCAAAACTTGTAGGAACCAATAATAAAAGGAAAGAGGAGGGACTAGGCAAGAACGAAGAACGAATGAGAATTTGATTCCCATTGCTTGAAGGAGGTCCTTTACTGCTTAAAGATCCCTTTTCAATTGGCCTGTCCCCTGTCAACCAGCTTGTTTTATGATCCTGCCACTCGAGGATAAGGAAGATCGTCCCTTCCTTACCTGAGTTTATTTTTATTGCAGGGTGCAATAAACATGTTACCTGCATTTAGGTTTATGAGGGGTACAATAAAATCTTTACCTGACCAGAGCCTTCTTTCCTTCTTTGTAACCAAACAAGATTTCTTTAAAATATTTTTGCATAAATTAGATTAATGAATTAATTATTCATGAATATTAATTAGTTGGTAATGAAAGGATTAGAAAGAGTGATTTTTTCGTATTTAGCGTTTATTTAGCGCTATATTATATGTATCGTATAGATTAATATATATTGTACACATATACTCAGATATTGTGGGAGGAAACAGAGACAACTCTAAGAAAAGTATCTTATGCATTTATATGGTCTTTTACTGAATGATATGGGATTTTATTGATCTTTTATTGATGTTTGGGTGTACGAAACACAGTTGAATCACAAATTACGTATGTATATAAGTACTTTTGGTAATGGAGGTATGTATACAAGTTTTACCTGATATGTGTACAGGAATATATGTGCATGCATATTATGTTTTGTACCCATGCAAGTGTTTTATAGTCACCTTTAATGTAATGTGTGGTTGCATAACTTCTTCCTTGGTGACATGCTTGGGTGAATGCAAACACCTGAAGTGTTCGTATTGTATTAATATTGGTTTGTGTTGTAGACATGTTATAGTGACTTTTTATGCATGTAACTTTTCTTCAACGTAATGTAGGGTTCTTTGGGGCATGCTAGCTGAAGGCAAACACCTGTAGTGTTTGTATTGTATTAATATTAATTTATATTGTAGACTTATATATAGTATCTCTTTGCGTATGTAAGTGTTTTAATCTTACCTTTAACGTAATGTTAGGTTCCATAAGTTCTACTATTGGTATAATGATGTAAGCATAGCTTTTATCTTATCGATTGTACTGTAGACATATATTGTGTCTTATTATACATGTAACCTTACCTTGATACGATTGTTAGGACCTCTTGTTATGATTCTAATGCCTGTTTGCATAACCTTATCCTTTGTTTGTTTTGTGTGGTTATATATTGTGGTGCCTGACGTATGTACATAATTTAACCATGTCTGAAATGTAATGTTGAGATATATATTGTGACTTTTTTCGTATATAAGTGCTTGCTAGACATATTTTAGTTGTATTTTAACCACATATGATACCATTTTTAATTGGTGATTTAACTGAAGTCTAATTTGCAAATAATTTATTTGTACATTCTTGTAGAAGACATTATGACGTCATCAGGGTTTGCAGTACATACTGATTTATTATATGCTGTCACATAAATAACCTTATATGAACCTTCTTTATCTCATATAGAATACCATATTTATTTATAAGATACCAATATTTTGTATAAAGGTTTGAACGTCACATAAAGTATTATTAAACCATGTAAAACTGATCGGTAATTACTTGATATGACACAGTATATGTATTCTTCCTTTATCTTATATAGAATACACTTACTTCTTAATATGATGCCTATTATTGGGTGTATAAAATAAAACATGGATTTGAAATTTGTGTAATTTGTTTATTAGCATTAATTCTTGTTCTAGAGTAGCAGGCTGTTATTGATTAGAGATATTTATATATATATATGTATTTAGGTGATTGATATATTTATAAGTATTCAATATAATAATTTTTGTATTTGCAATTGTGATATTTCAATTGTATATTTCCGTATTTACAATATTGATATTATTAATTGTATATTTTCAATATTGATGTTTTCATTTATATATTTGAATATTTACATATTTACATATTTACAATATACTATTTACATATTTATAATATTTACAATATTTACATTATTTACAATATGCTATTTACATATTTATAATATTTACATATTTACATTAAATACAATAACAATATACTATTTACATATTTACATATATACACGTAGGGAAGTGTCAATTGACAAGTAGTGTGAAAATATTTGTGAAATTTGTCTCTGTCCAAGAATATCATGACTATGTCACTGTGTTAGGACATATTTAACATAACATATATACAAATATTTATGGAACATTCATACTAATAATGCTAATCATTTGACACACGTATTAGGGGTACAGTATGTGGCCGTTAAGGCACGCTCGGAATCGCTATGGACGCAATTGCCAATACTTTTTTCCATACACGTACGGCACAACCCAAACAAAAGACGCCCATATGGGAGAATTGGAAAATATAAGTCCTTTGGGGGTAAAACAGTGCATTTTACTAACCCATGAATACTTTCCACCTTTGGAAAGTCTGGCCCCTTGTATATTTTTGGCTTACCTACAGGCATTGGTTTACGTGCCATCACCCAAGGGTATAACGATGTTACATCATAATATGCCACGGTTTCCTCGCTGGTACACTCGTACAAAGCATTAAAGCATTCTGTACGACCACCATGGAAACTATCTTTTGGTATTAGATGATCAATAAGATCCTTACAGTGAGTTTGAATAAACTCCTGCATGGACTTATCAGTCTTCACCCAATGATCCCATTCGCATTCCCTCATTTGAACAACATTAAGATTTAATTTTTTGGGGGAATGCTATTTTCGTGGTGGTTCTTTCATATCGGTCTTGTAAGGATATACCTTGCTTAGAGGTGGAATCCAAAGACACGTGTCGAAGTGTAAGACAGCAGGTTAAACACCCGGGAAAAAACAACCATGAAATTCGAAAACTGTATTTGTTCGAGGTTCAAACCCATCAACCTTATATCTCCCAAATCGTTTTTCCAATCCATTCCCGGAATGTTGGATTTTATTACCCCTGGTACGTTCTAAATACCGTAACCGGTACATTGCCCTAAGGGTTTGTCGGTCACGATGGTCGAACCCATAGGGTGGAATAATTGGAATAATTTCTTTAGGCAAATATAAGGTACGATAGGTCAGTATGGCCAAACTAGCAATAGTAGGCGCGACGATAAAACATTGAATGCCATTCGTTTTTTCCTCAATTAAGTTTAAAAATTTAATTACAGCCTCTGCTAAAATTTTGACATCATTTCGACAATACTCCACCATCTCATTTTGGAGATCATACTCCTCGCCACTTGCAGCACGTTCTTGGTGCCAGGCGATTAGTTGCTGTCTTTCTTCCGTGCTTCGCGAGTCAGGATCAAAATATTCAAGAGCGGGAACCGGACCTACATAATTTTGATTTTCCAAAGTGTTAAATAAATATGGGAAATCTCCCTTTTTCAAATTTCCAGATAGGCCTAAAGTTGTAGGGAGTTTTGATAATTTTACTCCCATATGCAAATATGTGTCACGGAAGTAAATCTTTTGTCCTAAACGCATTTCAACAATTTTTTGCCCTGACATTATTACTTCAGGTGTATGATGATGGCTCGTTATCAAAGTTTTAGCACAGAACTGCATATCATAATTACTCCCATTATGGGAAAGTACAATGATTTTTTGAACATTAGTCGAGTTATTATTACATGATTAACAAATCCATCAATGTATTGGAAATCAAACGAACGGATACCATTTTTATCTCCGCATACAAAGCAAGGATCATCCAGCATAGACTGCATAGCTTTCCCAATCACGTTGCCAGCACCTGTAAAATTTTGGGAAAGCCCACTACGTTTGTAAATGCGGTCTATGCTACTACGTGTTGTGTTTGAGGTATAATCTGCATTTGCATTTTATTATTTTTAGTTTCTATATTTTTCTTTGCAACACTGTGCTTAGAATTTTACTTTTGCACCTTATTTTTTTAGTTTGCATATTTTGTTTATCTTGTAGTTTGATTCTGTTCATTTTCATTTTCAGTTCTGTATTTTTGTTTAACTTGTACTTTTAAATTCTACTTTTTGTATTTAAAACCCAACATTAATTTTAAAAATTTTACTTGTGTTTTAATTTTTAGAGTGCATGATTGTTTCTTACTTGTACTTTTAAAATTTCTTTTTGTGTTTTAGTTTGCAACATTGTGTTTTCAAAATTTTACTTACGCATTTTTTTAATTTTTAGTTTACATGTTTGTTTGTTAACTGGTATTTTTAAATTTACTTTTGTATTTTAATTTGCAACAATGTGTTTAAAATTTTTACTTGCTGCAATATCATTTTTTTTCGTTTCACATTATTGTTTCTTAACTTGTACTTTCACATGTATACTTTTGTGTTTTAGTTTGCAACTGTTTTAATTTTTTCTTTCACCATTTTCATTTTCAGTTTTACATTATTGTTTCTTAACTTGTACTTTTACATTTTTGTATTTCAGTTGCAACACTGTTTTTAAACTTTTTACTTTTTGCATTTTTATTTTCAGTTTTACAATTTGTTTCTTAACTTGTACTTTTACATTTTTGTATTTTAGTTTGCAACAATGTTTTTAAACTTTTACTTTTTGCATTTTTATTTTCAGTTTTACAATTTGTTTATTAACATGTACTTTTACATTTTTGTATATTAGTTTGCAACAATGTTTTTAAACTTTTACTTTCTGCATTTTCATTTTCAGTATTACATTATTGTTTCTTAACTTATGCTCTTATATTTTACTTTTGTATTTTAGTTTGCAAGTATGTTTTAATTTTTTCTTTCATCATTTTGCATTTTCAGTGTTAGAATTTGTATCTTAACTTGTGCTCTTACATTTTACTTTTGTCTTTCAGTTGCAACACTGTTTTAATTTTTTCACCATTTTTATTTTCAGTTTCAGATCGTTTTTGTTTAACTTGTACTTTTACATTTTACTTTTTGTATTTTAGTTTGCAACATTGTGTTTTAAATTTTTACTTTCTGCAATTACATTTTCAGTTTTTCCAATTTGTTTCTTAATTTGCACTTTTTATGTTTTACTTTCTGTATTTTAGTTTGCAACAATGTTTTTTAAAATTTTTACTTTCTGCAATTTCATTTTTCGTTTTACATTATTATTTCTTAACTTGTACTTTTACATATTTACTTTATGTATTTCAGTTGCAACACTGTTTTAATTTTTTCCTTTTTGTATTTTCATTTTTAGTTTTGCACTTTTTAAGTTGTGCTTTTACCTTTTACTTTTGTATTTTATTTTGCAACATTGTGTTTTAAATTTTTTTCTTTCTGCATTTTCATTTTGAGTTTTACGTTATTGTTTCTTAACTTGTATTTTTTATATTTTACGTTTTCGTATTTTTTAGTTTTATAAACTTACATTCGTAATATTAAGTTTCATATAATGAAATAAGATAACAGATCAGAACTATTTTTAACAACCAACTCTTTAGTAGGATCACACATGGTAATATTTTCGAAACAATTTTCTCTTTATGAGAAGATAAAAAGGTGCGCATCAATAAATAATTAACAACTAGTTTCTATTAGAAAACGTTACGGAAAAGATATGAAGCGTTCCGTCAAAATACCATTTATAAGATCACATTCAAAAATTGTTTAGAGTTTCAATATGAAGCGTGCCGATTAAAATTGTGAAAGTGTTGCAAGATATTTATAAGTTATGTAATGATCATTCAATTATTTTGTGTTTGTTATAATGTAATATAATTAACACTGTCCGTAATATTACTAATACTAATTTAGAAAAAATCACGTACATTTCAAAGTATCTGTGTACGAAACTATAAAATAAATGAGCCTGGGTACGAGATTACAAACTAAATGCACCTGGGTGCGAGATTACAAACTGAATGCGTCTGGGGACGAGAGTACGTTTTGCATCCATATAAGGCGTGCGAAATCGGCGCTGCTTCACTTTAGAAGTACTGCTGCAGTGAAGACGTTTTCTGATTCAACACTACGAGTTGCAATTGTAAACACACAACAGCTAGATAAAAATTACGGGACATTGACATTTTCAGTTATCGGAAGATTTGTCAATAAACTTTTAACTGCATCATCTCTATACTGAAAAAGGTACAAGAGTTTGTGATTTTCGAGAAAAACACGTAGTGGAATATATCAAATAGTCTGCATGTATATAACAGCGGCATCACAAATTAGTATAAAAGAAGAAGTTGTATGCTGAAGACGTTCCCTGGTTTTACGTAACTTGAAACAATTAACTTGAAGAATATTTATACACTAGATTATAAATTACAATTACTGGAAAGTAGTTAAGGATTTACCAATAATCTTAGAATAACATCTACGCTAAATTGAAAAAGTTACGGGAATTTTATCAGTATAGTTATCGGAAAGTATTAATGCAATTGTCGATAAACTTTCAGCTGAATCGTCGTTATACTGTAAAAGTTGCGGGACATTATCATTTTCAAGAGGAGTTAAACCTTTATTGACATTGTAATTTCAAAAAACTTTTAAGTGCACCTTTGATAAATAAGAAGGAATTATAGTGTTCTAACAAATAGTAATTGAAAACTAAAACGTGAGTATTTTACTTAAACAGTGATACAATGGATGGCCGTAATGTGATTTGTACCATGCTGGCAGCACAAGAAGCGCGTGGATATGAAAATACAAACGACGTTTTATTTACATAGGAAGTGTTGACGCAATGCCATGCTATGGGTGCAAGGGTAAGAAATAAAGCTTATTCCAAGCTATTGCAAGCATTGTTCATGCATTTTGGCTGTAATCCTCATGTTGTTTTGGAGAAATGTAAGTCTGCAAAAGATATTATTGATTTATATCATGTAGGCTTCTTTCGCGAAGATAATACGAGGAATTTAGCTCGTGAAAAGTTTATGGAACTTGTGTCTTCAGGGAAAACATCCGGTTTAATTGCAGATGAGTCCAATGAGTTCCTCGGTATTCTTCCTGAGCGTAGCAATAATTCTGCACCGGAACCTGTAATGTATGGTGCTGGAACGGATGAATATTTTTGTATTGTTAATAGTACAACCAAACATTATACTTATTTTGGACTAACAGGAAAGGAAGTTACCATTGAACGTATGCGCACTAATGGGATTTATGATCCAGAAAAATACATTCATTCATTATTTGAATTTGTAAAGGAACACACGTTAAACGAGGTCGACAAACACATGTACGTTGGCATGACAATAGAAAGTTCTGCTTCCACGATCAAAAAGCCAGAATACATATCATGGCGTCAAAAGTCAGAATTAAGTCACGAGGTTTTGTTTCAGAGTATTGAAAATGTTTTAAATAGTAATGAAAATTATTTATTTGTGGACAAAGTAACTTTCAAAATTCATATGGTTGATTCACGTAAAGGTAGGGGTCGATCTATGGGTTCAGCAAAATATAGCAGTCTTGTAACACACCTGGAACAGTGTACTATCCCAATGGAAAAGGATGTGTATTGTCTTCCCAAGAGCATTGTGCTTGGGATGGCTAGGGCTGATCATCGTCATATCCAAGTTTACAAGTTAAAAAATCATCCTAAACGATTGTTAAATCAGGCAAAGGATTTGTGTGTCAATGCTAAAGTTGACATTGAAATCCGTGATGGATGTACTATTGATGATGCGAAAAAGTTCCAAAATAAGCTAATGCCTCATTACCAAATTGTTATTTACGAAAAGAACCGATCGACTCGAGACTACACTGTAATTTATCCTGGAATACATGCATCAAAAAATTTTCTTTTAGTATACTGAAGGACACTATGAATTAATTACAAACATTAGAACTCTTTGAACAAAAATGGGTATTGTCAGTATTGTTTGGAAGGATATTATCATACAGAAGATCATAAGTGTAACTTCAAATGTAGGATGTGCGAAAAGTATCACGATGTTTCTAATGCTAATAATGATATTAAACGCGAATGTAGTGATTGTCGCAGACTGTTTTCTTCAGAAGAATGTTTTGCCAATCATAAAACGGTGATTGTTCGCGGAAAGACTTTATGCGAAACAAAAAGAATTTGTGTCCAATGTGGTGATATGGTTGACATTCGAGGTCGTAAGTCTGAACACAAATGCGGTGAACGTTATTGTAAAACGTGTTATACGTATGTGAACGATGATCACATTTGTTTTGTTCGGGCTGCTACTTTGCAACATGTAGAGGCCTTTTTATACATCATCTTTGATGTAGAAACAATGTTACTTCCTAAAAATGAACAGGGACAACAAGAACATTACGTGAATTTCGTAAATTGTATTCATGCCTGTTACAAGTGTAAGGATGGAAAGCTGGATGATCCTTGCTTTGTATGCGGAGATAAAAATGGTATCCGTTCGTTTGATTTCCAATACATTGATGGATTTGTTAATCATGTAATAATAACTCGACTAATGTTCAAAAAATCATTGTACTTTCCCATAATGGGAGTAATTATGATATGCAGTTCTGTGCTAAAACTTTGATAACGAGCCATCATCATACACCTGAAGTAATAATGTCAGGGCAAAAAATTGTTGAAATGCGTTTAGGACGAAAGATTTACTTCCGTGACACATATTTGTATATGGGAGTAAAATTATCAAAACTCCCTACAACTTTAGGCCTATCTGGAAATTTGAAAAAGGGAGATTTCCCATATTTATTTAACACTTTGGAAAATCAAAATTATGTAGGTCCGGTTCCCGCTCTTGAATATTTTGATCCTGACTCGCGAAGCACGGAAGAAAGACAGCAACTAATCGCCTGGCACCAAGAACGTGCTGCAAGTGGCGAGGAGTATGATCTCCAAAATGAGATGGTGGAGTATTGTCGAAATGATGTCAAAATTTTAGCAGAGGCTGTAATTAAATTTTCAAACTTAATCGAGGAAAAAACGAATGGCATTCAATGTTTTATCGTCGCGCCTACTATTGCTAGTTTGGCCATACTGACCTATCGTACCTTATATTTGCCTAAAGAAATTATTCCAATTATTCCACCCTATGGGTTCGACCATCGTGACCGACAAAGCCTTAAGGCAATGTACTGGTTACGGTATTTAGAACGTACCAGGGGTAATAAAATCCAACATTCCGGGAATGGATTGGAAAAACGATTTGGGAGATATAAGGTTGATGGGTTTGAACCTCGAACAAATACAGTTTTCGAATTTCATGGTTGTTTTTTCCCGGGTGTTTAACCTGCTATCCTACACTTCGACACGTGTCTTTGGATTCCACCTCTAAGCAAGGTATATCCTTACAAGACCGATATCAAAGAACCACCACGAAAATAGCATTCCCCCAAAAAATTAAATCTTAATGTTGTTCAAATGAGGGAATGCGAATGGGATCATAGGGTGAAGACTGATAAGTCCATGCAGGAGTTTATTCAAACTCACTGTAAGGATCTTATTGATCATCTAATACCAAAAGATAGTTTCCATGGTGGTCGTACAGAATGCTTTAATGCTTTGTACGAGTGTACCAGCGAGGAAACCGTGGCATATTATGATGTAACATCGTTATACCCTTGGGTGATGGCACGTAAACCAATGCCTGTAGGTAAGCCAAAAATATACAAGGGGCCAGACTTTCCAAAGGTGGAAAGTATTCATGGGTTAGTAAAATGCACTGCTTTACCCCCAAAGACTTATATTTTCCAATTCTCCCATATGGGCGTCTTTTGTTTGGGTTGTGCCGTACGTGTATGGAAAAAAGTATTGACAATTGCGTGCATAGCGATTCCGAGCGTGCCTTAACGGCCACATACTGTACCCCTGAACTCCATGTAGCTTTACAGCTGGGATACAAAATTCTGCAAGTAATTGAAATCTGGGAATTTAACCTGGTTGGCGGCGAGGAGGATAATTCAAATGGTCTGTTTGAAGACTATGTGAATTCCTTTCTTCAAATGAAGCAGGAATGTTCGGGATTTCCTGCTTCTTGCAAAACCGAACAAGACCAGCAAAAATATATTGCTGACAATTATGCCCATGAAGGCATTAAATTAAATTATGATAATATAAGGAAGAACCCGGGGTTGAGGTATATTTCTAAAATATACCTCAATTCGCTATATGGAAAATGGGGACAGCGAACGGATTTATCGCAATCGGTAATTGTCGATACTCCGGAAAAATTTTTGACTTATCTATGGGCGCCACAATACGAGGTGCCAACTTTATTACCTATTGGAGAGCGGCATCTCATTGTAACGTATAAAAACATTGAGAACAAAAACAAACCATGGAAGTTCTCAAATGTTGTTCTTGAAGCCTTCATCACCTCATGGGCACGTTTAAAACTTTATGAATTATTAACAACAGTAGGGCCTGACCGTGTGTTGTACTGCGACACCGATAGTATTACGTTTGTACAGCAACGTAATGAAATACCTCCGCTTTCTTTGGGTTCCTACCTGGGTGAACTAACTAGCGAAGTGAGTGGGAAATTAATGCATTTATAGGAATAGGGCCAAAGAATTATGTGTACCGTTTAAATGAGGTTGGTACGGACAATGTAGATTATGTATTTAAAATTAGGGGTATAATTTTAAATCACCGTACGCGCCAGGAAATTAATTTTGATCATTTTTATAATCTAATTCACGATAAAGTTGACAGTAAACAGTTAAACAATCCAGGGAGGATTGTTCGAAAGCCGGGGTTTGTCATTGTATCCAGGCCTGAAACTAAAACACATCAAAAAGTTGAAAATAAAAGACGACGACTTGATCCTCACAGTATGACCGAGTTTAGAACATTACCGTACGGGTATCAAAGTAATATGTGTGTCAAATGATTAGCATTATTAGTATGAATGTTCGATAAATATATGCATACATGTTATGTTAAATATGTCCTAACATAGCGACATAGTCATGATATTCTTGGACAAAGACAAATTTCATAAATATTTTCACACTACTTGTCAATTGACACTTCCCTACGTGTATATATGTAAATATGTAAATAGTATATTGTTATTGTAAATAATGTAAATATGTAAATATTGTAAATATTATAAATATGTAAATAGTATATTGTAAATATGTAAATATGTAAATATTCAAATATATAAATGAAAACATCAATATTGAAAATATACAATTAATAATATCAATATTGTAAATACGGAAATATACAATTGAAATATCACAATTTCAAATACAAAATTATTATATTGAGTACTTATAAATATATCAATCACCTAAATACATATATATATAAATATCTCTAATCAATAACAGCCTGCTACTGTAGAACAAGTATTAATGCTAATAAAGAAATAACACAAATTTCAAATCCGTTTTATTTTATACACCCAATAATAGGTATCATATTAAGAAGTACGTGTATTCTATATAAGATAAAGGAAGAATACATATACTGTGTCATATCAAGTAATTACCGATCAGTTTTACATGGTTTAATAATACTTTATGTGACGTTCAAACCTTTATACAAAATATTGGTATCTTATAAATAAATATGGTATTCTATATAAGATAAAGAAGGTTCATATAAGGTTATTTATGTGACAGCATACAATAAATCACTATGTACTGCAAACCCTGATGACGTCATAATGTCTTCTACAAGAATGTACAAATAAATTATTTGCAAATTAGACTTCAGTTAAAACACCAATTAAAAATGGTATCATATGTGGTTAAAATACAACTAAAATATGTCTAGCAAGCACTTATATACGTAAAAAGTCACAATATATATATCTCAACATTACATTTCAGACATGGTTAAATCATGTACATACGTCAGGCACCACAATATATAACCACACAAAACAAACAAAGGATAAGGTTATGCAAACAGGCATTAGAATCATAACAAGAGGTCCTAACAATCTTATCAAGGTAAGGTTACATGTATAATAAGACACAATATATGTCTACAGTACAATCGATAAGATAAAAGCTATGCGTACATCATTATACCAATAGTAGAACTTATGGAACCTAACATTACGTTAAAGGTAAGATTAAAACACTTACATACGTAAAGAGATACTATATATAAGTCTACAATATAAATTAATATTAATACAATACAAACACTACAGGTGTTTGCCTTCAGCTAGCATGCCCCAAAGAACCCTACATTACGTTGAAGAAAAGTTACATGCATAAAAAGTCACTATATACATGTCTACAACACAAACCAATATTATTACAATACAAACACTTCAGGTGTTTGCATTCACCCAAGCATGTCACCAAGGAAGAAGTTATGCAACCACACATTACATTAAAGGTGACTATAAAACACTTGCATGGGTACAAAACATAATATGCATGCACATATATTCCTGTACACATATCAGGTAAAACTTGTATACATACCTCCATTACCAAAAGTACTTATATACATACGTAATTTGTGATTCAACTGTGTTTCGTACACACAAACATCAATAAAAGATCAATAAAATCCCATATCATTCAGTAAAAAGACCATATAAATGCATAAGATACTTTTCTTAGAGTTGTCTCCGTTTCCTCCCACAATATCTGAGTATATGTGTACAATATATATTAATCTATACGATACATATCATAATATAGCGCTAAATAAACGCTAAATACGAACAAATCATTCTTTCTAACCATTTCATTATCAACTAATTAGTATTCATGAATAATTAATTCATTAATCTAATTTATGCAAAAATATTTTAAAGAAATCTTGTTTGGTTGCAAAGAAGGAAAGAAGACTCTGGTCAGGTAAAGATTTTATTGTACCCCTCATAAACCTAAAGGCAGGTAACATGTTTATTGCACCCTGCAATAAAAATAAACTCAGGTAAGGAAGGGACGATTTTCCTTATCCTCGAGTTGCAGGATCATAAAACAAGCTGGTTGACAGGGGACAGGCCAATTGAAAAGGGATCTTTAAGCAGTAAAGGACCTCCTTCAAGCAATGGGAATCAAATTCTCATTCGTTCTTCGTTCTTGCCTAGTCCCTCCTCTTTCCTTTTATTATTGGTTCCTACAAGTTTTGGGTTGGAATAAAAAGTTGTAAATCCATTCTCCAAGTCTGGTTTTTCATTTGCTGGAGTCTTTCTATACAAGTTAACAAGCTCCACCTCCTGCCTCAAAGCTCAAACAAGTTAAAACAGAAAGAACTACCTCTTACCAGGCTATATTCTCCTATCTCCTAAGAACCAAAAACTGCTTATAATTCATGCAAATTTAAACATAAATTAATACAAATTAACATACTTGATTAGATTTTCATCCTCTATTCAATCAATATGGTCTCTAGACATAATATAAATATTTTATCTACCTATCAATAAAAATATCAATAACTAATACTACTACACAACAAGGACACTTTGTTCTTTCAACTATCTGTTAAGAGGCAATCCCACACAACCTACAATGATTTAAATATTTTACCTTTCCATCCTATTATCAAAAATTTCATCTATCAAAACATTCAACCCTTGCGTACGTGCATCCAGTCACGTAGTCATTCCAACGACATTCCTGTCCTGAATAAAAAATTAACATACAGCTGCGCTCTCTAAACAAGTTTCTCCTGTGTACATGCATCCAGTCACGTACGCACTCCAACCACCTCTTTGTCAACAAAGGATAAAGGAAGTCGTCATGTCATTGACCCCAATTTATTACATATACACACATCTGCGGCTTCCATTGTTCCCACCTGCGTACGTGTACATGTGTACTGAAGGACAAACGACATTCCTGTAAACAAAGACCTATTGTAAACAGTAACCTTGTCTCACCCCACCCCCTCATAAAACTGGAAAAACTACTACGAGATCTACGTCTATTCACTTTGATCCTCACAGTATGACCGAGTTTAGAACATTACCGTACGGGTATCAAAGTAATATGTGTGTCAAATGATTAGCATTATTAGTATGAATGTTCGATAAATATTTGTATATATGTTATGTTAAATATGTCCTAACATAGCGACATAGTCATGATATTCTTGGACAGAGACAAATTTCATAAATATTTTCACACTACTTGTCAATTGACACTTCCCTACGTGTATATATGTAAATATGTAAATAGTATATTGTTATTGTAAATAATGTAAATATGTAAATATTGTAAATATTATAAATATGTAAATAGTATATTGTAAATATGTAAATATGTAAATATTCAAATATATAAATGAAAACATCAATATTGAAAATATACAATTAATAATATCAATATTGTAAATACGGAAATATACAATTGAAATATCACAATTGCAAATACCAAATTATTATATTGAGTACTTATAAATATATCAATCACCTAAATACATATATATATAAATATCTCTAATCAATAACAGCCTGCTACTGTAGAACAAGAATTAATGCTAATAAACAAATAACACAAATTTCAAATCCAAATCAGTATGTACTGCAAACCCTGATGACGTCATAATGTCTTCTACAAGAATGTACAAATAAATTATTTGCAAATTAGACTTCAGTTAAAACACCAATTAAAATGGTATCATATGTGGTTAAAATACAACTAAAATATGTCTAGCAAGCACTTATATACGTAAAAAGTCACAATATATATATCTCAACATTATATTTCAGACATGGTTAAATCATGTACATACGTCAGGCACCACAATATATAACCACACAAAACAAACAAGGATAAGGTTATGCAAACAGGCATTAGAATCATAACAAGAGGTCCTAACAATCTTATCAAGGTAAGGTTACATGTATAATAAGACACAATATATGTCTACAGTACAATCGATAAGATAAAAGTTATGCGTACATCATTATACCAATAGTAGAACTTATGGAACCTAACATTACGTTAAAGGTAAGATTAAAACACTTACATACGTAAAGAGATACTATATATAAGTCTACAATATAAATTAATATTAATACAATACAAACACTACAGGTGTTTGCCTTCAGCTAGCATGCCCCAAAGAACCCTACATTACGTTGAAGAAAAGTTACATGCATAAAAAGTCACTATATACATGTCTACAACACAAACCAATATTATTACAATACAAACACTTCAGGTGTTTGCATTCACCCAAGCATGTCACCAAGGAAGAAGTTATGCAACCACACATTACATTAAAGGTGACTATAAAACACTTGCATGGGTACAAAACATAATATGCATGCACATATATTCCTGTACACATATCAGGTAAAACTTGTATACATACCTCCATTACCAAAAGTACTTATATACATACGTAATTTGTGATTCAACTGTGTTTCGTACACACAAACATCAATAAAAGATCAATAAAATCCCATATCATTCAGTAAAAAGACCATATAAATGCATAAGATACTTTTCTTAGAGTTGTCTCCGTTTCCTCCCACAATATCTGAGTATATGTGTACAATATATATTAATCTATACGATACATATCATAATATAGCGCTAAATAAACGCTAAATACGAACAAATCATTCTTTCTAACCATTTCATTATCAACTAATTAGTATTCATGAATAATTAATTCATTAATCTAATTTATGCAAAAATATTTTAAAGAAATCTTGTTTGGTTGCAAAGAAGGAAAGAAGACTCTGGTCAGGTAAAGATTTTATTGTACCCCTCATAAACCTAAAGGCAGGTAACATGTTTATTGCACCCTGCAATAAAAATAAACTCAGGTAAGGAAGGGACGATCTTCCTTATCCTCGAGTGGCAGGATCATAAAACAAGCTGGTTGACAGGGGACAGGCCAATTGAAAAGGGATCTTTAAGCAGTAAAGGACCTCCTTCAAGCAATGGGAATCAAATTCTCATTCGTTCTTCGTTCTTGCCTAGTCCCTCCTCTTTCCTTTTATTATTGGTTCCTACAAGTTTTGGGTTGGAATAAAAAGTCTGGTTTTTCATTTGCTGGAGTCTTTCTATACAAGTTAACAAGCTCCACCTCCTGCCTCAAAAGCTCAAACAAGTTAAAACAGAAAGAACTACCTCTTACCAGGCTATATTCTCCTATCTCCTAAGAACCAAAAACTGCTTATAATTCATGCAAATTTAAACATAAATTAATACAAATTAACATACTTGATTAGATTTTCATCCTCTATTCAATCAATATGGTCTCTAGACATAATATAAATATTTTATCTACCTATCAATAAAAATATCAATAACTAATACTACTACACAACAAGGACACTTTGTTCTTTCAACTATCTGTTAAGAGGCAATCCCACACAACCTACAATGATTTAAATATTTTACCTTTCCATCCTATTATCAAAAATTTCATCTATCAAAACATTCAACCCTTGCGTACGTGCATCCAGTCACGTAGTCATTCCAACGACATTCCTGTCCTGAATAAAAAATTAACATACAGCTGCGCTCTCTAAACAAGTTTCTCCTGTGTACATGCATCCAGTCACGTACGCACTCCAACCACCTCTTTGTCAACAAAGGATAAAAAAGTCGTCATGTCATTGACCCTAATTTATTACATATACACACATCTGCGGCTTGCATTGTTCCCACCTGCGTACGTGTACATGTGTACTGAAGGACAAACGACATTCCTGTAAACAAAGACCTATTGTAAACAGTAACCTTGTCTCACCCCACCCCCTCATAAAACTGGAAAAACTACTACGAGATCTACGTCTATTCACTACTCCTTGAACAAAGGAATTCCTAGCATTCTTTCATGCACCTGTGTCTCCTTCCTCCCACCCTTTCCAGGTAGTTTCTTCAAGTTCATTCACCTGCTCTTTACCGCTTGAGGGAAGGACAAAAAAAGGGAAGGAACAAGTTTCTTTAGAAGCTTAGGAAGTTAACTTTGTATTCTCAACCATTTGTGTGTTTCCATCAAGGGTTACCAACTTAGATATCAAAGTATATTATCAAAAATATTTTACAATAATTTTTTGTTGGATGGCAACACTGAAAATCACTATAAAATGGCAAAAATATGATAAAAATCACCAAAAACACTATAAAATTATCATAAAATCACCATAAATTGTATAAAATCACCATAATTTGTACCATAAAATAGGATAAAATTAGTAAAATTTTAATAAAATAGTACAAAAACAGATAATTTTATTTTAGGGGTTGGCAACACATTTAGGACATATATGCAGTCTATGCTACTCTGGGACTGTGCCATAATATAACGAAAGAGAAAATCAACTAGAATAATTTGTATCACTTGTTTTCTATAGAAAAATAAAAGGTAACATTGTCACAAAGTCACACTTGTACTTCCATGAAAATCCATTATTATTATGAAATCTGTGAAAACTATAAAATACGTTTCCTCTGCTGCTGTTCGATGGATCAAGATGAAATTTTCAGTTTAAGTTGAATATAAAGTAAGACATACAAATACATTTTATTATTCATCTAGTTTGCAATGTTGCCACGTAATAACTAAAAGAAACGCGAGAAGGGCGTTTTTAGGGACATTTTCTTAAATAGGCCTCAATTAGTTTTCCTTTGTACACAGAATGTCCCGTTCATTACGTAAACGAAAAGCCTGCACTCTTACAAATCGATCGAGGTATAACTTGTTCCAGTGTTGCACTAACGGTCTGATTTACGGTCATTTAAATAGATCCCATGGACGTCTGTAAATATATACGGGTGTTAAAGGGTTAAGGACCCCATGATCCAGGTGTTGCAGTTATATGTTGACCAACAACTATTTTTTTGATTGTAAGGACCCTAAGAAGCATTTTTAGCATAGTGGCAAAACTTCCCCAAAGGGTGGGGGGATTATCACTTCCTTGGCCCTTGATCTATTGTCTTTGTCTCATCTTGGAGTTAGGAAAAAAAAAACGAAATCTTTTTTCACCTATTCCTGTTTTGCCTAATCTCTCGGTTCGTTACACCTTACGGATTTTTACTTATTTACATTTCCCCATGCTTCTATCACTTCTTCCAAGTGAAAAGAAAAAGACAGCGCAAATTGAAGCAGAATTTAGACGATTCTTGGCAAGTCAACAGTGCAAATGCCAACACAACATACAAAGGAATAGAAAAGGAAATAATAAAATGGATTATATATATCTTGTATGAAAATGTCCCCCCAAAATATAAAAATTAGAAGCAAGAAATAAAATGGAGCTCAATGAGCGAATATGACAATCGTGCTTTCGAGGGATTTTTGTAGTAGCAAAGGGACATTCAGAACTTCCGTTAAAGGAGCTGGGTAAGGAACAGAGCAAAGGAGGGAGGGAAGCAGGCCCGTATCCACGGAGGGTATGGGGGCCGGGTCGCTCTAAATTTTTACTGGTCCCACTAAAATTTTTATGATAGGCTTGCAAATGAACTATAACATGGTGACGAACTATAATGTGGTTGGATCGCCCCCCCCCCTCACACATTTTTGAGCTGGTTACAGGCCTGGAGAGAAGGGAGTAAATGTTGAATCTATTGGTTTAAACCTAGTGTCTAGATAGTCTGCCAAACATAAATTAGCTTCTGTAATCAAGATTTCGTACACACATTGAAACAAACAGAAAACTTATTCTCTTGATGCTCGGAGCGACACACTACGGCTAGGAAAGCTCAATGTATAGTATAAAGTAAGAGGCTCTTTCAACGGACTCCCCGTGGATAAGTGAGTAGAGTGAAAGACTGCAAACTCAGAAAACATTTCGATACCGGGTAGAATACTCTTACCTTTTCTTCTTAATTTATTTATTTCATTTCTTATAGAATAGTAGGATACTTTAAGATTTTCATATTCATAAGAACCAAAACAAAATACTAAAAAATGTAACTTTTGTTAAGTTTTTCCTTTAATCCACTCAGAAGCAGAATACTATCGGTAATAGCTCTTGTATCCTTGCTCCTTCCGCCATTTCGTCGAACAGCAAACCGATCCACTTCGAACTCAGGTAGGCAGAGAAAAAGAGACATCAGGGGCGGATCCAGAGGGCGGCGATCAGGGCGACCTTCCCCCCCAGAAGGGGAAACTTTCTTATTTTGTATATATTAATAAAACCCATCCCAAAGTGTGGAGCCCTTAAAAGTAGCAGTATGACAACTCACAGCCCCCCCAGAAGTCGGTCCTGGATCCGCCCCTGAGAGGCATAGACAAGTTGTAGCCTTACTAACATGAATGAAATAGAAAAGGTTGTCGTTATCAAATCGGCCGATGACAAATTATTGTAGCTGAGTTTTTAAACTTTTCAGCACATTAAAAATATGTTTTGTTTGTGAAGATGAACTAAGCAAGGAATGCAATCATATACCCTCAAGTTTGGCTACAGGGCGAAAGATATTTTTTGTTAATAAATAAATAAATAAATTCTATAAGTGTAGATCCGTGAAATACTAGTATTTCGTAAGAATAACATATGTATGAATCAAAACCATACTATTCTAAAACAAATAGGAGAGTGCAATACTTATATTAAAATACTACAACGAAAAGCCGTAAGTAACTTCCGTTTTCAAGTAGAAGAACACATTACCAATATTTCATTACACTTCTGAGGTTACAGATTATCAACCAATGTGTCGGTGCGTATTCTTTTTTAAAAGTTTGATTGTGTCATTTTGAAAGAAAACCTACGTCCGCACAAAAGAATCTCATATTCGCAACCTGTGCCTTAAAACGCATCTGTGGGCACCCCTGATCGTGTCCGAAGGTTTTTCTGAGGTTGTCTAGTTTTCTCCCCATTCTCATTATTCATACACCAATTATTTCATAATAATTCAATTCCATTAATCATCTCTCTCCTTTAACCTAAAGGGTATATACATGGGACACCAAATTAGAAATTCTCTCTCTCTCTCTCTCTCTCTCTGTGTGTGTGTGTGTGTGTCTTTTATTTGCGAATTTTTCAATTTTGAGCCCTCGAATCGATAGAGCATCAAAAACTATATCTGAAAAAGTTATGTAATTTTTCGCGTCACTCTTACCGTTCTCGAGATATTGGCCCAAAAAAGTTAGGATTTTGGGAGATTTAAGGAGACATATCTCGGAAACCATAAGTCATAGAGAGATCATATTGGTGTTGATCAATACCTAAAAGAATGGTGAACATTTTGGTACCAAATAGTAAGCGGTGGCCATTGGCCAACTGGCCACCGTTCCCCAGAGATTAGCAAAAAAGTTCGGATTTCAGGAGATTTAAGGAGCCGTATCTTGGGAACCGTAAGTCATAGAGAGATGATATTTTGTGAATTTTTCAATTTTGAACATGTGTATTCGTAAAACAACGTATCGTAGAACGTTTAAACAGAACTTAAAACAAAACATGTGGAAAAAATTTAGTCCTCAAGGAAATTATAAATGGATAGATATATTACAAGAATTGTTTTGTAAAGTACATAGAACATTTTTTTTTAAACCTGTAAAAGTTAATCAGAAAAATTAATTAATTGTTAGTTCGTTCTGGCAATGCTCTTGGAGCATTCTCAACTGGTTATAAACGAAGACATTTCTCTGGGTTTCCTATTTCCTTATTTTTTAAATGTATGATTTTTCTGTGTTTGCATAATGAAACTAAAATAATAGGAGCAATATGTTATGTAGTGAGATAGATAATTACTGTTGATATATAAGTCATTCACTTCAATTTTTTTCAAAAAATGATTACTTTTTCAATTGGGATAGTTTACAGTCGCCTACCGACAATTTAAAGAAATTTAGTTTGCAACGCTGCTGGCAGACGACTCGTTCACAAACATGCCTTTTCTTTGCATGCCTTTTCTTTTTCTGTCTCCAGTGGGAGAAAGCAGTTTTTGTATATTGCATTGCAATACAAGCAAGCACAAAGGACAATCAAATAACCTTGACTGGCTTATAAAATGTAACAGGATAGGGCCTAGTAGCTATTGCAGTTAGCGTGCGATTTTCGAAAGAACGAATGGAATTGGAGCATTTCCCTTGGAGAATAACAATTCCCTATCGTAATGAATGAAAATCACTGGAGTTTATGAACGAAAGTACGACACGAAGTGCAGTACAAGCCCAAACCCCTGATTTAACAAATTGCTGGGGATTTTTTTCTATTTAAATGATGGTTTTCCACTAAGTAGGGGTTGTGTTCTGTATCACATGAGTGACTTATTTTAATATTCATAAGTTCTGGGCCTCATGCATAGTCGTTTAGACGTTGATTAGCGCAATACTAAGAGTTTAACTAACGCATGGTTATCAGAAATGTATTCAGAATTTCTGATTAGCATTTAGTAGTGGACTAAGTTACTCAAATGTGACTAATTCGTTTAGAGAAGTCGGTACCCTGGTTTAGCCGCAATAAACTTACATTATGAGAATACAAAGCCAATTAATTATACTAGTTACCTGTCTTTCTTTCTTTCTTTCTTTCTTTCTTTCTTTCCTGTCACCTCATCGAGCGAATTAACTGTGAAGCAATTATCACTGCTCGACAAAATGAAACTTTTTGAAAGCTGGTTTTGATTTGACACCTGATTTTATATAATTTGAGGTTGATAATTACGAAAATGAAATTAATTTCCCCCCATCACGTCAGGTTTTTTCACAAATCGAAAAACATAATTGCGTAAAATTTGCTATTTACACAGCAACGCTGCTAATACAGAATAACATTATGACTATATATTTCTAACAAAGGAACATTATTTTGCGAAAGAACTAACCTGAACATCGATATTCTAAATAATTAAGGACATCAGTGACGTAACTAGGGGGCAAACGGGGCTTGTGCCGGATTGGAAGGGCCCAAATTGGGCAAATATTTGGGGGAGCGTTTTGGTTTAGTTGGTCAGGGGGGCGCTAAGGCGCGTTCTTGCCCCAGGGGACAACTAGTGTATTTACGTCGCTGAAGGTCATTGATAAACAACTGACCTCATTTTTGTCTCTGCCTTTTCATTTGGAAGCTTCTAAAACCAAACTTCCTTTTGTGAGTAGTTCGTGAATCTTCACGTACCAACGCCCAACAATAATCCGCGAACATTGTTGTTCTCCAACGTTCCTGATAGTGGAATTCAATTGCTTTGATGTCCTGGTGAAATCTTTCATAATGTTCTTCACTTTAATCACCGAAGTTAGAAGGAAAGCTGTCTAAATATGAATACAGAAAATAAATCTTAAGACTCATTTTGTACCCTAATGTTTTAAACTTCTGGAGCATATTAGACACAATATACTTGTAATTTTCGTCTCCGTTGTTCCCGAGAAAATTATGACACAAGTCCCTGAATGCACTTCATGCTTCCTTTTCAACACTTGTCATACAATGTTTAAAGTCTGACTGATCTGAGGACCAATGAATATTACTTCTTTTAACTTAGCACTTGAAAGTTTTGGGAATTTTGTCACTAGACATGGAAGCACTGCCCATCTTTATTCAGACCTTTGACAAATTGTTTCGTTAGGTGCAGTTTAATATGCAAGGTGGTAATATGACTTTTGAAGGGTTTACGAGGCAGATGTTTTTCACATTTTTACTTCCTATATTGCGGCTTTCCCTGACAGGCCAATCAATTTGAGTCCAGTGTTTATCGCGTTCTCTGCTGCTCCATTCGCAGAATGTGGCATTGATATTTGGTGTACCCTTACTGCTGTCCAAGAAGCATACATATCACATTCAGATCGCTGCACAATAACCACTGATGATCCTCGTATTTTATTTTTTATTAAAAAAAAAAACATTTTCATATTTTCGTAAGTCTCCTTTAAATGTACAGAATGAATAATGTACAAAGGGTTATTTTTTGCTGTTGTGAAGAAGCAGACAGTTCAAACTTCTTTTGTTGGCATCAATGAAAACCCTCCATTCCTCTTAATTATAGTTCTCGCAATCACAGCTTACACAACACTGTTATTGCATTCCCAACGTGTAACGTGTTGTAATATCATTCAGTGCTAAGAGATAAAGTACATATTTTTTCAATGTTAGCAGAATAAGTAACTACACATCTTTTATTACAAATTCAAAGAAAATCAGAAGAATATGCCATAGAAAGTATCTTTTTATATTTGTATTATAATCAGTACTTCTTCCGAAATATACATATATACGGCTATTTTCCTCTCGCCCTCCTCTCTATTTTAAGAGAACTGTATATGATAGGGCAAAAGTAACTACATTTTTGGATTTCTCAGGTCAAAAGCATTAAGAAAATCTTAATAGTTTTCAAACAGCAAAATCATTGTACAGGAGTGTTATTAAACCGAGTCCTCTGCAATAGCAGAACTATTTCCTAAAGTGAATAGTGAGAGATGAGTACGAAATTTTCAGTTTTCTGAGGGATACATACAATTGATTGATAAATTATCTTCTTTTATAATTACAACATAATCCAGTGCATACATTAAGACATTAGAGCTTAAGAACAGCTTGTATCATGATATGAGGTGTAAAATTAAAGGCCCCGTTACACGCTAATATTTTGTGTCACACATTCAGGTCGTATGGTCTAGAAGGAACATGTGAAACAGTGATTGTCACACTTAATAGCACACTTTCTGTATGTATATTTTATAAAGTGTAAGTGACACTGTCCTTAATGTACCGTATCGTTTAATGTTTAATAGTAAATGACTTAATCATTTAATGGTTACTGTTGTATTAAAACCTTAGTACTTCTGAGTTCCATATTTTTATGTGTGAAGTTGACTAGTTTTGTATGAAATCCAACGAGAATGAAATTCAGAATATTTAAAATGAAATAATGAAACACTAGCATAGTAGAAACAGAAGCTACTGTAACTTAAAAATAATCAATTAGGTAATGAAATATTAGCATTAAAATGCGTTAACACGCATCTGACCGAGTCTGAAGAAAATATTAAAAGATTCAAGGAAGGATCTTCAAATCAGTGAGAGACAAAACAACGATCTAAATCAAGGCTGTCCAATAGGCGGTCTGCAGGTAGTAGAAGCAATTCTGTGTGGCTCACAAATGGCCCAATGATTTATCATTTATTATAATATTACATTTTATTGACATTTTTATTTATTACTTTCGTTGAAGAGTTTAACGACTTGCCTCCCTCCATATTTCCGATTAACATAGTTATTGCTTTCGGGATTATTCTAATCGGACAGCCCTGGTCTAAATGCATCAGAAGACATGAAAAATACGGCGGATTTAAGCATCGTCAACAATATGCTATCTAACCGGGAACCTCTTAATTAAGTTTTAACTAACCCTATCAAAATTTTGATCTAAAGATTACCAACGATATAAAGTACCAAAAGAATCACGATGGACCAAAACAAATGCTGAAAAAGAAGTAATGATTAAAACAATGATTCGCACATATATAAAATTCAAAGGTTTTATTTATCAAATAAAAATTTCGAAATAACATATAATACAACACTGATCTTTTTATAAGTAGTCTATCTATTGTTCTTTCATACGATGGCATAACATAATTTTGAATTCACTTTTTCATATATCAGATGCACATAGTTGTGTATTTTCCGTAAGAAAATATAAAAACTTTGCATATAACACAAATGCGACAAATATGAAGCAGAATTTAATTAAGCAAATAAAGAAATGCATCCAGGAAGTTAAGTAAAATATACAATGTTATTTTTTGAAATTAACATAGATATTAAATTTATATAAACTTATGAATATATATATATATATATATATATATATATATATATATATATATATATATATATATATATATATATATATATATAATATCTTTTATTTATAATAAATAGTGAACAAATACGTGTAACTTTGAGAACTTCTGTGCAGACATCAGAACAACTTCACTTAGTAATTACAAATGAGAATTGACGATATATTTAATTTTCTGTATACAAGTTGATGCTTTTTGTTATTCTACACATGCTATTAATACCTTCCGCACTAAAAGTGAGTTATGATCATGCACTTGACTGGCAAAACATATATTGTACGTCACTACTCCGCGCTCCGTTGTAATAATAATCTATAGAGCAGAGGCTATAGAGAAAGAACATTAAAATCACGGCTCCGATGTCATTTTACTAGCGTTGCAGAGGCTGAGTAACGTTATCTGAACACTTTATTTTCAGTGAAGAAGTCATCGTTATAAATTTAGAGATACTGGGCCTTATGCAGAGTCGTTCTGATGCGTGTTTAGTGGTATACTAAAGTGTTCGACTAACATCTATTTCATCCAGTAGTCAGGCCTTTAGTATGTCGCTAATCATAAATCAAAACGACTCTGCATAAGGCGGACTAAATATAGTCAGTTAATCGCAGTGAGGTCATTGGCTTTAGTCATTGACTACTATACTTGACGACATTTAAAGAACACATATAATAAAGTACCTTGAAGCAAGCAACATATCAATGTAACAGTTACGTAACGGACAGCAAATATATATAGAACATCAGAATTCACGATAATGCTTTTACAAATCATTAAAAGCAAAATTTTAGACTTTGAAAAATCACAATAAAAATCTTAATAAATAGCTTTCAAACTAAAATGTGACTCATTAAAGTAGCATACCACACACGAGACGATGGTAACTTTCGCACTAGATGCTGCTATCTATCGAAAAAAAATCTTGATATATTTTTGGTCTTTATATAACTCCGGATCTGGAAGTTTTTGTTTCTGTCTGTAAAAATTTTGCCACAGCAGGCCTAGGATCATATAATGCTGTTCCAACACCATTGAGAACTATATGCATTCTTGATTTTAGAGCTTCCCTTGAATAATTCGACTGCTTACTTGTTTTCAATATTGTATGAACTGATACTCCTCTCTTGGGCCCAGAGCTATGTGGGGTCAAACAAATATAAGACTGCACCAATTTTTGAAAATAGAAAGTGCGGTCTGAACACCTTCAAATAGCGATGTAATTTTGCAGTGGAGTTACTAAAATTGAAAGGAACAGGAAGTTTCTCAGCAGCAAATAAACCTACAATATCGTCTGTCAGAGAAGAAACTGCACTTTTCACAAACACATTTTAAACTTTTCAAATTATTAAAAGATGCTGGAACTACTTCATTCAAGTGCAATGTACCATTACAGTCGATGTGATAAGATTTTTTGTTTGGAGGGGGCCAATATTTTTTGAACGTACTGTACTATACGATTTTTCTAAAATATATTTTCGGTCTATGTAGTAAATTCATTAGTTCTTTATTTAAGTCAAAATTAACGTGGAAGCTTTGAATAACCTAGCAGAAATTATATTTCGGGGAATAATATCATTATTTATACATTATTTTAATGTAAATCTTATATATGGGCATTTCTAATGGATGAGTATTAAAATTATACACCTTAATGCTATACGAAAACATAGGTCCGCAATTGGACAGATATTCTTGAAATTATCTACCAATCTAATATTTGGCAGAATAATTTAGACCCCCTTCGTCCCTCTGAGATGCCCATATCCTCCCAAAATCCGGTTTCATCCCGTTTTTACCACTTTCTATTCGTTTTATATTTTTTCCACCACCAAAACCCTTTCTTGTGATTGGAACTATTTCTGAAACGCTAGTATTAAGGCGCGATTATTCTCATTCTCAACTGGGACGAGTTTGAGGCCACGTCACGCAAATCAAGCTCTGGAAATTTCGGGATTCGGACAGAAAAACTGTGTTATTAAGGTAAAAAAATGTTTTAGTTAAGAAATAACCATTCAGGAAGCAGTTGAGAGTCTAAATTCAGTGGAATTTTCAGCTAGAACAGTTAGAAAATAGTAAGATATGGAATTTCAAATCAAGGACGCCTTGTTTCTATTAACAAGTTGCTGTGGACAGAAGTGAAACAATAGAGTTTGTTAATCTGATGTCGTGAGCTTCCCAGTTTAAGATAAAGTGCTTTAAACATTTAAGATTTCCCTGTTTACCCTTCTGACTTCATTTAGGGTACGATAGGCCTGTCCACTTATAGTTCTGCATACGTAGTATATGTGATTTTTTATTTATTACATGGCGGTATTCATAGGTTCTGGTATAGTTAGGTTAGTTCTCACTATGTCAAGTAAACTTAAACAGGGACTCTCACTTATTCCTGAATTGATCAAGCTTCCAACAGAGATGGGTTGACCAATTTTTCGTTAGGGTTCTTTTCCCTTCATGAAAGGGACCCTTACCATTACAAGTTTCAGTATGTCCTTTCTGGGGCATTAAAAGTATTTGGGAAACCATGATTTAAATCAGTAGTAGAGCCATTGGGCTCTGATTATTCAGTTTCTTTTTCCCCAGTTTATAGAGCCGATTTAGAAAAGTGAAAACAATGATTCATTCACTGTGAATATAGTGAATTCGTGTGATAACATGATTTAACGTACGTAATTATATATATTAATATGTTACTTAGTTTATGTAGTATGTAGTATGCATGTGTGTGAATATAATTTAGTAGTTTGATCGTAGTAAAATGTCAGTGAGTGTATGATTTAGTTATGTACGGACAGTGTATTGTTGATTATTGATTATTCATCTCCCTTAGTCCCCTTTAGTAAGTGCATTGATCCATAATTAAAATTTATAGTTAATTTTGTACCGTATACTACTTAAAGACAATATCAGAGTGCAAAGAGCATTTAATCGTGCAAGGTTGTTTTCGCACTACTAACGCCATCTCGTCCGAGTTAAAAATTATTCGCTCCTAGTGTTCTGTTACTCAAATACTGAGTGATCTGGTCAACACGAAAATGACCAAGGTATATAAAATAACAGGTAGACCCAATTCGCGATTAGCGTTCTGATTGGCTCCCTGTCCGTGACGTCATGTGGAGGTATCGGTGAAGATTTTTCACACTTGCTTGCTTGTTACACATCGCGCTTTACTCGCAAAACTGGATTCAAAACAACATAATTATGAACTTCTTTGTCTTTCCAAATGCAAAGAATTAGTTTTCCCCACTCGCATATAAGACAGTATTATTTAAGAAGATTAATTATCTATACAAATGAAAATGAACATAATGTTTATTCGCTAACTTTTCCTAGACGGTTGGACAGGTTTTTATAGTTTTTAGTACATGGGTTGGTCTAACTAAGATTTTTATACCATACTTTGATTAAAGGGCGAATCCTAAGGGCATAGAAGACGTTCAACATTTCTGCCTAAAATATAACACGAGCCTATCAAGTTAGAAGATGAAACTCGGTATATAAACTCCTTATTAAACTTAAGGGAAAACATGCCCCATTATTTTTGAAAGTTTCCATTTAAGGGGAAAAGGGAGCATTTTCTATTCATATAAATAAAAATCATTGTAACAATGTTTGACGGCTAACTTCTACCTAGGCCTAGCCTAGGATATTATACTTTCGACTCGGGGTGAATGGAGGTAGGAAGAAGACGACAAATAATAGAAAACAGCCAAATTGGTGTCCAGTCCATTTTTGGGGTCACTAAAATGAATAGTGACCATCCCGTTTAAAACCATTTAAAACCAAATTCATCGTCTTTGGGCATGAGAGAAAGGGGTGAAATTATCCCAGACAGCAATTTAAGCTTGCTGCAAGTCGCCACAAACTTGCTGTTGCAAGGTCGATTAGCTTGCCGCAAGCTATACTATGCAAGCCAATTAGCTTGCTGCAAGCTTGTGGCAAGCTAGTTAGTTACATCTAGGCAAGGCTTGCGGCAAGCTTGTCTTCACAAGTTAAACACAAGTCAAATTATCTCAAACGCAAGCCAAGTATAAGCGTATTCTCATCAATGGCAAGCTTTATTAAGCTTATTGCAAGCGAAAACACGCCAAACAAGTTATATGAAAGCTTGCAGTAAGCGAATTTAGATAAAACAGTATGAAATCAGTATAATTTAAAAGTCTGACTAAATCTATACTACAATATATTTTCCCCTCGCCTTCCCAATTATTGAAACAAATGCACAACCGTGAAAACACCCGTCTCCGATCCCCTTCTGCAAAACATCAAAATAAGTATAATTATTACGGTTTAGTTGTGACAAGCTTCTTACAAATATCTAATACGTTGCTATATTAGCCGCGAGTACTTGAAATTTCTACCTTTTTATATAAAAACGCAGAAAAATGTTTATACTTTAAACACAGCGTTCAGATAAGGTTTATACTGTAAGTTAAACTTGAAGTTTATATTAAAATATCTGCAACAGTTCTGTATTCTTTCGCGAAATAAGTAGGCTCAAATCTGCTGCCATCTATGTTCACATTTATGCTTTATACATAAATACTATAATTATTCGTTATGCCTCATGGTTACCGAAATATGAGGAAATAAAGAGCGACATTATAGGTACGTGGGACTAGAGTACTAGAGTAGTAGACGGCACAATTAAAAAAAATAATTAAGTTTGTCCTTTATTCAAGCTGAATGCTAACAAGACGCTAACAACGCGAACACTACCTTATCGCCGAAAGTTAAGAGGTCAGCGTCACGTGGTTTTTGAGAACAACTGAAAATCGAACGCGCGCTGGCTTTTTACTTCAATCTAAAGAAAAGCGTCTCACAAGTGAAGCGTGGGTTGGCCACACTACAGCTTGCGCTAAGCAGAAATAAGCTTTTGTGTATAAGCCAAAGCGAAATAAAATCAAATAAAAGCGACAGGCAAGCTTGCGGTAAGCAAACATGCTGTCTTGGATGGATTTTGGTCAGTGCACTTTCATTGAAACGTGAATTCTAACGGGAGAAAGGGTTCAAATACTTTCCACAAACCAATCCTCTCTATGAGAATATTTCAGGTAGTAAAATACATAAATCAAACATAATTCAAAATATTCAGAGATTCCGGTATGTAATAACCGGTATGTATGCTGGAAGCTGGTTCAAGGAGGGAAAAAATGGGAGCCCTCTAATTTATGAATAGTATCTGTAGAACAAGTCTACTTTGTTAGTTTGTAAGTGTTATATTGCATGTGTATTTGTATTGTATATGTTGTATGTAAAAAACTATGGCAACCAATAAGAAAGTAATCGTCACGCAAGACGAGGTTGAAGTTTCGTGTACACAATGTACACTAAATGATAAGGAGAAAAAGGCTCGCGTCCTCGTAGATTAGTGAGGTGTCATGGGTGCGGGCTAAAGTGGATTCATTTAACCTGTATTAATTTAGATGACTCAGTTGAGAATGAAGAAAAGATCCGTACTGGGGAGATAATTAAATATTGTGACGAATGTGAAGGGAAACTCTGCCAGTCTCGGGAAATAATGAATCCAACTCATTCTAAAGAAATTGAGCACCCAGACTCAGATGGAGAACGTGGGTATAGTACTCCGAAAGACCGAGGCCAAATATCTCCATTAGAGATATCTGACCTCGATGATGATGAAAAGAATAGGGATCACGTTTGTGATTCTCAAAGTAATTTGAATCGCGATCAGACAACAAACCCAAAGGATATTGCACCATCGGGTGGGTCTGATATGTCTGTTTTATTCCAGCAGTTCGCTGAACAAATGAAATCAATGACACAAACGAATCAAAACCTGATACGACAAATGAGTGAAAAATTAGATGCCTCGAACCGAGAAACAGAAGCTCGATTTGAGGTATTAACTCACAAAATAAACAATATATGTGTAGACTTTGCTTCCTCAATAAACAAATTGAGGGAGCAAACGACTACAGAAATCGATCGGGTTAGATGCGATTCTCAACAAACAGTAGAGCAACTCCAACAGGAAACTGAGGGTAGATTTAATAAAGTAGATTCAGAGTTGGAGAAGGTAAACACCAAATTTCAAGAAGTAGATCAGAAACTAGAATTACAGCAGGCTGAAATCAATGATTTGAAGTCTACTTTGTCTCATTTGTCATTGGAAACTAAAATGGAAGTGACAAATCAAAAAATTACTGCAATTCAGGATGAAATAGATAATATGCAAGAGAAAATAGGGAGGTCGAGTCGGGAGAAGTTAGATGTATCCTACCCTTTCCCCGGTAACGATTCTCCGAATACATTACCCGGGAGAAAAATCACATTTAGTACTGAGAATGAAAATCAAGTGTCAGCTGATGCATGGGGTACTGCAATGCACTATCCTCCGCATCAGTCAAGGTTAAAACCTTGGTCAGAAAGCCATAACATGCCAGCTCAAACAAGTGTTGTGACAACTACTGTTACTAGTGTTAATGCGCCCTCTTTGCTGGGAGGTATACCGTCATATAGTGTGTTGCCGGGAAGAGGGGAAGGGTGCCGTGCTGAGTCGTTGCTCGCGAACGCGGTTGGTCCGAAGATGGAACCCCACATAGTCGACTCGACTAACAGAGTCCCCTTTAGTTACAGAGGTACATATAGCACTGCTACAACGTCGTCAGTGGCGAATCCGGTGACTACTCCGTTTAGCCAAGATAATGCTTTTATTCCTTTAAATTACTCTCCTGCTGACAGTAGCAAGAGTTCCAAAGTTTCCCTCCGGGATATTGAACATTTTCCCACTTTCGATGGGAACATTGCGAACTGGTTACCTCGTGTTTTCCTGCGACCTAAAAGGTGAACTCACAATTTTCGGAATCTCAAACTCTTCAATTGCACTGATGATAAGAAAAAGGAGCTTTTGTCACAGTACCCAAAGTAAATGTTAACACTGTTCTTATTTAAGTGAATGCTTGAGTGTACCAGGTATGAATGAGTAGTTAGTTCATTATTATTAATACATGTTAATCCTCTCTAACCAAAATTTTGTTATCCTAACAAAATTTTTTTAATGACGCCGGGGAATTGTAATGGAACATTACAATTTAATGTAATGATATTTTTGATGGGAGGGTCCCAGAAATTTTTGCACCGACTGTACTTCCTATTTAGCAAAAATTTCTTTTGATCTATATAAATTATTTAATTGTTCGTTATTTTATTTCAAATTAACATGGAAGACGGTAAAAAATTGTTTAGGAATCGTATTTTGGGGATTCATATCTTTATTTATCTATTAACTAATTATAAATCTTATATATGCATATTTTAAATGGACGATTACAAATCTCACGGTGTCAGTGCTATTCGGAAATATAGTCCCACCATTGGATGGAAGTTTAGAATAATTAGCCAATCTAAATTTTGGCACAATATTTTGGACTCTCCTCGCCCCTCTTTTGGTACCAATGTTCATCTAAAGATCCGGTTCAATCCAGATTTTACCATTTTTTATTCGTTTCAAATACTCCACCGCCAAAAAAGCTTTACTTTGATTGGTGCAGTTACCCACGCTACAGATTAAGGCGCGATCATCTTCACTCTACCTCGTCGACCGAAGAAAGAAAGCTGTGCGTTCAATCGGATAGCAGATATGAAAGAAATTTAACAGTAAAACCGTGTGAGATAGGTAAATAGTATATCCAGGTAAAAAACTACACTACCAGGAAGCACAGGAGCTCAAATTTAGAAAATTTTAACAGTTAAAACAGGATAAAATCTTAGTGAAATGTAGCCGGATACATAGGACGCCATGCCGGATGTAAATATTTAGTGTGGACAGGTTCGACATTTAAGTGCGGTTAATATGGTGTGATAACATCTTCATTTGCTTTGACTCAGTAAATTCAATTCAGTGATTATCCTTTTCACCCCTCCCAATATCATTTACAGTCAAGACCTGTCCGTGTAGTAATTTATTAATATAGATAGTGATTTTTTTTACTAACCCACATGGCGGTATCTTGAGTTTTGCAATCTTGGTAACATTAGAATGATGGCTTAGGTTAACTCTCAGGGCTCCTGTTTTCATCCCGAATTGGGATAGCTTCCAGCAGGGATGGGTTGAAAGCATAGTTATCATAAGGTTCTTTCCCTTCAGGAAAGGGGCCTATATATATTTTCCAATAAATAGTTTGGGTATTAACTGAATAGTTTGCATTAAGAATGTGATTTAGTGAATACAAGGGCCAATTGGCCCTGTTCCTTTCTTTCCCTTTCCTTTCGTGAACCGATAGAGCCGAATTAAAATGGTAAAATCTGAAGGTTGTTTGTGTATATTTATTAGTATAACATGTATTAATGTAGTGTGTAGTATAGATGTGGCATGTAGATATTCGTAATGTAGTAAACATTTTCTTGTAGTAGTAATTGTGGTAGTGAGTGATTGGGAGTGTGAGATAATTAAATATGGACAGTGTAATATTTACCATGCGATTTTCATATTCCGTCATTAAATGAACTTATAAACAATATTTGAAAGTGAACGTAATATAGTACAATAATCCTGAGTACAAGGTCACATTTCGTGGTTTACAGTTCGAACAAATAGTTACTAGCGCCCTTGTGTCGAAATTTCGTACTATCAGTCGTGCATATTTTACCATTGAACCCAGTTAGTGATTTAGATTTCACAAAATTGACCTTTATTTTCGAATTAAAACCGAGTAAACACAATTTCCGGCCCATATGAACAGATAGTTGGATAATGTGATTTGACACTTTAATATTCTGAAAACTACAACATTCTGTGTAATCCAGTAATGAAAATATTTAAGTAAATAAACTATGCATAGATTCTTAACCGAAGTCAGCCAATGTGATGCTATTTCCGTTCTGAAATTAAGATATTGAATTCCAATTCTTTTCTTGTAGTTGCAGAATAATTTTCATTGTTGCTGTCAGAATGCTATCACATTCAGCAATATTATCGCACATATCTTTTTTTTTTGTGAATATTTATATATAGAGAATTGTTTTAAAACAGCTGCGAAGTAAGATATAGGATGGTTTGTGTGGCAAAGAAGTCTTGGGTTCGAGTAATGTTTCTTGCGTGTTGGTCGGGACGTGATTTATAGATTTTTTTTAAGTATTATGATGAAATGTGTATATAGGCTGGGCGTAGATAGAGGAGACAGGGTGTTTCTTTTTTAAAATATAACGTCGTAGTAAATGGAAAAAAATGATGATATGAATATATGAATATTTATTTGAATATGAATATGAATATGGTAGTAAAAGTGAATAGATGATAGGACACCCGTATAGTGTATACATGGGCCCGGTGTATTTTAGCCATATGATGATATATATATATATGAAACGTAAATGTGTGGTGAGAATCGTTTCGAGTTCTGACCTCCACACCGAGACATCACTCGACAAGGTAGGCGAGTTATATATCAGAATGTATTATTACTTCGCAGTTGAGCCATAACAGTAGTATTTATTTATAACAATCTCGTCTGACAGCAGGGTAGGGATAGCATCATGTAATGGCTAACTAAATGTAATTGTTCATCGATTACGATACCAAATAGTTGGCGTTTTGGGCTGTTGTAAATTATGTTTACAGTCGGTTATGAAAGAGAATATCCTATGACGCTGAGATTTTTTTTTCCACGTTACCTACTCGGGCTAGTTTACAATATTCATGGAGGCGACAGTTCTGACAGGGCTACAGAATTAAACCAATTAGTTATTGGAATTTATTATTCCGTACCCGGGCATCGACCCCTCTCCCCTTGAATATTTTCGTTTTCTTTTCTTAGTTTCCAAACTAGATAGTGATGGAAATTAATCGATGCCTCAGAATTTAGCGCATTCTGCGAAGGGGAGCTATCGGTGAAGTTTGGTAATAGAAATCACCGATCCAAAATTCAGTTTATTTAATTTTTTTTTATTTTGGCAAATCACTAATTAGGGATATCTTAGCTATTACTTTTACTCTAGTTTCTTTACTGTCCTTGAACCTTCTTAGTTCTTCTGAGGGGTCGAATGTTTTTTTTCTTACTTAGAGATTTCAAAATTGGGGACGCAGTTACCTGGTCCCTTCCCCCTCTCCTTTTATCCTGCTGGTCTGGGCCGGATACGGGGCTCGGATTTCAATCTTACAAGCAAACTCTTGTGGGATTGGGATCTGATGGACACAGAACTTGCATCCTTGGCAGCAGGGCCTCCCTCCTAGTTTACGTATTTAAGTAAACCACCCTTTTTCGGCATATGTGAATATTTTTGGCTATGAGTTGTTATATATTTAAATTCGATCACTCTTCTGTGTAGTGAGTAGTACTTTAATCTTTCTTCTTTCATTGGCGCCGCTTTCTCTCTCTTGTCTCTTCCTTCTTACTTCGAGATTTTTTTTTAATTTTCAACCTCCCCCCCGATTTTGAAAGTATGATATATCAATGAATTAATGTATAATATATTTTTTTTTAACCGAAATGACCAGCTGAGATCTCAAGACACGATTCGTTTGATGAAATAGTTAGGGACTGGGTTTACATTATATTTGACCCATCGACGGGGTGAGTAACGATTCGGTAAACCGTAATTTTCCACTTTCATTCCTTCACCATTGTCCGTCTGGGATTTTTTTTATCCAGTGGTCACTTTCCATTTAGTTTATTTCCGTGAATGTTGTTGTAATATTGGGCCCAAAGTTAAGATAAAAATTGTTTGGTTTATATATATTCATGTATTTAAGAATGTTCTGTGTTACGTGCCTGCCTCACAAGTTTTTTTTTCTTTCCTTGATCTACTCTCCAATTGGATATGTGAAAATTTAAAATTACTAGACGCGCGGTATAAATGAAAATAATATTTTATGATGATACGTCGGAAGTTTTGTTTCTTGGTGTAATGTTGCAACCTTCTTGGACAAATTAGTGTTGGGGTTATGTAATTAAATGTGTGCGCGTGTATTAAATATATATATATAGAGAGAGACGTCGAAATGTAAATATGTATGAAATATAGAATATTAAAGTGAAATGTAAAATGTTAAATTTATAATATGGATATATGTAAGAGCACCGCATCTGCCCCATACGTTTATTGGTTGCCAT
>NC_137463.1:102595509-102772138 GCF_964235325.1 Thermobia domestica | reverse complement strand
CAGAGTGCGTCTGCTACAACGTCGTCAGTGGCGAATCCGGGTGACTACTCCGTTTAGCCACGATAATGCTTTTATTCCTTTAAATTACTCTCCTGCTGACAGTAGCAAGAGTTCCAAAGTTTCCCTCCGGGATATTGAACATTTTCCCACTTTCGATGGGAACATTGCGAACTGGTTACCTCGTGTTTTCCTGCGACCTAAAAGGTGAACTCACAATTTTCGGAATCTCAAACTCTTCAATTGCACTGATGATAAGAAAAAGGAGCTTTTGTCACAGTACCCAAAGTAAATGTTAACACTGTTCTTATTTAAGTGAATGCTTGAGTGTACCAGGTATGAATGAGTAGTTAGTTCATTATTATTAATACATGTTAATCCTCTCTAACCAAAATTTTGTTATCCTAACAAAATTTTTTTAATGACGCCGGGGAATTGTAATGGAACATTACAATTTAATGTAATGATATTTTTGATGGGAGGGTCCCAGAAATTTTTGCACCGACTGTACTTCCTATTTAGCAAAAATTTCTTTTGATCTATATAAATTATTTAATTGTTCGTTATTTTATTTCAAATTAACATGGAAGACGGTAAAAAATTGTTTAGGAATCGTATTTTGGGGATTCATATCTTTATTTATCTATTAACTAATTATAAATCTTATATATGCATATTTTAAATGGACGATTACAAATCTCACGGTGTCAGTGCTATTCGGAAATATAGTCCCACCATTGGATGGAAGTTTAGAATAATTAGCCAATCTAAATTTTGGCACAATATTTTGGACTCTCCTCGCCCCTCTTTTGGTACCAATGTTCATCTAAAGATCCGGTTCAATCCAGATTTTACCATTTTTTATTCGTTTCAAATACTCCACCGCCAAAAAAGCTTTACTTTGATTGGTGCAGTTACCCACGCTACAGATTAAGGCGCGATCATCTTCACTCTACCTCGTCGACCGAAGAAAGAAAGCTGTGCGTTCAATCGGATAGCAGATATGAAAGAAATTTAACAGTAAAACCGTGTGAGATAGGTAAATAGTATATCCAGGTAAAAAACTACACTACCAGAAGCACAGGAGCTCAAATTTAGAAAATTTTAACAGTTAAAACAGGATAAAATCTTAGTGAAATGTAGCCGGATACATAGGACGCCATGCCGGATGTAAATATTTAGTGTGGACAGGTTCGACATTTAAGTGCGGTTAATATGGTGTGATAACATCTTCATTTGCTTTGACTCAGTAAATTCAATTCAGTGATTATCCTTTTCACCCCTCCCAATATCATTTACAGTCAAGACCTGTCCGTGTAGTAATTTATTAATATAGATAGTGATTTTTTTTACTAACCCACATGGCGGTATCTTGAGTTTTGCAATCTTGGTAACATTAGAATGATGGCTTAGGTTAACTCTCAGGGCTCCTGTTTTCATCCCGAATTGGGATAGCTTCCAGCAGGGATGGGTTGAAAGCATAGTTATCATAAGGTTCTTTCCCTTCAGGAAAGGGGCCTATATATATTTTCCAATAAATAGTTTGGGTATTAACTGAATAGTTTGCATTAAGAATGTGATTTAGTGAATACAAGGGCCAATTGGCCCTGTTCCTTTCTTTCCCTTTCCTTTCGTGAACCGATAGAGCCGAATTAAAATGGTAAAATCTGAAGGTTGTTTGTGTATATTTATTAGTATAACATGTATTAATGTAGTGTGTAGTATAGATGTGGCATGTAGATATTCGTAATGTAGTAAACATTTTCTTGTAGTAGTAATTGTGGTAGTGAGTGATTGGGAGTGTGAGATAATTAAATATGGACAGTGTAATATTTACCATGCGATTTTCATATTCCGTCATTAAATGAACTTATAAACAATATTTGAAAGTGAACGTAATATAGTACAATAATCCTGAGTACAAGGTCACATTTCGTGGTTTACAGTTCGAACAAATAGTTACTAGCGCCCTTGTGTCGAAATTTCGTACTATCAGTCGTGCATATTTTACCATTGAACCCAGTTAGTGATTTAGATTTCACAAAATTGACCTTTATTTTCGAATTAAAACCGAGTAAACACAATTTCCGGCCCATATGAACAGATAGTTGGATAATGTGATTTGACACTTTAATATTCTGAAAACTACAACATTCTGTGTAATCCAGTAATGAAAATATTTAAGTAAATAAACTATGCATAGATTCTTAACCGAAGTCAGCCAATGTGATGCTATTTCCGTTCTGAAATTAAGATATTGAATTCCAATTCTTTTCTTGTAGTTGCAGAATAATTTTCATTGTTGCTGTCAGAATGCTATCACATTCAGCAATATTATCGCACATATCTTTTTTTTTTGTGAATATTTATATATAGAGAATTGTTTTAAAACAGCTGCGAAGTAAGATATAGGATGGTTTGTGTGGCAAAGAAGTCTTGGGTTCGAGTAATGTTTCTTGCGTGTTGGTCGGGACGTGATTTATAGATTTTTTTTAAGTATTATGATGAAATGTGTATATAGGCTGGGCGTAGATAGAGGAGACAGGGTGTTTCTTTTTTAAAATATAACGTCGTAGTAAATGGAAAAAAATGATGATATGAATATATGAATATTTATTTGAATATGAATATGAATATGGTAGTAAAAGTGAATAGATGATAGGACACCCGTATAGTGTATACATGGGCCCGGTGTATTTTAGCCATATGATGATATATATATATATGAAACGTAAATGTGTGGTGAGAATCGTTTCGAGTTCTGACCTCCACACCGAGACATCACTCGACAAGGTAGGCGAGTTATATATCAGAATGTATTATTACTTCGCAGTTGAGCCATAACAGTAGTATTTATTTATAACAATCTCGTCTGACAGCAGGGTAGGGATAGCATCATGTAATGGCTAACTAAATGTAATTGTTCATCGATTACGATACCAAATAGTTGGCGTTTTGGGCTGTTGTAAATTATGTTTACAGTCGGTTATGAAAGAGAATATCCTATGACGCTGAGATTTTTTTTTCCACGTTACCTACTCGGGCTAGTTTACAATATTCATGGAGGCGACAGTTCTGACAGGGCTACAGAATTAAACCAATTAGTTATTGGAATTTATTATTCCGTACCCGGGCATCGACCCCTCTCCCCTTGAATATTTTCGTTTTCTTTTCTTAGTTTCCAAACTAGATAGTGATGGAAATTAATCGATGCCTCAGAATTTAGCGCATTCTGCGAAGGGGAGCTATCGGTGAAGTTTGGTAATAGAAATCACCGATCCAAAATTCAGTTTATTTAATTTTTTTTTATTTTGGCAAATCACTAATTAGGGATATCTTAGCTATTACTTTTACTCTAGTTTCTTTACTGTCCTTGAACCTTCTTAGTTCTTCTGAGGGGTCGAATGTTTTTTTTCTTACTTAGAGATTTCAAAATTGGGGACGCAGTTACCTGGTCCCTTCCCCCTCTCCTTTTATCCTGCTGGTCTGGGCCGGATACGGGGCTCGGATTTCAATCTTACAAGCAAACTCTTGTGGGATTGGGATCTGATGGACACAGAACTTGCATCCTTGGCAGCAGGGCCTCCCTCCTAGTTTACGTATTTAAGTAAACCACCCTTTTTCGGCATATGTGAATATTTTTGGCTATGAGTTGTTATATATTTAAATTCGATCACTCTTCTGTGTAGTGAGTAGTACTTTAATCTTTCTTCTTTCATTGGCGCCGCTTTCTCTCTCTTGTCTCTTCCTTCTTACTTCGAGATTTTTTTTTAATTTTCAACCTCCCCCCCGATTTTGAAAGTATGATATATCAATGAATTAATGTATAATATATTTTTTTTTAACCGAAATGACCAGCTGAGATCTCAAGACACGATTCGTTTGATGAAATAGTTAGGGACTGGGTTTACATTATATTTGACCCATCGACGGGGTGAGTAACGATTCGGTAAACCGTAATTTTCCACTTTCATTCCTTCACCATTGTCCGTCTGGGATTTTTTTTATCCAGTGGTCACTTTCCATTTAGTTTATTTCCGTGAATGTTGTTGTAATATTGGGCCCAAAGTTAAGATAAAAATTGTTTGGTTTATATATATTCATGTATTTAAGAATGTTCTGTGTTACGTGCCTGCCTCACAAGTTTTTTTTTCTTTCCTTGATCTACTCTCCAATTGGATATGTGAAAATTTAAAATTACTAGACGCGCGGTATAAATGAAAATAATATTTTATGATGATACGTCGGAAGTTTTGTTTCTTGGTGTAATGTTGCAACCTTCTTGGACAAATTAGTGTTGGGGTTATGTAATTAAATGTGTGCGCGTGTATTAAATATATATATATAGAGAGAGACGTCGAAATGTAAATATGTATGAAATATAGAATATTAAAGTGAAATGTAAAATGTTAAATTTATAATATGGATATATGTAAGAGCACCGCATCTGCCCCATACGTTTATTGGTTGCCATGGGTTTTAAGTAATGTTTTCCGACGAATGGAATGATGTAGTCTAATTTTCTTTTTAAGGAATACCGCCGCGAACTTAAATAATTTCTTTTTGTTCTGCATAAATGTAATTAGTAATCAATAATGTAAACAGTTTCAATGGCATGCATTTCAAAATAACGGCAGGTCTAAAACGTAATCCCATACCTCCACAAATACTATCCTTTAGTGATCAACCGGAATTTTTTTTTTTTTTTTTGGAAAGTGTACCTAGAATCCCGCCTGTTTTCCAATGTGTATCCTATGACTTAACCAGTGTTTTACCACGATATAAATCACCATAATCCTCCCAACTATTGAAGATCTTCTCAACTATAAATACTATGAATAAAAGTTATAAGTAATTCACAAATAAAGTGTTATGATGCGTCCAAGGGATTAATGACTAACTAGTGACCTGGAGTTACTAAATAATGAATCCAAAAATGGACTGAACCGAGAGAGGAATTCTCCTCTGACCAAATAGAGTAGAAATCTCTAGATGGGTAGAACTTTCAATATGCGAATACAGCTACAAACTGGTAGTTCGTATATACTGGACAAATGGTTTGTTATAAAGCAAAATATATGTGTATAAACATAAACTGAATTTAAATCGAGCGAAATGTGTTGGACACTACCTTTAGTGCATTAACAGTGATCTCGAATGCTCGAGTTCGATATACGCTACAGGACGTACAAAGAATACTTTTTTTTATGTCTTGACGTGAGGTAGAGACTCATAAGTTCTAATACACCTAAAAGTTTTTTTCTTTTCTTTCCTCTTTATCCATTTTTTTAGTGAAATAAGTGTCTTCTTTGCGTATGTCGCAAATCATAATTTGCTTTAGCATGCCTATGATATAATATATGTAATTATTTTTTTTTGTCAAGATGATTGAATATATAAAAATTTACTAAAATATAACTCTATGTATTCTATTAATATATAACCAAGAACTTGTGCTTTTAAGATTTTCTTTGTAATTATTTTTCCTTTTCACTATGAATGTAATAAACTATTTGTACCCTTGTAGCTAGTTGGTTTCCTTTAAACATACATACACTGTCCTGAGTGAGTGAGCGAGTGAATGCATGATAGGTTTAATTTAAGTAATTTTAGTAACATCATTTGTCATATTAACATCTATAATATATGTGTCATGTTTTAATATATGTGTTAAGGTAAATAACCTAGGTCATGAAAGACCGCTACTAACAAATTTAAAGTCGGCTCTAGGAGTGAGACAAAAATAACAGGATGAGCCTAAATACGACATCTTTCTTCCAGGAAGTTGAAACTCTTGTTGAGACGATACATAAATTTTATATTGAGTTTATATTTATTTTTTTTCTTTCTCTTAACTAATTCATATGTGTGGTCGATCTCAGATCATGGAGTTCAGATATTGGATAGTTATCAATTATGGTTTGAGATTAATTTACAAAGAATTAAATTTCACTTTTCTCATTTCCAGGTCTAGGTCTGGGCAACCCCACGAACGTGGTGCCTGGAGCTAGGTCTGGGTGGTATGAGGGAACATGTGTCTATTCCACATCACTTCAAAATTGATTCTCCACTAATAGTATTTGTAACGATTTACCGGATAATAACCATTCGAATTCATTACTATATCTCCTAAATCATTCAGTAATCCATTCTCCTTTAAAATCCTCAATCTTTCCTTTTCCCTCTCCTTTTCCTTTTCTTTTCTTATTTCTTTCTACTTCTCTCCCCTCCTTTCCCTTCTCACTCTTTCTTTTCTTATTTCTAACAAAACTGAAAAACTAATTAGGTCGTGACTGGGAGTAGTCGCTATCAGCACGGTCAAAAAATTCGATTCGATAAGTTTCTTCGGAAGTCCGATTTGGGATAATTATCTCTAAAATGAATATGTACAGAGACTAAGAATAATAATATAATTTATTCAAAATTTACTTTACTAGAAAATTTTTACACTTTCAATTAGTAGTAGATATTTCATTATCACTCTTTTGCTAAGTTCAGGCGACTCCTCCTTCAACCACGATGTTAGTTGTCACACGCCCTAAAATAAATTTACGTTTTCAGAAGTGGCGAACCGTGACAACAAGTTTAGTTATCACGCCCAAATTCGTTTTTCAGAATTGGCGACACGTGACAAGGATTTTTGTCATGGAAACGGTTGTTTCTATGACAACGGATCTCAGAAATGGCAAATAGTTTATTTTTGGTATTATAACACGACTGATGATTCATGACAGTCACTATGGAGACAATTGTTTTCCCTGGTAACAGATTTAAAATTATTTATTGAGATCGAGCACATATGGAATTGGCCACAAAAATGCAATTGATAGAAAAGTCATTATGGAGTTAGACAATTATAGTCGTTCGGCTTTTCCGTTATTTTTGCTTCTCTCTGTAGAAAGGGGAAGAAATGGAAGGAACTACAAAAATTTTTTAAATTAAATAAAAAAAAATGCTGGAAGCTGGTTCAAGGAGGGAAAAAATGGGAGCCCTCTAATTTATGAATAGTATCTGTAGAACAAGTCTACTTTGTTAGTTTGTAAGTGTTATATTGCATGTGTATTTGTATTGTATATGTTGTATGTAAAAAACTATGGCAACCAATAAGAAAGTAATCGTCACGCAAGACGAGGTTGAAGTTTCGTGTACACAATGTACACTAAATGATAAGGAGAAAAAGGCTCGCGTCCTCGTAGATTAGTGAGGTGTCATGGGTGCGGGCTAAAGTGGATTCATTTAACCTGTATTAATTTAGATGACTCAGTTGAGAATGAAGAAAAGATCCGTACTGGGGAGATAATTAAATATTGTGACGAATGTGAAGGGAAACTCTGCCAGTCTCGGGAAATAATGAATCCAACTCATTCTAAAGAAATTGAGCACCCAGACTCAGATGGAGAACGTGGGTATAGTACTCCGAAAGACCGAGGCCAAATATCTCCATTAGAGATATCTGACCTCGATGATGATGAAAAGAATAGGGATCACGTTTGTGATTCTCAAAGTAATTTGAATCGCGATCAGACAACAAACCCAAAGGATATTGCACCATCGGGTGGGTCTGATATGTCTGTTTTATTCCAGCAGTTCGCTGAACAAATGAAATCAATGACACAAACGAATCAAAACCTGATACGACAAATGAGTGAAAAATTAGATGCCTCGAACCGAGAAACAGAAGCTCGATTTGAGGTATTAACTCACAAAATAAACAATATATGTGTAGACTTTGCTTCCTCAATAAACAAATTGAGGGAGCAAACGACTACAGAAATCGATCGGGTTAGATGCGATTCTCAACAAACAGTAGAGCAACTCCAACAGGAAACTGAGGGTAGATTTAATAAAGTAGATTCAGAGTTAGAGAAGGTAAACACCAAATTTCAAGAAATAGATCAGAAACTAGAATTACAGCAGGCTGAAATCAATGATTTGAAGTCTACTTTGTCTCATTTGTCATTGGAAACTAAAATGGAAGTGACAAATCAAAAAATTACTGCAATTCAGGATGAAATAGATAATATGCAAGAGAAAATAGGGAGGCCGAGTCGGGAGAAGTTAGATGTATCCTACCCTTTCCCCGGTAACGATTCTCCGAATACATTACCCGGGAGAAAAATCACATTTAGTACTGAGAATGAAAATCAAGTGTCAGCTGATGCATGGGGTACTGCAATGCACTATCCTCCGCATCAGTCAAGGTTAAAACCTTGGTCAGAAAGCCATAACATGCCAGCTCAAACAAGTGTTGTGACAACTACTGTTACTAGTGTTAATGCGCCCTCTTTGCTGGGAGGTATACCGTCATATAGTGTGTTGCCGGGAAGAGGGGAAGGGTGCCGTGCTGAGTCGTTGCTCGCGAACGCGGTTGGTCCGAAGATGGAACCCCACATAGTCGACTCGACTAACAGAGTCCCCTTTAGTTACAGAGGTACATATAGCACTGCTACAACGTCGTCAGTGGCGAATCCGGTGACTACTCCGTTTAGCCAAGATAATGCTTTTATTCCTTTAAATTACTCTCCTGCTGACAGTAGCAAGAGTTCCAAAGTTTCCCTCCGGGATATTGAACATTTTCCCACTTTCGATGGGAACATTGCGAACTGGTTACCTCGTGTTTTCCTGCGACCTAAAAGGTGAACTCACAATTTTCGGAATCTCAAACTCTTCAATTGCACTGATGATAAGAAAAAGGAGCTTTTGTCACAGTACCCAAAGTAAATGTTAACACTGTTCTTATTTAAGTGAATGCTTGAGTGTACCAGGTATGAATGAGTAGTTAGTTCATTATTATTAATACATGTTAATCCTCTCTAACCAAAATTTTGTTATCCTAACAAAATTTTTTTAATGACGCCGGGGAATTGTAATGGAACATTACAATTTAATGTAATGATATTTTTGATGGGAGGGTCCCAGAAATTTTTGCACCGACTGTACTTCCTATTTAGCAAAAATTTCTTTCGATCTATATAAATTATTTAATTGTTCGTTATTTTATTCCAAATTAACATGGAAGACGGTAAAAAATTGTTTAGGAATCGTATTTTGGGGATTCATATCTTTATTTATCTATTAACTAATTATAAATCTTATATATGCATATTTTAAATGGACGATTACAAATCTCACGGTGTCAGTGCTATTCGGAAATATAGTCCCACCATTGGATGGAAGTTTAGAATAATTAGCCAATCTAAATTTTGGCACAATATTTTGGACTCTCCTCGCCCCTCTTTTGGTACCAATGTTCATCTAAAGATCCGGTTCAATCCAGATTTTACCATTTTTTATTCGTTTCAAATACTCCACCGCCAAAAAAGCTTTACTTTGATTGGTGCAGTTACCCACGCTACAGATTAAGGCGCGATCATCTTCACTCTACCTCGTCGACCGAAGAAAGAAAGCTGTGCGTTCAATCGGATAGCAGATATGAAAGAAATTTAACAGTAAAACCGTGTGAGATAGGTAAATAGTATATCCAGGTAAAAAACTACACTACCAGGAAGCACAGGAGCTCAAATTTAGAAAATTTTAACAGTTAAAACAGGATAAAATCTTAGTGAAATGTAGCCGGATACATAGGACGCCATGCCGGATGTAAATATTTAGTGTGGACAGGTTCGACATTTAAGTGCGGTTAATATGGTGTGATAACATCTTCATTTGCTTTGACTCAGTAAATTCAATTCAGTGATTATCCTTTTCACCCCTCCCAATATCATTTACAGTCAAGACCTGTCCGTGTAGTAATTTATTAATATAGATAGTGATTTTTTTTTACTAACCCACATGGCGGTATCTTGAGTTTTGCAATCTTGGTAACATTAGAATGATGGCTTAGGTTAACTCTCAGGGCTCCTGTTTTCATCCCGAATTGGGATAGCTTCCAGCAGGGATGGGTTGAAAGCATAGTTATCATAAGGTTCTTTCCCTTCAGGAAAGGGGCCTATATATATTTTCCAATAAATAGTTTGGGTATTAACTGAATAGTTTGCATTAAGAATGTGATTTAGTGAATACAAGGGCCAATTGGCCCTGTTCCTTTCTTTCCCTTTCCTTTCGTGAACCGATAGAGCCGAATTAAAATGGTAAAATCTGAAGGTTGTTTGTGTATATTTATTAGTATAACATGTATTAATGTAGTGTGTAGTATAGATGTGGCATGTAGATATTCGTAATGTAGTAAACATTTTCTTGTAGTAGTAATTGTGGTAGTGAGTGATTGGGAGTGTGAGATAATTAAATATGGACAGTGTAATATTTACCATGCGATTTTCATATTCCGTCATTAAATGAACTTATAAACAATATTTGAAAGTGAACGTAATATAGTACAATAATCCTGAGTACAAGGTCACATTTCGTGGTTTACAGTTCGAACAAATAGTTACTAGCGCCCTTGTGTCGAAATTTCGTACTATCAGTCGTGCATATTTTACCATTGAACCCAGTTAGTGATTTAGATTTCACAAAATTGACCTTTATTTTCGAATTAAAACCGAGTAAACACAATTTCCGGCCCATATGAACAGATAGTTGGATAATGTGATTTGACACTTTAATATTCTGAAAACTACAACATTCTGTGTAATCCAGTAATGAAAATATTTAAGTAAATAAACTATGCATAGATTCTTAACCGAAGTCAGCCAATGTGATGCTATTTCCGTTCTGAAATTAAGATATTGAATTCCAATTCTTTTCTTGTAGTTGCAGAATAATTTTCATTGTTGCTGTCAGAATGCTATCACATTCAGCAATATTATCGCACATATCTTTTTTTTTTGTGAATATTTATATATAGAGAATTGTTTTAAAACAGCTGCGAAGTAAGATATAGGATGGTTTGTGTGGCAAAGAAGTCTTGGGTTCGAGTAATGTTTCTTGCGTGTTGGTCGGGACGTGATTTATAGATTTTTTTTAAGTATTATGATGAAATGTGTATATAGGCTGGGCGTAGATAGAGGAGACAGGGTGTTTCTTTTTTAAAATATAACGTCGTAGTAAATGGAAAAAAATGATGATATGAATATATGAATATTTATTTGAATATGAATATGAATATGGTAGTAAAAGTGAATAGATGATAGGACACCCGTATAGTGTATACATGGGCCCGGTGTATTTTAGCCATATGATGATATATATATATATGAAACGTAAATGTGTGGTGAGAATCGTTTCGAGTTCTGACCTCCACACCGAGACATCACTCGACAAGGTAGGCGAGTTATATATCAGAATGTATTATTACTTCGCAGTTGAGCCATAACAGTAGTATTTATTTATAACAATCTCGTCTGACAGCAGGGTAGGGATAGCATCATGTAATGGCTAACTAAATGTAATTGTTCATCGATTACGATACCAAATAGTTGGCGTTTTGGGCTGTTGTAAATTATGTTTACAGTCGGTTATGAAAGAGAATATCCTATGACGCTGAGATTTTTTTTCCACGTTACCTACTCGGGCTAGTTTACAATATTCATGGAGGCGACAGCTCTGACAGGGTTACAGAATTAAAACAATTAGTTATTGGAATTTATTATTCCGTACCCGGGCATCGACCCCTCTCCCCTTGAATATTTTCGTTTTCTTTTCTTAGTTTCCAAACTAGATAGTGATGGAAATTAATCGATGCCTCAGAATTTAGCGCATTCTGCGAAGGGGAGCTATCGGTGAAGTTTGGTAATAGAAATCACCGATCCAAAATTCAGTTTATTTAATTTTTTTTTATTTTGGCAAATCACTAATTAGGGATATCTTAGCTATTACTTTTACTCTAGTTTCTTTACTGTCCTTGAACCTTCTTAGTTCTTCTGAGGGGTCGAATGTTTTTTTTCTTACTTAGAGATTTCAAAATTGGGGACGCAGTTACCTGGTCCCTTCCCCCTCTCCTTTTATCCTGCTGGTCTGGGCCGGATACGGGGCTCGGATTTCAATCTTACAAGCAAACTCTTGTGGGATTGGTTTCTGATGGACACAGAACTTGCATCCTTGGCAGCAGGGCCTCCCTCCTAGTTTACGTATTTAAGTAAACCACCCTTTTTCGGCATATGTGAATATTTTTGGCTATGAGTTGTTATATATTTAAATTCGATCACTCTTCTGTGTAGTGAGTAGTACTTTAATCTTTCTTCTTTCGTTGGCGCCGCTTTCTCTCTCTTGTCTCTTCCTTCTTACTTCGAGATTTTTTTTTTAATTTTCAACCTCCCCCCCCCCCGATTTTGGAAGTATGATATATCAATGAATTAATGTATAATATATTTTTTTTTAACCGAAATGACCAGCTGAGACATCTCAAGACACGATTCGTTTGATGAAATAGTTAGGGACTGGGTTTACATTATATTTGACCCATCGACGGGGTGAGTAACGATTCGGTACACCGTAATTTTCCACTTTCATTCCTTCACCATTGTCCGTCTGGGATTTTTTTTTTATCCAGTGGTCACTTTCCATTTAGTTTATTTCCGTGAATGTTGTTGTAATATTGGGCCCAAAGTTAAGATAAAAATTGTTTGGTTTATATATATTCATGTATTTAAGAATGTTCTGTGTTACGTGCCTGCCTCACAAGTTTTTTTTTCTTTCCTTGATCTACTCTCCAATTGGATATGTGAAAATTTAAAATTACTAGACGCGCGGTATAAATGAAAATAATATTTTATGATGATACGTCGGAAGTTTTGTTTCTTGGTGTAATGTTGCAACCTTCTTGGACAAATTAGTGTTGGGGTTATGTAATTAAATGTGTGCGCGTGTATTAAATATATATATATAGAGAGAGACGTCGAAATGTAAATATGTATGAAATATAGAATATTAAAGTGAAATGTAAAATGTTAAATTTATAATATGGATATATGTAAGAGCACCGCATCTGCCCCATACGTTTATTGGTTGCCATGGGTTTTAAGTAATGTTTTCCGACGAATGGAATGATGTAGTCTAATTTTCTTTTTAAGGAATACCGCCGCGAACTTAAATAATTTCTTTTTGTTCTGCATAAATGTAATTAGTAATCAATAATGTAAACAGTTTCAATGGCATGCATTTCAAAATAACGGCAGGTCTAAAACGTAATCCCATACCTCCACAAATACTATCCTTTAGTGATCAACCGGAATTTTTTTTTTTTTTTTTTTTTGGAAAGTGTACCTAGAATCCCGCCTGTTTTCCAATGTGTATCCTATGACTTAACCAGTGCTTTACCACGATATAAATCACCATAATCCTCCCAACTATTGAAGATCTTCTCAACTATAAATACTATGAATAAAAGTTATAAGTAATTCACAAATAAAGTGTTATGATGCGTCCAAGGGATTAATGACTAACTAGTGACCTGGAGTTACTAAATAATGAATCCAAAAATGGACTTAACCGAGAGGGGAATTCTCCTCTGACCAAATAGAGTAGAAATCCCTAGATGGGTAGAACTTTCAATATGCGAATACAGCTACAAACTGGTAGTTCGTATATACTGGACAAATGGTTTGTTATAAAGCAAAATATATGTGTATAAACATAAACTGAATTTAAATCGAGCGAAATGTGTTGGACACTACCTTTAGTGCATTAACAGTGATCTCGAATGCTCGAGTTCGATATACGCTACAGGACGTACAAAGAATACTTTTTTTTTTATGTCTCGCGTGAGGTAGAGACTCATAAGTTCTAATACACCTAAAAGTTTTTTTTCTTTTCTTTCCTCTTTATCCATTTTTTTAGTGAAATAAGTGTCTTCTTTGCGTATGTCGCAAATCATAATTTGCTTTAGCATGCCTATGATATAATATATGTAATTATTTTTTTTTGTCAAGATGATTGAATATATAAAAATTTACTAAAATATAACTCTATGTATTCTATTAATATATAACCAAGAACTTGTGCTTTTAAGATTTTCTTTGTAATTATTTTTCCTTTTCACTATGAATGTAATAAACTATTTGTACCCTTGTAGCTAGTTGGTTTCCTTTAAACATACATACACTGTCCTGAGTGAGTGAGCGAGTGAATGCATGATAGGTCTAATTTAAGTAATTTTAGTAACATCATTTGTCATATTAACATCTATAATATATGTGTCATGTTTTAATATATGTGTTAAGGTAAATAACCTAGGTCATGAAAGACCGCTACTAACAAATTTAAAGTCGGCTCTAGGAGTGAGACAAAAATAACAGGATGAGCCTAAATACGACATCTTTCTTCCAGGAAGTTGAAACTCTTGTTGAGACGATACATAAATTTTATATTGAGTTTATATTTATTTTTTTTCTTTCTCTTAACTAATTCATATGTGTGGTCGATCTCAGATCATGGAGTTCAGATATTGGATAGTTATCAATTATGGTTTGAGATTAATTTACAAAGAATTAAATTTCACTTTTCTCATTTCCAGGTCTAGGTCTGGGCAACCCCACGAACGTGGTGCCTGGAGCTAGGTCTGGGTGGTATGAGGGAACATGTGTCTATTCCACATCACTTCAAAATTGATTCTCCACTAATAGTATTTGTAACGATTTACCGGATAATAACCATTCGAATTCATTACTATATCTCCTAAATCATTCAGTAATCCATTCTCCTTTAAAATCCTCAATCTTTCCTTTTCCCTCTCCTTTTCCTTTTCTTTTCTTATTTCTTTCTACTTCTCTCCCCTCCTTTCCCTTCTCACTCTTTCTTTTCTTATTTCTAACAAAACTGAAAAACTAATTAGGTCGTGACTGGGAGTAGTCGCTATCAGCACGGTCAAAAAATTCGATTCGATAAGTTTCTTCGGAAGTCCGATTTGGGATAATTACCTCTAAAATGAATATGTACAGAGACTAAGAATAATAATATAATTTATTCAAAATTTACTTTACTAGAAAATTTTTACAGTTTCAATTAGTAGTAGATATTTCATTATCACTCTTTTGCTAAGTTCAGGCGACTCCTCCTTCAACCACGATGTTAGTTGTCACACGCCCTAAAATAAATTTACGTTTTCAGAAGTGGCGAACCGTGACAACAAGTTTAGTTATCACGCCCAAATTCGTTTTTCATCCTAACCTAACCTAATTTAGTTAGGTTAAGTTAGAAATCTAAGCTAGAGCTCCTCTGTGGCTAAGCGGTTAGCGTACGCGTCTTTGGCGTGGGAGACCCGGGTTCGATTCCCGGCGGGAGCTCATGTGGTTCGGATTCCACGTTAATCAGTAGGTCCACGTCTCATATAGCCTCGCTGCTGAACGGGACGTTAAACCAAAACTCAACTCAACTCAACTCAAATCTAAGCTAACCTATTGTATTTAGTTTGTATTAACCAAACTGTCAGATATCGTCACTTCAAAATAATTCCTTTACATTACTAGCTCTTAATACAGCACACTTTACATTATGTATTAGCCTACAGGTTACAACTTAAACAGGTATCTAGAGTGCTATACATAAATAAAAGAACCACCTTCACAGGGAAAAACTTGCAGTTATTTGCAGTGGTCGAAGTGAGACGGTATACGGTCGCATGCCATACAGCCTCTGGTTTTTCCATGAAGGCATACCGGCTCTGGTTTTTCAGTGATCAAGATATACTGCCACTGGAAAGTAGATGCTAAATACCTTTAATCAATTCATTTTTATACACAGTACACGTAAAAAGATTTTATTTCTTATGTAGAAATAATTTCTAAGTTGACAACACCGACATTTTTGTTATCTTTTTCCTACTTCCTGTTGTTAAAATGAGGTGTCTTCAAAGAAGTTCATCTAGTTTATACTTTAATGTGCCATATTGGATTATTTCTGTCGTGTCTGTGCGTGTGTCTTCTTGCTTTAATGCATATAAATGTCGTGTTTTGAGCATGGGTGGAGTTAGGGGTTGTCTGCTGTGGGAGGCGGATCTTCCAGGGATTTGGAGTACCCTTCAGTCGAGTGGTGGTTTCGCAGGAATTGTTAATATAAAAACACAATTTTTGATCATTTTCGTGCATAATTATCTATAATACAACATAAGGGGATATTTTTTAATGAGAGAGTTGTTGACAGTGTATCAAAGTCTCTCCATTTTCCTCCCCCAGTAACTTCGGAGAAACTCTCCAACAATTTTTAGTCATTATGTAAATAGAAATGCAATCTTCTAGGCAACATACCCTCACTGTATTTCAGCATTTAGATAGCCGGTACATCAAGTAAAAAAAAAAAAAAAAAATACTGCCTTTGCTTTTTTCCCCACTTCAAACCCTGGTTATTTGTCCTACACTTTACCCTTCGATTTCCTGGAATTTAGTTTTTGTGGCTTAGCCCCTTTCTTGGTCAGCCCTTCAATTATAAGAATAATGGTGAGATTTCACTTTGAGCAGAACAGGTGATTTTGTCACAGGATGTGGCCTTGGAAAAGGAATAAAATCAATGTGATTTGTACGTAACAGGTACGATTCGATTCGGTTAGGTTCCTAATAGGTTTCTATGAATGTTCTGATTAAACTACACTTTTGCCTCGACTCGGCTCGAAACTCGACTCTAAAAACAGTGAATCAGCTCGAAACTTGACTTGGATACGAGTCGAGTTTTAGCTTGACTCGTGCCCATAACTATGCGTTAGAAAAAATGGTTGGTTATTATTACTCTGCTAAACTAATTATATAATAATAACAATGTTGTGTAAAATTAAAAATACAGAATATATAGAAACGTTACACTACAACTAATAAAATGAGAACACATGAACTGGGGGGTGAATCAAAACTTGCCAGTAACTCTAAAATCGATACATGTTTTTTAAAGTTAGTTGTTCTAAATTGTAACAATCCATCAACGAGACTCTAAGATACAGAAACTGATCTGAAAGAACTCCAATATTACATACCATCAAAAAACTATTTTCTAGTAATGAAGTAGCCTGCTCATCAGAACACAGTTTATTCGTATTAACCCCTTACTGTATATCGTTAATTATGGCACCCTAGTTGTTGATAAATATTTTCCGCCGGGACACTTCAGACAGTTTACTTTTAAATTCTGTCCACCATCATCCTCAGCTCTTCAGAAAAAAGTATTCTTTCAAATGTTCGAACGAACGGTAAAATATTTTCGTTCTCCATCTTTATAAAAACAACACCAATGAAAGTGAAATAGACTACCTCTACCATTGTACTCGTAATTCACTCACTGAATGTATTGATTTGGAGCTGTCAAAATCTACGACAAAATGTTCAAGGTGCTTGCAAACAGTACACGTGATTTGACTGAGACTGTCCACATCTTCCAAAAACAACAAGTTGCACTATGATCTTATCTGTTTCTTTGTGTGCCGGTGGCTGAGTGTCGGTCACCTACATCGTTCATGCTCCATTGCTCCATTCTGAGAAATTCGCTTACAGGAAAGAAACATTTTGTTTCCGAAAAAAAATTCATATATTGTAGTTACTCACCCAAAATGTAACGCGAAAAAAGTAACGCAAACTAGGTACGTTACTTAAAAATTTGTAACGCCTTATCGTTACAGTTACTTTGGAAAAAATGTATTACGCGTTATTAGGAAACGTTACTTAAAAAGTAACGCGTTACTTGCGTTACGTTACTTCCCAAGACTGGTGGGGACTAGGGAATTGACAGTACATTTTTGAGGAAGAACTTCAAAGCTAGAATGAGATAGGTCATTGTCATCACTTGTAGCATTATTGTTATTGAGCAATCCTTCTTCTAGTCCACCAGAGCAAGGTTCTTGTTCCATTAAAGTAAGACGCTGTATAGCTGTATGCCTATCATGGTCATCATTGATTTTTTTACATTCTTTTTGAAGTGTTCAAGGTGTCTCAGTAAGTCCATCATGTGACAATCGCCTCCTCAGAAGAGGGAAGTTTTTTATTTTATATATAAATAAACACCATCCCAGAGTTTGAAGCTCTTTAAAAGTAGCTCTAAGTAGCAGTATTACAACCTACCGCCCCTCTAGAACTCCGTCCTGGATCCGCCCGTGTTGCATACATGGTAAGTTGTTCCAAATAGCTTGACTCAATTTTGTCAAGTGTTCGACAAAACGCACATCTAAATAAGCAGGAAAACGCATAACTGAAACATTTGTTTCCTTGCCGATTTTCTCAAGCTCTTCGAAACAAGAGCAGATCCCCGATAATAAGTAGCATCTGACTTTATATTACTCTTCCAAATTTTTTATTTCTGAAATTGTTGACAACAAATCAGTTATAACCAAATTCGTTTGGTGGCAATGCACCGTACACGAAGAATATTCCTATCGAGATATTCTTTCATCCGAACCCATAATCCACTTTTCTCGTTTCTATTAGCCTTCTCATCATTAGTATTCGAGCCTGTAAGCTTTTCTTTGGCTATATTCTCAATGTTTAAATATTAAAAAAAAAGCAGCATAACTGAATCTAGAAGTCCTTCAGCACCTCGTGTATGGCTGTTTACTAGGCGACACTAGGCGACATGGCTGTTCACTAGCTCGCTACTAGATGACCCTTTTGTCGCCTAGTTATACTTTATTTTATGCAATGACATAATCCTTTTATTGTTTCTAATACTTAATTGCCTTCTACTTATTCCTGTCATAAATACCTAGGTACATCCCTCTAAACTAACTAACTAACTCTATGGCCTATGGAACCCGGAGGTTCAGTGCCGCGTTCACAAAAGCTCTCCACTGACTTCTATCCTTAGCTAATTGCATCCAGTTTCTAGTTTGTATTCCTATCTCTGCGAGGTCCATCTTAATATTGTCCTCCCATCTGCGCCTAGGTCTTCCTAATGGTCGTTTTCCTATGGGTCTACCAGTCAAGACTTTGAAAGCGTTTCTACTTTCTTCCATTCTAGCTACATGACCTGCCCACCTAAGCCTCCTAGACTTGACGACCCTAACAATGTTGGGTAAACCGTATAAACTATGTAGTTCCTCGTTATGAAGCTTCCGCCATTCCCCATTCTCGTTTCTCTTGGGTCCAAATATTCTTCTCAGGATCCTGTTCTCAAATACTTTCAGTCTATGTTCTTCCCTCAGAGTAAGTGACCATGTTTCACAACCATATAGAACAACAGGCATGATTATCGTTTTATATATTTTAAGCTTCAAATTCCTCGACAGAATTCGCGACGACAAGAGATTTTGAACCGAATAGTAACACGAATTCCCTGCTTTTAGTCGACATTTAATTTCTTCGTGAATATGATTTTCGTCTGTTAATATTGATCCTAAATATTTGAAAGTATCCACTTTATCAAAAGCATTATTTAATATTTTAACGCCTCCACAATTTGCCGTATTACGGTCCCGACGCACTTCCATGTATTTAGTTTTCTCTGCATTTACTTCTAAACCCATGTCCCTGCAAGCGTTTAATAAGATCTCTGCATTTATTTCTACTGTTCTCCTATCATCCCCTATTAAATTTACATCATCAGCATATGCCATAACCTGGTGAATGCCGTTCAACTCTAGGCCCTGGTTGCTATCTTTGATTTTCGTTATGGCGTATTCCAGCACAAAGTTAAATAATAATGGCGACAACGCATCTCCTTGTTTCAGGCCATTTTCGACGTGGAAGCTCGTGGACAAAAATTTTCCTACCCGGACTTTACTTTGGGATTCACTTAAACATATCTTAATTAATCTAATTAGCTTTCTCGGTATTCCAAGTTCTGTAAGAATGTTGTATAATGTTTCTCTCCTAACCGAGTCGTAAGCCTTTCTAAAATCAATAAATAGTTGATGTACCGGGGTATTGTATTCTCCCTCAGAAATGAATAAGTTAATTTATAATCCGAGTTCTTAACTATTTATAAGTTGTATTGTCTCTTCACCATTAACGGTGTTTTAATTAATAGGTGCATCAGCCTTTTTGGCCATCTGCTATGAATGGGTATGACTTCAATTACTTATAAAAAAGTGAATTACTTGTATTAGAAATTGTAAAAAAGTTCACAAATGGCGGCTGACGCCATTTGCAATTCTTTTGGCCGATTTTCGAGTCGAATTGCCTGTTTTATGCAGTAATGAGAATATATTAATATAAAAATTACAATTGTGCCAAGATCAGTAATCAGGAATAGTTTGTCATAGTTAGTTAAATAAATGTATAGTCATAATAGGGTGTAATAATAAGTCAAAATCGTGAAGAAGTTCCAACGGTAGAAGAAGGCCAGCTACCTAGTTAGTCAGGGTGTAAAAGTTGGAAAAAGTGAAAAGTAAATGAAGTGAAGACGTGTAGAGTGGTTGTAGATGGATGTGAATGTTTTCATGATTATTTGTAAAAATGTATAAAAAGTGTATGATGAGAAACGTTCACTTTAACCACTTCTTCTTCTGCACCTCACTTTAAGAGATGTTAACACTATGACACGCACCGCGGAACACCATTTATAAGTTATTGTCACGACAAACCAAGAATTTCGAATTTTGTATTTCATATTTTCATTTTCTCAGACTACGCAAGTGGAAGTCTAGATTTCCGTAGTTGCCACATTTATTTTTCTCTCCGATGTATTGAGGTTTATATTAATCATATCCACATCAACTTTTTAGCTTAACTCCAAGCAGAGTCTGAATACCAAAAAGTACACCCTCCTTAGTAGAACCTACTGATTAACGAATTCTCTCTGAATACCGCCCTCTATGTTTTTTCTACATTAATCTTCGAAAAATATGGGGATCTCAACGCAACGCAACGCTAAAACCATAAAAGAGAAGCGACATGGACAGTGACCAATGGTACGCTATATTTAGCCCAGAGTAACCGGAATTCGAATTTCCCTTTCCCCTTCTCGGTCTTTCCCTATCTAGTATTATTGCAAATGAATTGACAACGTTATCCATAATCTCAAAAAGAAAGAATATTTACTGCGTGCTAGGAATATAAATATCAGCTAAATTAATTGCCTTTTAATTTGTTTTATAGAACTGTTATAAGCCTGTCGTCTATTGCACTATGTTTTTAATATCTTTGCTTTTGTTCCTCTTATGCGAATTTCTTTCTTACTTTTTAAAATTACGAACCCCAAAAATAATTCTTGGAACTACTTAAAAAAAGAAATTGTGAAATCAAGCTTAGAATCATTTTAAACACATTTTCTATAGCTCACGAAAGCACATAATGCGAACTTTGTTTACTAATAAAAAAGTTGAAGATCACGTTATACGAATAATGAATGGTAAGAATCCATGTTCCAGCCCAATTTTATCAGCTTTCTGTCTAGAAACAGTCGAGTCTGTTTTGAGTGTAATATTTATGGTATTATTTAGATGGCAACACGCTTATTCAGCAATCTTGAGTTCATATATTGCAGCAAAATCTGGACTATGTGTTACACTCTGTGACATTTAATGCTAAGTATTAGGAACAAAATTAGTATATGTAGGTATAATGTGAAGAGCGTTTCAACTAGTACTGATACGTTTTTGTCTTCAACAGGAACCAATATCTATAATAATGGCCTAGGAAGACACCTTCCGTTCCAGAATGTACAAGTTGTACTCCACCAACATCCAGTCCGGAAAATGGTCCACTGTGCGACAGTTTATGGCTAAAGGACTGCCCAAAAGTACTATCTATGGTATTTTGAAATGTTTTCACGGCAACACACCAGCGTCTCGTCGACCTGGCTCAGTGGATCGAACGCGAAAATCACTGGAAGAAAACTGATCATCCTCAAGCGTTTGTTCGATCACAAGGCAGTGTCCGTAGGTTTCTGAAAGAAAATTTCCCTCGAGTGACAGAAAATTTTACCTTTTGTTGGCGGGACATCCTCAAGATTTCCTATGGACGTCTTTGTGCTGTGTGGATAGTGTATTTTAGTCATTGGCATGTTAGATTATTTCTAATATTTCTGAACAACTAAACATGATAATTTGCTTCGTTTATATTTTTGAAATTACATTTTGCTTGCCTAATGTAGATTCAGACCTATTATAGACATTTCTAACAACGGAGCTGTTATTGTTTTAGTAATTAATGGACTGATGAATCTGAAATATGTAAATAGGTCTATGTAGAACAAAAGAGAAGAAAGAAAGCAAATATTTGTTGATGCAAGTGTTAATGATCGTGAACTCTTTTGAGCTGTGCTCTCTCGGAATTCCTTTTTCCTCACTGATAATAACATTAGGCTACCAACATTTTTACTTATATATGTAAGTGAGTCCGTTTTATCGTAAATTGAAGTAATTGAATTCAATAAGTGATTCATACTAGCTTTTCTATATTCAATAACTTATACTAAAATACAAATTGCTGAGCAAAGCAATGTTTATTATAAAATAATAAATGTGTGCCAGATTTGCTAATTAACTGAACATATTAGCTTCATCATTGTCTGAATCATAATGAACACAAACAAAAAATACATCTCCTTTGGTACAGTTTTCGTGTGCTCAGTTGTTGCATTTTGTGCACCTCACCCACTTTTCCTTTGCCTGAAAGTTGGAGAAACGTTCAAAGCAATAATGCATAACCAATCTTCATCATCCTAATCACTTGAATTAAAGTTTCTTACAGAATAGATTATGTGGTCAATGGCAAGCACATATTCAGTAAATTTTGGGGGGCGGGAGGGATAGGGCCACAGCAGCTTCCATATTTCGAGCGGGTTGTTTGGACGTCATTTTTGCAAAAAAGTGTCAGCGTAAAATAACATTAGCTTTTTTACACCCCCTGGCAGCGTGCCTGGTCAAGGGTTACGTATTTTGTACCATACATTGTTATTTCGGAGATATTTTTACACAGTAGGCGCTATATGCATTTGTTGTAGTCCTATTACAATTAGAAAAACTGACTGAGACTGGAAAGATATTGGAATACGTACCCCGTATGCTCTTGGTAAACCTATCGCATCGCCATTTTTGAACTTCAACATAACCTTGACGAGTATTGGTGTATATTATTTGCAAAATAAACACATCATTAAGTAAATGAAGAACACCATCTTTAGTACATGCAATATCAAAGCAGTACGTTTAACGCTAGTACATTTATTTTAAGTTTTTTGCAGACCTGATATGTTAGTCACCTTCGAAAAAATGATTTCACTAGATCTCATGCCTATGTCAAAAGAGCTACTCAACTGAAACTTGCGTAGATGGCGTCCAAGCATTGCTGCGATCTACCGGATCCTTTCAGAACTAAAGCAATTGGAAAACGTGCCACTATAGAAAATGTGCCCTGGTCTCCCCTACCTAAAGCGATATTTAGTAACTTGTTATGGTCAGGGTTAAAACAAACAACACGTTTCTGTTACCAGTTGACTAGAAAGATGGCAGCGGATCGTCAAAAGGTTTTGAATTCAGTTACTTTAATGTATTTAAGATGTTTGACACGTTAGAGAAAGTGTATGACGTTAATTTTGACATGTGAAAGTATGTCATGATTTCTAAAAGTTTTTTTCCTGAAAAGGGTGAATGACATTTTGTGACCCTTGATGGTTGTTGGGTCCACGTAGGCGCATGGTCCACGCAGTATGATGGCGCCAATGGTTCCAAGGACCCATCCAATGGTTTTCTATCCAGGACCCCTCCAACGCTTCCCTGCTTATGTAAGGGTGCCTATAGTCCAATGTAAAAAATGGTTCCCTGCTTATGTAATGGTTCCTAAAGAATGGTCCCTATATACCTTATAACGAATGACCCCCAATGAATTTCTTATAGCCCCTGTAAAGAATGGCCCCCAATGAATTTCTTATAGCTTCATGTAAAGAATGGTTCCTATATTCCTTGTAAAGAATGGCCCCAATCAATTTCTTATAGCTTCTCTAAGGAATGGTCTCCAATGGATTTCCTATATCCCGGCATTGCTCAGGACCTCTCCATTGGTTTCCTGCATATTTAATGGTTCCTATAGCCCCTGTATTGCTCAGAACCCATTCATTGGTTCCGTTGCACATTGTGGGAACATATAAAGATAATGGGTCCTTTGGTTGTGAAAACAGGGCTCCTGCTTATGTATTGAAAATTGGAATCGAACCCCCGAGTGGAAGAGGAAGAGAATCAATGATATGGAAGGGAGGAAGACATAGGGTTGAAATCTTTATTTATTCATTTATTTCATTCTTTTTTATATTTAACCGTTTCGTTTACTGTGTAAACTCCGAACAATCTATGATTGCAAATCAATTAATTATTTATTCTTTGCTTCGATATGAAGCTCATTAGAACAACGATGTTGTGAACGTACTAATTGGCGTGAATATGTGAAAAAGTTGTTGGTAATAATCTGAAAGACGTTGTGTACGTATACTTTTGCATGATAGGCTATACTACATACAGAGCATGGGTTTTGCATGTCCTTTTTGTTGAACGCAGAACAGCCTGCGCACTTCCTTGATCGCCGAACGCTACAGAGAAACTAAACTTATGAGGAAGCTTGCTTTTATGGAAAGTGAAAGTGTCTGTTGACTATGATGTTTCAGAAGGAATGACCTCTGATGCGTGCACTGGTGGCGCATTTTCCCCTTGGTTACGGTGAATATATTTGAATGTCCTCTGCTGAAATACTTTCCTTGTTGCACGTCAGCAACCACATACCAGAGAACTTCCCCTTTCTCCCTCATCATGAGAACTCGAAGGGATACTGAATGAATGTCAGAGTCATTGCACTAAGTTGGGTATTGCTAGAAAGAGAGAAAGCGATTACTTGAAAATTTTAAGCAATACCAGATGAAACACAAATGACAGTATCACCATTTCTAATCAACAAAAATAATGACCATACATTAGAATGAAATTTTATCATACAAACCGTACGTGGAAAACGAAATTCCAATTTATATATGTGCATTAACAAAGGGGTCATTTTGTCTAGATAAGTTGTAAAGTACAATTTCCCAATTGCTGTTAAAAGTTGAAATTGTGCATGTAGAGAAGAATTTTAAGCAATGTCAGATGGAACGCATTGATTGAGCACGCATGAAGACCCATAGAATGGATTGAAATTAGAATCTGTCTGAAGTATTCTTAAACTAACTTGTAGATCACATCTTGAAAAATTTACAGACAAAATACATTTTCCCAATTATAGTTAAAAGTTTGATGTACATAAAGAGGAAATGAAGTTCGACACCCTCCTAAGATTTCAATAAAATGTATTCTAATATTTTTGTAATAATTGAAATCAACTATGAATTTTTGCAGAGAAAATTTTAAGTAATATTGGATTAATGATTTCTGACGGTGGGATATGGGAGCAACAATAGTAATAATACACTGGTAGTAGCACTTGTAGTAGTAAAACAAGAGGTAGTAATAACAATAATAATAATGACGGGCAAAATAAGAGCATTAGTAACTTCAAAGTTGTTAGAGAAAGCAGAAAAAGGGCTGGTAAGTTTCATCTTACGGGCCATGAAATGGCGCTTAGACCTATGGATAATGAGAAGACCATTGATAATCCAGAGGCCTATATTGAAAGTTATTGATTTTGCATTGGAACATGTGATTTCCAATACGCGCCCCACGGACTATATAGGGCTATACATGGACAGCAGTAATAGTAGAAATAACAAGTCTGTGTATGTGCCATTTAGAAGAAAGCGTGATTTCTCTGCTAAGACTGTCCTTACCTCAATTGAACGAGTATTAAATTCAAATGAGAAGTTCCTTTTGGGGCACGAAATACTCTTTCGATTCCATTTGGCCGACAGTATGCATCCAGGAATAAATGCAAGGAGTGCAGTTGAGAAATATTCAAAGCACCAAGATTATTTGGAAAAGCGTTTAATACGCATAGAAAATAAAAATATTGCCTCCCCATGGCAATAGTTTATTGGATAACGAAACACATTATGTGCTCAAGGTCTGTATAACTTAAAAAGAGTGAATCGTGATATATGGTTTGTTAAAGCAGAAGTTCTCTGCGAGAAGGCAGGAGTTAACGTTGAAACGAAGCGAGGCTGTGACATTACACACGTTGATATTGTTCAATCTTATTTGAAAGGGAAATATCAAATTGTAATTTATGAGGAGCATGGAAAAAATAACCGTGAATATATAATTCGTTTCCCGGGAGAACTAGCAAAAATACGATTTTTATTTATTATCAGAGGGGTGACAGTATTGGCCATTTCGAACCTATTCCCAACATCAAAACTTTTATTGGTAAACGGAAGTATTGCTATTATTGTTTGAAAGCGTATAATGGCGAGTCTTATACATACAAGTTTGAAACTGAATGTTCTCTTTGCGAACACAAACACGAACGAGATTATACCAGTAAGAAAATTAAAGTGAAGCATGCAATAGAGAGTTTGCTGAGGGTGTATATTTTGAGAATCATGAGAAGCGTATTGGATTGATTGTTGTGTCATCTTTGATAACCGGCGTCGAAAATCCGATCATGTGTGTGGTGGACACTTTTGTTCGACATATATGGAACACGTCTATATAAGCCACACATGTTTTTTCAAAAGTCAAAAAGCCTGTACATACTAATAGGTTTATGTACATTGGTTATGACGTAGAAATGAGGTTAAAGGCAGCAAATGCGTGCGATGAAAGAGAACACGAGATAGTGCCCGTGTGTTGTAAGCATTTCTGCCACAGCTGTATAACTAAAGGCATTGTTGAGCCCTGTAAGACATGTGATGATAATAATGGAAATCGTCCGTTTTCTTTTAAGACAATGACGGCTTTTATTAATCATGTATCAGTAGAGCGTCCCGTCTTTAGCCTTATAGTTTGCATCGGTCACAATGCTAGTAGATACGATATTCTCTTCTGCCTTAAAAATCTAATAGAAGAGCAACATATTATTCCCAATGTCCTTATTTAGGGTCAGAAAATTTTTAATATTAACATTGAAAATCGTATTTTTTCAGAGATTCTTTTTTGTTTATCAGTTGCAAACTATCCAAATTACCCAAAACTTTAGGCCTTACTGAAAATTTAAAGAAGGGAGATTTCCCATATTTATTTAACACAGAAGAAAATCAAAATTATGTTGGTTCCTATCCCCCACTTGAATTCTATGACCTGAGGGGCGAAGCACAGAACAAAAAGAACAATTAACAGCCTGGCACAAAGAACGTGAGTTAAGTGGCGAGGAGTTTAACAAGCAAAAGGAAATGATCTCTTATTGTGAGAATGACGTTAGAATTCTAGCAGAAGAGATCATCAAATTTAGGGACATTATTGAGGAGAAAAAGAATGGTTTGCAATGTTTCATTCAATCATCCACCATTGCAAGTCTTGCAGTGCGAACATATCGTACTTTATACTTACCTGAAAATACTATCCCCGTGATTCCCGCGTTGGGTTTCCATCATAAAACCAAGAATATTACTAAAGCTATGTAATGGCTTATGTATATGGAAGAACAATTTGGGATAGAAATCCAGCATGCTAGGAGAGATGGGAAAAGTATCTTTGTAGGTGCCAAGTCAATGGATGGCACGGACTCAACGCTGCCTTCGAGTTCATGGACTGTTTCTGGCTCAGTTCCCCCGTTGTTACCCTTTTAATCGCGATGCCATTTTGCATGACGCTCATGACTCTTACAATACGATGGAAAAGAGATATGAACAAACAATACTCAGCCGGAAGTATCTGAAAAGTTTAGGTATAAACCTGTACTAATCTGCTAATGTTCTGCGGATGAGAAGGTAAATACGGATAAGGACGTACAAAGAACGTTGTAGTAACCAGCCTGATTTCCTTATTCCCAAGAATTGTTACAACGGTGGTCGCACTGAAGTGTTTCGATCTTACGTCGAGTGTGGGGGCGATGACGTCATAAATTACACCGACATTATATCGCTATACCCATTTGTAATGTCACGTAAACCTATGCCTGTGAAATCACCTAAGATACGTACAGGGCCGGACTTTCCAGATGTGGATAGTATTCATATTGTAGTAAAATGCACTACGTTGCCCGCAAAAGATCTCTATCCTCCCGTACGTTGCAGGAAACCGATTACTTTTCGGTCTTTGCGTACATGTATGGAGGAGGAAAACACTACCGATTTTGTACTCATAGTGACGCTGAGTGTGCTCTTACAGGGACATTTTGTACTCCAAAGTTACACCTTGCTATGCAAAAGGGTTACAAAATACTCGATATATACGAAATATGGGAATTCGAACCCATGGGTTCTGAAGAGGGGAATTGAGGTGTTTTGTTCGGAACTGACGTGAATTCCTTCCTTCAGATGAAGCACGAAGCCTCTGGTTTTTCTGCTTATATTAAAGCAGAGGAAGGCAAAGATATCGAGGAATATTGTGCCCATAAAGGCATACAGTTGAATTATGATAACATTAGGACGATCCCGGGATTGGGGCAATGTGCAAGACTTTACCTTAACTCATTATATGGCAAATAGGGACAGCACACTGATATGTCACATAGTGTAATCGTCAGTGATGAAGGCACGTTTCTTAGGTATTTAACAATGGACCGGTATGAAATTAAAACTGCGGTCCCAATTAATGATGATCATTTAATTATCACTTACAGAGACATACAAACTGAAACAGTCCCTCTCGAGTGTTCCAATGAAATTTTAGCTGCCTTTATTAGTTCGTGGTCTACACTTGAGCTGTAAAAACTACTGACGACTGTAGGACCAGACAGAGCAATTTACTGTAACACCGACAGTATTATGTATACACAGAAAAAAGATGAAGAACCTCTGTTACCGCTTGGGAACTATTTGTGTTGTCTAGCAGATGAAATTCCAAATGGCTGGAAATTAAAGAAAAACTAGGATTAGGCGGCAAGAACTATTGTTATAGGCTAATTAATACCCAAGAGGATGTTCGGGATATAGTCAAAATTAAGGGGTAACACTAAACGATAGGACCTCTTAGAAAATTAACTTTGAGAGTTTCTATAAATTAGTGTCTGGAAACTAGGGTCCAGAGTAATAGGAAATCCAAATAGTGTGGAGTGTACACAGGGTTCCGTATCTTTAGCTTTACAGAGACAAAGACACACCATGAGGAGAACAAAAAACGTAAACGTATTGACGAACATGACGTGACTGACGACGAATCCATACGAAAACATTCAAGCGTACCTTACGGTTATAGGCCGATGAACAAGTGAATGTAAGCTGTATGAATGTCTCTTTTTTCATTATTTGTATGCTTCGTATGGAAGCTCTGAACAATCATAGATTGTGAAAATATTAAAATTTAATTTATTGTTAATTTATTATTTTTTGTTGGATAGTTTCTTATAGAAAGTCGTTAATTATTTATTGGATCGTTTACTGTGTAAACTACAAACAATCTTTGATTGTGAAAATATTTAAAATTCTTATAGAAAGTCATTGTTATTTATCTATTTATTGGATGGTATGCATAGTATACTCATTATTAATTATTTATTTAATCGCTTTCTGCGAAACCTCGAGAGCTTTAATTTCTTTTAGCTCGAGAGCTTTAATTTTTAATTCGAAAGCTTTAATATTCCTATATTCCCAGTGATTTTTCTTTCTTTCTGTGTGAATGTGTATATAAAGCAAATGCTTTATTGTATGCATTCATTTGAGTACATGATGTTAAAATTTGAACATCCCTCTACTATTTTAATCGCTGGTCCATCAAGGGCTGGGAAGATATGTTTTGCACAATCGATTACTTAATGAACTTGATCAAATGTTTAGTATAAAATTTAATGATATAGTATGGTGTTATGGTGCAGTAATACCAAACTTAGATGCACATGCAAAAATACGTTTTGTAGAGGGGATACTCGACATAAATAATTTTGAAATTAAAGAAAATTCGTTATTAATACTTGATGATTTAATGTCAGAAACCAATATTGATGTTACTAATTTATTTACAATGTATTTACATCATAAAAATTTGTCTGTAATATTTATTATTCAAAATTAATTTCCAGAAGATAAACATGCACGTGATATTAGTTTAGATGCACATTATATTATAGTGTTTAAAATCCTCGTGAGAAATTACAAATACAGTTTTTAGCAAGACAAATAATGCCTTGATATAGTAAGGAAATCGTGAATGTGTTCGAAGAAGTAACAGGTGAGCCTCAGAGTTATGTATTATTTGACTTAACACAGAAAACAAACGATGCATTGGGAATACGTACAACTATTTTTCCAAATGAAATCATGCATGTGTACGTTAACGTAAAAGACATCCATAGAGAAATTTTTGTTTAGTCTGAATCAAGATGTTGAAGGTGAAACAATACTACAACAAGCGCCGTGCCCTGTGCAAATACAACAGTACAAAACGAAAACAAATTGTACAAAATGTTTCAGGGGATTTAATAAGAACATTTTTCCAGGTAGCTAAAAAGACAAAGGTGACATCCCTTTAAATTTTCGTCAGAAGCATCGTTTAAGTAAACACAAAAAAGATCTTATCTCAACAATGTACGGCATTAAAGAAGAAAAAGAAGTTGTTAGTACAAAATGTGGTGCGCTTCTAGCATTAATATTGGGAGCACTTCTTGCAGCAGTAGGAAGTAGTATTTTTAGTCGATAACGATGTCAGAATTACGTAAAATGATTTTAGATTGTGAAAATGCTGTACATGAAATTCGATCCAATTTTAAATCCATAGATTCACATCAGTCTCGTTTAGATGAAGAAATGAATAATATTTTAAAACGTCATGGTCTTAGTGTACAACAAAAGTGGATATTATATTAACAAGCTTTGCATCGTTATTTACAATATACTTCATCTTCACAAAAACCTAGTACATTACCTGCTATTCAGGAAGAAAAAGAAGAAGAACAAAAATCATCATCATCAACTTTCCAAGATGATAACAATACTTCTATTTTACCATTTGTATCAGACATTTTACACTAAGTACTGAAAACACAACGTACGAAAACAGATCTATTATTAAAGCAGTGGACAAGTTCTGATAAAATTCAGTGGGATAAGTCTGATATAGTACGTATCTAAGGAAAAACAATACCCGGTTCAAACATTATAGACTTAGTAAGTGATGTGCGTACAAGAAAATATTCTAGAAATCCTATAGGTATTCATGGATTTCAAAATTTATTAGATCTTAATGTTCCTAAAGAATTTACTGGCACACCAGCATCAAAACTGAATAATAGTAGTATTAGTAGTTATACTAAGACAACGTAGTCGTAAAGTAAGAAAATCATCTTGTAATGTACAAATTGTCTCAAAAAGGTTGAGCGCATTCTTTATTGGTGTTTTGAGGCAAAAATTTTCAAAGTCCAACTGCGGGTATCTTCGGGAAATAGTAAACCAGGTTCGAACCTCCAAGCCAGCCTTTGTAATCGGGAAAAAGTTTGCAGATGTGTTTTTCTTCTTTTAAATATAATAAGACTTGTTATCAAGTGTTGAAAAAAAGCAACATTGATTGAAATACTTATTGACACAATATTTCGAAACTTTGTATTAATGTCACCACATGCTTGTTTGTCATTTAGCTCTCCATACGTAATGGAACATTTAGATATGTAAACGAATCTTTCCATATGTAAAAGAATGCTCAAAGTTAAGACATAGAACATAATTATCGCCTAAGTACTAAAATAATAGTCAAAGTAAAACAAAAACAGCGTTTGTAGTGGGTATGAATGTCATAATTTTCTTGAGAACCGGTATACATCGCTAAAAGTACCTTAGCAGAAGTCCTTGTGTTAGCTCACTGGTAAGCTGTTGGATTTCAAATCATAAGGTTATGAGTTCGAATCTTCTCTGGGTCAATGCCTTTTTAAAAAATTATATTTTCCGCAGTGCATGAAAAATTATATAAAATAATGACATTACAGTAAATACATCAGTTGTGTATATATATAACATAATCATTGCAGAATGTAGTAATTATTATGTTTAAAATATAAAATCTGAAATAGGTAGGTGTCCACAGTAGGTCTGTATTATATATATGAGAATGTTAAATACAAGTTAAGAAACTCGTTCACTAGCAATAAATAAATCATGTAGTGTATTTATTTTCAGCTATTTGTCATATAGAGGGTAATTCTCAACATTCATAATACAGCATGTCATTTATGTTCTTGAAAACTTATTCGATGCATAAACCGAAGGTTTAAACAGAGAATCCAAAGTCGCAACGCTCGCAAGAAATTCATGAACCCCAAAGGTCACGTGAGCAGACTGGAATTGCCCTTATGAAGCACGCCACAGCAGAAAGTCTTTACATAGATTTTCAATTCAATTCCTGATATATGCTTTTGCAATGTGGAAGTGGTGATGCCTTTAGTCGCTCTCTCTCGCTCGCTCGCTCACTCTCTATTTATACAGAATATAAAAGTGGATGGATGTGTGTGTTTCAACATAATTCTGATATATCTAGCGCAATTATAACTATATTTCTTACAGTCTGGAAAAGAGTACTGTCGGGATACATATCAAAAATGCTAGAAACTGGTCGATATTAGTATCGAATCCATAGCTTCGTGGTCGCTTAGGTGAATAGTTCTACTTTCAATTCAAGTCCAATTAAGTTCCCATTAGCGCCCAGGGTGGTTACGTAGCGACATAAAAATATCGAAATCAACCGATATTAGAATCGAATCGTAAATTTTCAGCGCCGCTAACTGCCGCATTTCCCATTAGTCCATATTAGTCCACATTTCACATTAGTCCCATTGCCTAGAGGGCAATATATTTGCAGAGTGCAAAGTTTAAAACTTGAATAATATTTTATTTTTTTTCCGTATGAAAAAGTTAAAAATCAAGAGCAAATATACTATTTCATGAACAATCCTCTTTTACTGTTCTAATATGTATAATAATAGCGTAAGAAATCTAAAAATAATTCAGAACACGTTTCACATTTGTTATTTTTTGTTACGTAGTTCTAGCTGTAGCATGTAGTGAGTGGTATTTAAATGTAATAAATTCACTAATTAAGCATATTCGAATTAAGTTTTATTTTTAAGTTAGGGATGAAGGGGCGGAGAAATATGTAGGTATTGGGGCGCCGAGAGCAAAAGTGCGTAGAGGCGCCGAGCTTTTAAATGCAACACTGGTCGCTAAATTAATTGGTAGAAATTTTAATGTCATTTAAGACCAAATTTAGTCCTAACGGTGGCAGTATCCGTTTGCTGTCCTAGGAGAAATGAAAGGGGCTGACATCAAAATTATATATATATATATATATATATATATATATATAAAACCGACATTAGTGTGGAATCCATAATTTTCGAGGTGGATTAGATAAAGAGTGGCACTCCAGGTGCTTAATGATATAGAAAATTAGTTTTTCTTTTTTTACGTTGGTCTACTTTTCCTTGATTTGAGACTTTCAAATTTCATCCTATTTTCTACTGAAATGTGTCTGTAAGGCAACAAAGAAATAATTATATATGATAAATTTAAATTCATTTTAATTCGGAAGTTGAGAAACACTTTGCCATTATATATCGTAAAGGTCAGATCCACCAGCATAGTAACAGAGAGGTGCTTGAGCCATTGACGGTAGAAATTCAAACTCCGGTAAGTGATAATCTCACAGTCTTGTTTTATTACAAGTGTAGCCTCTTTAGTCAACGGAGAAGAGGACGTGGATCATGGGTCAGAGTTGATGTCGATGGGTCGGAGTTGGTCGCAATGGTTCAGAGTGGTTCATAGTTGGTGGTGGGTCAGAGTAGATCACGATGGATGATGGGTCAGAGTGGGCCAATGGGTCATTGGGGTGGTGGGTGATACTGGATCATGGTGGGTCGTGAATCAAATTTTCATTGACCCACACCATCTCTGATTAAAATTGTACTAAAGAGAAGAGGCACCGAAGATGCATGTCGGCTATTATGCTCAAATTTTGCACATAGATAGAACCCCACCAGAAAGCAATAAATCTGAAACGGTTCACGTTATCACCTCCTAGAACTCGAGATGTAATGGTTTGTCTGATTGGCTAAATTAAGACGTCAATGATTTATCCATCAACAAACAAGCTTTTTATGATCGTTTCCGTAGGGAAATCAGAAGAACACGTGCCTAGTAATCGTAATATTGATGGTTCGCGTCCACCCCGGGGCATTTGTTTTGTGTTTTTTTGACTCACCTAAATATAAACAAATCACACATATAGGCATTTTAACATATTTTGGGAGAGTAATTTTGTGGTTCGTTGTCGTTTCATCGCGTCTCTGCCGCTGGTAGTAAAGTTTTCAAAATGGAACTGGGGCCACCGCGGATTGTCGCTGCCGGGCCACCAATTTTTGGCGAGAGGTCAATAGTTGACCATCTGTAGTCCACCGACGCTTACAGCTTAGGGTAATGAACGATGTCTTTGCCTTGTAGACGTCATGACTACCGACGTCGGCAGTCAACTAGCTTTTAGTATTCCTTTACTAACCATCTATCGTTCATGTTTATACACGGTGTTGTACTACTACTACTACTACTACTACTACTACTACTACTACTACTACTACTACTACTAATAATAATAATAATAATAATAATTATTATTGTTATTTGTAGTAATAGTAGTATAATTGATAATAGAATAATTATATTGTCTATGTATTGTTTAGGTAGGACTACACACAGGATTTGGCTCGTTTTAGTTTGACTCGACTCTAATCCGAATCGAGTTGGAGAATATTTTTCGCGCCGAGTCCTAGAGTAGACCTCAAAGATGTCTGTTTCGAGTCGAGTCGAGTTTCAAAGAAAAGTCGCTCGTGCCCATCCCTACTAATGAGAGCTTAATCGGAGTTAAGCGAAATCGAAAGTCACACTATTTATCTAAGCGACCCCGAAAACTATGAATTCGACACAAATACCGATCATTTTCTAGCAATCTTTTATATGTATCCCCCTCCCATTCACCATAGGTAACCCGACAGCACTCTTTTTCAGACTATAAGAAATTTGGTTAAAATTACTCTAGGCCAGTGGTTCTCAATCTAATTCCTATCACGATCCCCTTTTATCACATCCTCTTGCCAGCGACCCTTTTATAATTTGTTTTATAATAAGCTTGTGTGGGATTTTTAACATACCTATTTCTATAATAGTAGAATCCATTTCTTGTTTATAGTGAACAGTGCCGTGGCATGGAAAATCAGCGCTCGGGGCGAGAGTATACGACGATGTCTCCGTACATATGAGTGAGGTCGACAGACTAGCTGCGAAGCGCCACCATGGTTGGCACGAAGCTCAATAAAATTTTCAAAAGTAAACTCTGCCTTTTCTTGATTTTGAGCACATTTTATTACGTTTTTCCTTCTATTTTATACATGTGCACATGCACTTTCCTATAGGGATGCACGCGAGACGTCTCGTCTCGTCTCGCATTTGCGATACGAGACACGAGACGAGAGTGAAAATTTTATCGAGACGCGAGACGAGACTAAACCATGCGAGACGAGACACTAGACGAAACTCGGTTAAGTCTCGCACGAGAAGTCTCGCGAGACTTCTCGCAGTCTCGCAACATTTATGAATTACATTTAATTGTATATTTAGTAATTTTACATTTATTGAGTTTTCTAAGTTGAGCGTTAATGTCTCCAGTAACAAAAAAGTGATTGGGGCAATAGACATTTTATGAGATTTATTATTATTCAAGGTTGAATTTCAGAGTTAGAGCCTTCTTTAGTTTCTAAACATCATTAAAAAAGAAAAGCTTTGTAAATTGGAAATTTATTACAGCATCGATTTAGGACTTTATTTTGCGACACAAACACATACACGCGGGCGCGCACGAATACATGAACTTATATTTTTGGTCTGAAAAGCGAATAAGACTCCCTATTGCTGCGAAATATGATATTTCTGTTGTTTCTGTCTTTTTCACATTACTACTAGCGATTAATGTTGGGGAATGGCGGGGAAATCCCCTCTCGTCAAAGAGTATCCCCGGCCCGGCTCGGAGAAATAACATGATATTTTTACATGGAATAAGTATTTTCTTTCTATATATTTATCAAAAACATCCCCCTCTAGTTCGGAAGTTTAATTCAAATACTGGTTTGGCAGGATGTCCCTATAGGTTTCGTGGGTGATGGTAGGAATGGCCCTATATCGGTCAGTAATTTTATTTTCTAGATCTGGCAGTATAAGTTGAAAGCGAAAGTTGATAAAATGCGATAATCCAACATTGCTACAAGCCCGAACGAACCAAAAGAATTGGGTCGTATTGTGTTGTGAGGAGATCTTCTGTTGTGTACAAGCGCTTTTGGTGGTATAAAAACATCTTTATACTGGAAAATCATCCTTCAAGGAAACGACCAAAACGTGTAAATGTTGATAGTGGCGACGATATTTTAGAAGAGGCAAATATTGCTGGAGACCTCTAAGCTGGAAAACAATGTTGGATCCAGCAACAATTTATGCTGGTTTTGCTGTAAATTATGCTATTAATTTGACGAAAATTAATGGTCCAGCGATCAAATTCCAGCACAACTTTTCTTTTAATTTGGAGCGGAGGGGACACAAGTTCGGATACCATATTGAACTCTAGGTTCCGTCTCCTTAGGATGTTATGAACATTCATCCCATGGAAAGCAATGGCAAACCACCATTCACCTTGCCAAGGGACTTTTAGGTCAAATACCTGCCTTCGGACAGAATATCACATCATCATTCATTAACAGCCATAGAATAACACATTGCAAAATTTTGACCTAGAATATATGCGAGACCATGCAAGAAAGTCTCGCGCGAGACGCGAGATGAGACTCAAAATTTTATGCGAGACGCGAGACGAGACTTCACATTTGCGAGACGAGACCTTACGCGAGACGAGACCAACGCTTGAGGTTGCGAGACGAGACGAGACTTTTCCATTTCTCGTCTCGTCTTGTCTCGCGTGCATCCCTACTTTCCTAACATGAGTAACACACTTCCTACGAAATTTGTGCCCCCTTTTTTCGGCGCCCGGCATTGATAGTGGATACGGTAACTGTACTATCTATATTCCCAACGACGAAGGTGCTGGTTCAAGATGGATGTTAAACTCCTTCTTTGAAGAGGCCATTAACGTATCTGATCTAAGCCCAGAACTTCTTAACCAAATAATAGGATGATCATGCTACAAGTCTTTGCAACTGGGTTTCTGTAACAAAGACTTGGACAAGTTCTGCCTGATGAGGAGAGAAGAATATCCTGGTCAGGTATCTGCTGCTTTAAAAGTAATAATTCCATTTGCTACATCGTACTTGTGCGAAAGTTTTTTTTTTCATGGTAAACATTAAAACAAAGACAAGAAATCGCTTATCAGTTGAAAATGGCTTCATAATGTTCATCACGAAGATTGAACCGGGCATTGCTGCACTAGTGAAATTACACCATGCTTAGGTATCTCATTAGGTTTCAATTTTTATTGTATTTCAATGTGGAGGTTTTGTTCCATGTGTATTTTTCTAGTATTTCTATATAGTTCTCATTAGTATCATATCATACGTCTTTCATTTAAATTCATTTTTAAACAACTCTGCACCCCTTGACAATGTTCAGTAGACTTATTTTTTATTGTTCTATACAGTATGTATAAAAAATAAAAGTATGCCTATCAGAACAAAATTCAAAATAATTTCCGGTATTAGATTCTAACTATATTTATCTCTTCCGCTTATCTTCGCGACCTCCTAGGGGCCACGACTCCCAGGTTGAGGAACCCTGCTCTAGGCATACATGAGTTATGTTGGAACATACATACATACACTTTTATATGTATAAATGCAGATAAGAGAGAGTTGAGAGAGAGCGATTAAGGTATTACCGCTCTCAATCTCTTCACTTTACTTTTGCGATTCGTGAGTTTCTTACGTGACAGTTTGGGGCTAGCTAGTTTTTTGTCTTGAACCACGATCCGATTTTCGATATGCTCTACCTAAATGCTGTAATGCGAATATTGAGAAGTTACCTGCGTATGAAAATATCTGCAAATAAATACATTACATAACTTATTTATTGCTATTACACGATTTTCTTAATTTGTATTTAATATTCACATATAACATACCGACGTTCTGTCAATACCTCAAATGTTATATTTTAAAGATAAGAATTGCTTATGTCGTGAAATGATATGAATATATATATTCAACTGATATATACAACTGATGAATTGTAATGTAACTATTTTACATAATTTTCATGCATTGAGGAAAGTAGAATATCATAAAAGAATCTCACCTGAATGGGTATCGAACTCACGATTTAAACGCTCGGGTGTGTACCACTGAGCTAATATGACCGCTTTTCGGAAGCTGCTTCTGAAATATAACTGAGCTCATACGTAATTTTTTTTTCGTATGGAAATCACAATGACGAAACGAGAGTGTGAATATATAGTTTCGAAATATTGTATCATTAACTATTTCAATCAACTTTACTTTTTTTCTACACTTAATACCATTTCAACATGTCTTATTATATTTAACAGAAGGAAAAACATATCTGTACATTTTATCCCGATTGCTAAGGTTGGCTTGGAGGTTCGAACCAGCAGCTTTAGTTTACTGTTTTCAGAAGATACCCGAAGTTGGACTTCGAAAGTGTCGTCTCAATACAGCTATCATCATATCGCTCAATCTGTTTGGTATATGGTATGTGTTTTTATACGTGTAAAGTCAGTATAACAATTCATTCTTTAAACAGCTTTTCGTATGTATTAATACTCCTTTATAAAAACTGTTTTTAATATTATTATTACGGCGCACCATTTTCATATTTCTTTCGCGAGTCGTTGACCAAGTCGTTCCCCACAATAGGCGTGTCGTGCAATTAACCAACCACGCGTCAGGTACTAGCTTTTACCTATTGCTTCCTGCTCACAGATCAGAACATTGGTAACTATGGATAGACGTACAGCAGTAATTACTTTATGGGAGTTGGAAGGCTATTCTGCAACTGCAGCTAGCAGGCGAGTAGGTGTCCCGGCCTCTACAGGAAAGCGATGGCTTCGGAAATATGGTCCTACACGTCAAACTGGTAATTTACGATCTTCTGGTTGTCCGCATGTGTCAACCGAAGCCGAAGATGCGAGATTAGTAAACGAAGCCCGGCTAGACCCACTAAGGACGTCTAGACAGCTAAGGGAAGCTTCTCTTTTTCCTGGTAGTAAGCATACAGCTCTGCGAAGGATTCGTCATGCCGGGTTACGTAGCTGTGTTGCTGCCGTGAAGGAAAAACTCTCAGACGACCACAAAATTTACCGTCTCGCGTTTGCACAGGCAAATGTGGGTCGCAATTGGGAAAACGTGGTTTTCTCAGATGAATCCATATTCACAACATTAAATGAGGGACGCCGTTTTGTGTATCGCCCGAGAGGCACCCGATATGATCCTGGATGTGTTGCTGCTTGAAATCGCAGTGGCCATGTATCTATTTCATGTTGGGGTTGGATTTTCAGGCGCGGAGCAGAACAGCTTCACAGAATTGAAGGACACCTGGACAGTGCTCAGTACTTAGATATTATGAGTAATATCATGGTGCCATCTGTACGAGTATTTCAGCCTGATGGTGTAATTCAGTTCCAGCAAGACCAGTCGCCAATACATACTTCCCGTGTGGTTTAGGAATGGTTCGCAGGGCAGCCTGAGATTGATTTAATTGACTGGCCGCCTCGTGGAGCAGACCTCAATCTCATGGAAAATATGTGGGCAGAAGTGAAGAGTACTCTAAGGGATAGTTGGCCTGAGGCAGATCCACCAGAACCCAAGATGACCTGTGGCATCTTGTTTCCGAAGCATAGCTGGAGGTAGTGGAAGGAGATAAATTTGTCACCCATTTAATAGATTCCATGCCCAGAAGAATAGGGCGTGTAATAAATTCAGAAGGGTGAATTTTTTTTACTCTAGTGTTTGTTTTAAATTGATAACATAGATGTAATATTTTATGTAAGACTCCTGTAATTGGGATTCTCTTGTTGGAGTCAGCGGATTTAAATAAATAAAATAAGTATTGGACACAATGTCCCCGCCTTAACTCCCGAAAACAGTCCTTTTCAGGGCTACCTAAACGCTTCTGAAAATATTTCTAGAAATATACCACTCCTTGAATCCGATTTCTGTGCAATGCTACTAACAAAAAAAAAAAAAAAATAATAATAATAATAATTCTCTGCAGGCTTTGAACTTAAGACAACTTCATTAACAAGCCCGTACTCTACCAGTGAGCTAACATGAACACGCAAATCCAACCTGAAGAAACACGACTTTCAATTTCCGGTATTCCATTACACTGATGGTCATATACCTTGCAAATGTTGTATTCAACTTGGGATATTCCGCAACACATAAACAAAGCGAGAGAGAGAGAGAGAGAGAGAGAGAGAAATGAATATACAAAAGCATATTCAACGTATTCGAATGAGACTCTAAGTAGGCCTAACGATATTCCGTTCTAAAGAGAATTTGTGTTTCTTCCCGTGACGTTAAGGGGATCGGGAAAAGTTATGTGTCTTGAAGCAGGATCCGACTTTGGATACTCTGTTTACACACTTTCTATATTCGTAGGAATATACTGTATTTCACGAATGTAAATGGCATGCTGTATTGAGAATATTGAGAAGTTACATCTGTATGACAAATAGCTGCAAATAAATACACTACATAATTTATTTATTGCTATTAAACGATTTTCCTAACTTGCATTTAACATTCTCATATATAATACCGACCTACTGTGAAAATTATCTCAGATTTTATATTTTAAACATAATAATTACTACATTCTGCAATGATTATATTATATATATACAACTGATATATTTTAATGTAATTATTTTATATAATTTTTCATGCATTGCGGAAAATATAATTTTTAAAAAGGCATTGACCCAGAGAAGATTCGAACTCATAACCTTATGATTTAAGGTCCGACAACTTACCAGTGAGCTAACACAAGGACTTCTGCTAAGGTACTTTTAGCGATGTATAAATATTCTCAAGACAATTATGACATTCATATCCACTACAAACGCTGTTTCTGTTCTACTTTGACTTTTATTTTAGTACTCAGGTGATAATTATATTCTATGTATTAACTTTGAGCATTCTTTTACATATGGAAAGATTCGTTTACATATCTAAATGTTCCATCACGTATGGAGAGCTAAATGACAAACAAACATTTGCTGACATTAATACAAAGTTTCGAAATATTATATCATTAAATATTTCAATCAATGTTGCTTTTTTTCTACACTTGGTAACAAGTCTTATTATATTTAAAAGAAGAAAAACACATCTACAAACTTTTTCCCGATTGCAAAGGCTGGCTTGGAGGTTCGAACCTGGTTTACTGTTTCCCGAAGATACCCGAAGTTGGACTTTGAAAATTTTTGCCACAAAACGCCAATAAAGAATGCGCTCAACCTTTTTGAGACAAGGTGTACCATTACAGTTGAAAGTAATGGCAACTTGTTTTTACTCACCCTATACCTAGTGAAATTTTTTAAAATTCGATTTCGGTTTAATTACACGATATATTTATTCTCTTTACTTCAAATTAATGTAATGAATCAAAAGGTCTCATAAGGAATCATACTTTCACTGAACAACATATTCATTTATATTTTGATTAATTGTAAATCCCATTTTCGCATATACAAGTTGAATAGTTATAAGGTTTACCACTCTCACGTCATACAGAAACATAGTTCCGCCATTGGATATAAATTTTCTTAATTTCAGACCAATGTAGAATTTAGCCAGGTACGTAAACCTTCCCTCACCCCCTCTCACTAGTCCATACTCACTTTCAGAACCGGTTATATCTGGATTTCACCAATTTCTATTTGCTTTGTAATTTCCGCGGCTGAACGATTTCGCCCTGATTGGAGGAATCCTCCTATCCCTGTCGTTTTCGGTGCAATGTTATTATTCTTACCAAGAACACCTCTCTAAGCACAGCTCGTGATGTGTACTGTCACATTTTCCACTGAAAGGGACAGATTTTAAGGAGAATTAAGGTAACATCCAATTTAATGTAGTAGTTAAACACTGACAACGGCGTAGGAGCCCAAAAATCTACATGTTTTATTAAAGAAACAGTTAATACTTCAACGAAAGATCAGATTCCGGTTTACAGGACGCCATGTTGCTGTCAAGCTAGCTTATCAACAGCATGGGAGCTTGATTTTACTTCTCTTTTCTTTTAAACCAACGAGTTCAATTAGGGGTTAGGGAAAATACGATCTGTTTTGTGCATTTTGTTTGTGTATTTGGTAAATTTTATTTTTTTATTAATCAGTAAGTGCATGTACACAGTAGGTTTCATAGTTGTGATGTTAACTATTAGAATGGCAGCTTAATCTAAGAAATAGCGCTCCTATTCACTTTCCGAATTGAACCATTTCTAGCGGGGGAATGGGTTAGATAATATTCGTGATTAGGGCCTTTTCCCCTCTCAGGGGAAAGGTCCCTCAATAAACTATGTTAAGGTGCCCCAGGGCTTCAAACTCTAGTAAACATGTTTTAAATAATTGTCCAGGTCAATTGGACCTAGGGTTAACCTCATTTTGTCCCCCTAAAGTTCAATAGAGCCAACTTTATATACCGACAAGGAGTAATGTGTTTGAAGGTACTTGTCTTTAACCCTTTGGGGATCCCATGGTACTTTTTGTACCGTACGGGTTGTTTCATGGTACATTGCGTTATAACTCTCCTATTTGAGCTTTTTCGTCCGGGTTTTTCTGTTTTACAAGTCCAGAGGCATTGTAGAAGACCTTACCTATGGTTTCACACCTTCCTGCGTCGAGACATAGGAGGTGATGACGTCATAATTCTAAAATTTATATTTTTGTGTAATATTTTTTGGGAGGGTTTATGTAAAGTATTTGTTTTGGGCTTATTTTTGCACGTATAAGATTGAAATTTTGCACAAACGTTCAGTCTATCGAGTAATATTTACCAGATTTTTTCAGATTACTGCGTTAAAAGACGGGGGGATCCAGAGGGTCAAAAAGCATTAGAAAAGGATATTTTTACGAAAAAATCCCTTTCTTCGCGATTTTCAATGATGGAGACAAATGAATGGTACCGCCTAAAAGGCAGTTTTATTCTGAAGAGAATGATGTGCGACACATGGCCCTAGGGTAATTAGGGAAGTGTCAGGGCCTTTTTTTCAAAATATACTTCTGTATAGGGGAATTTTGGACATTTTCGGTAATAATTTTTGCGGGCTTAGTTTTGCACCTAGAAGATTGAAACTGTGCACAAACGTTCAGTCCACCGAGTAGTATTTACCAGATTTTTTCAGATTTCTGCGTTAAAACAGGGGGGTACAGAGTGGCTAAACGTTGAAAAAAGGAAATTTTTTACCAAAAAATCCCTTTCACGGGATCTTCCCGCCTTAGATACATGATGGGGCCAAGTGAATGGTACCGCGTGAAAGACTGTTCTATTCTTTAGAGAATGATGTGCGACACATGACCCTAGGGTAATTAGGGATGTCTCAGGGAACTTTTAAAAAGTTCCCTCTGTATTCGGGAATATGGGACATTGTCGGTATATTTTTTTTTGGTGCGCTTACTTTTGCACCTGGAAAATTGGAGTTGTGCATAAACATTCACGCCGTCGAGTAGTATTTACCAGAATTTTTTTCAGATCTCTGCGTTAAAACAGGGGGTCCAGGGAGGCTAAAATTGAGAAAAGGGTATTTAGACCCAAAAAATTCCTTTCTTCGGGATTTTCCCGCCTTAGATACATGATGGAGACACGTGAGTCATACCGCCTGAAAGGCAGTTCTATTCTGAAGAGAATGATGGGCGAAACATGACCCTAGGGTAATTAGGGATGTCTCAGGAATTTTTTTTATTTGAGATCATGATGTTTTACGGTAATTTGGGGCATGGTGGGAATTCCTGATAAAATTTCTCCCGCTCTTAGTATTCAACATAGAAACTTCAAATTTGGTACACACATTCAGATTACCAAGTACTATTCACCACATATGCCTACGTGCACACAGGGCCGCTCCAGAGGAGCTCAAAGTGCGAGAAAAAATTTCCCTCCGAAATTTTCCCTTTGACATCATTTTCCCTCTTCTGGTATATGGTATGAGCATGCAAGTGGTACCATTTGAAAGCCAGCTCTATCCTGAAGAGAATGAGGTATGAGCCATGATCCTAGGATAAATAGTGACGAAGCAGTAGCTGCTTGGCTTAAAGTCTAAAAAGTAGCCCAAAAAGCCGGGTACCGGAAAGGGTTAATATGTCTATAATAAACGGTGCTTGTTTAGTTAGTAGTCTTTGTGTGTAGTATTTATAGTGCTGTATGTAGTTAGTAGTTCTATGTGAGTGCGTGATTTTACTGTAAGGACAGTGTATTTAACATGCGTTAATTTAATAGCATTTGTTTAACTCGAAGTACACCAAACCAGAGTAAATATTATAGTTCTGATTAATAAGTGTAAGGGTATATTTTAGACACAGTAAATTATTTATCTACTACAGCGCCATCGTGTCCGTTTTCGGTAATCAGTTGTTTGTTGACATTACGTCATTGCATGAGTTAGCGATCTAGGTTATTTGATTTCTGCCCCTTATTCTTAAATTACCTCCCGTGGACATGGTTTTCGGTTTATATGAGTGTACGTTCTGATGAAATAGCATAAGATCTTCTAGTATTGAAAATTACAGCTCGTTACCTCAATTAGAAACCTAAATATCCGCCGAAATCAAGAATACATATTTTCCTAATAGAAGTAAGCCTACATGATATTACTGTTTGTTTCGAAATGCAATATTAAATTCTCTTTTCCCGTTGCTGTAGAGAGATTTCATTGTTGTTTTAGTTTTATTAGCAAATCAGAAATAAAATAATCGTTGACAATTTAACTTTCAGTAAATACACGTATGATTTTTTTCAAAACTGCGAAGTAAATATAATTTGGTGTTTCGGAACAAAGCGTCCGTGGTTCGATGATTGTTATCGTGTAGCAGTTTAAGCGTGACGGATTGTGATAATTATAGATTTATTAGTGCATAATGTAATATGTGTATGGCCTGCGTGTAAATGTATGTAATAGGGTGTCCGTAAAATATTACTTCGCGTGGAAATGAGTAAATAATGAATAAATGTAATGATATAGTAATAATATGATTATGATATAAAATGAATGCGATGATAGGACACCTGTACATAATGAATAGGCCCAATGCATATTATATATTGAGAATATGAATATGTTTACTGAAAATCTCTCGCGTTTTGACCCCTACACCAATACATTCATTCAACCGAGTTTGCTATTGAATAGTAGTGTGTAGTTGGGAATTATATGTTACTTCACATTTAAGTATCTCATATTAACAGCTCCGAGAATTTCATCAGATAGGGTAGCATCATGTAGGAATTACCTTTGAAGGTTTACGGAAATGATAATTAAGAAAAATAACTGCTATATCCTGGGATCATCTCCGAGATTTTGTTCAACGTTGTTTACATTATTTACCGTACAGTGTTCATTTAGCTAATAGAGCGAATGAGGCTATCTAATTAAATCAACCGCTACTAAATTAATATCTAGGACCATTGCGTACCCGGACGTTGACCCCTAGTCCTCTTAAGTACTTTCGTTTCTTTTCTTAGTTTAATTAGATGATGATGGAAATTAATGGACGTTCCAGACCTTGGCATGTCTGCGCAGGGTAGCCATCGGTGATATTTGGTCACTGAAATCACCGACCCAAAATTCAGTTTATTTATTTGTTTATTTTGGCAAATTACTCGTTAGGGATATCTTAGCTATTACTCTAGTTTCATTACTATTCTAAACTTTCATAGTTTCTGAGAGGTCGGATGATTTATTTTTCTTTTTTTGAAATTCCAAATTAGGATTCTGCACCAATCTTCCGGTATGGCCGGGGTCTTCAATGGCGTTGACCGGATACGGTGAATGGTGGGATTTCCATAAAGCCTTTGTCTTTCCGAAAATCCCATTGAGAGCACAGACTCGTCTCGTTGTTGAAGATATTTGTTTTTTCGGCTATTTATTTGGTAAGCCGAACCCCTTTTGGCATAAAAGAAAATATTTGATTATAGTATGTTGTATACGTAAATTCGACCACTTATCTTTTGTAGTTGTAGTATTCTGTCTCCTCTCTTTTTACCTATTCTTTCTTCTACTCCTAGTCTAAAGTTTTTTTTATTTCAACCTTCCTCCCCCGGTTCTGAAACTCATGAAAACATACAATGTTCATATCACTTATTTCGATTGTATGTACTAACTGAGACATCGAGGGATGCAATTCGTGGAGGTATTTCCGGTATTTCAGAACAACTTACTACGGTTTTTCACGATACTCAACCCACCATGGGAGGGACTGACGAGAGGGTACACTACGACGGTACTATGTATGCTTACATAGTTTGAAAATTTACGTGCCTGTTCTATTTGTTGTATTTCCACTTCTTGTGTCAACTTGTTAAATAATATCAACCATTTCTCTATACGCGGATCTTAGTAAATTTAATTATTATTGATTATCGGGTTTATATATTCATCTCAATGTTGCAACCTTATTAAAAGAAAAGAATTTTATTAGTCAGGGTTTTGTTTTATTTTGAGCCAAAAAATGTAAATACTTATTGAATATGAAAAGGTTATGTAGAAAATTAAGTGTCGACGAAATACTAAGATTGATATTAGAATAAATTTTATTATATCGAGTAATATCAATATATATATGTGAGCGAATATATGTGTAAAGGGCTCGGTATTTACCCTGGTTGTTTTAGGTTGCCATAGATTTTCGACACATGATATTGACCAACTATTTGTGATTGTAGAGTATTACCACGTAACTTGTAGTAAATAACACCTTACTGATTTGTTAGTAATGTTCGTAAGTATTAAATTTTTAATACTATGTTAAATGTTGCATGTAAATAGAACAAGTAACAGGTCGTAAAATTAACCCTAATCCTTATCTAAAGTTATTTTGTGAAACCATAGCGAAATCAGTGAGTTATGAAACAGTGTGCCCCAAATCCTTCCCGTACGACTGGAAACATAACTATTTGTCATTCGCCAGTTCACTGACTAGAATCTCTTGACTCCACGATCTAGACCAGAAATAAAATTTAGTGATCTTAAATTGAACTGAATGTGGCTAATAATTTCGTCATGTAAATACTAGGGATGGCCAAAAATTTTCGGATCCGGATATCCCGGATCCAGTGAGATCCGGATCCGGATCTTGCCGGATCCGGACCTAGATCCGGATTTCGGATCCGAACCTCAGATCCGGATCTCGGATCTAGGATCTGGGTCCGGATCTCGGATCTCGGATCTGGATCCGGATCTCGGATCTGGATCCGAAATTCGAATCTCAGATCTTGATTCGTATCCAAACCTGCATCTGAAATTGTGATGATAAAATTGAATATCTATAATTCGTCAAAACTTTTTTCAGATTCACTAATATAGTAGGATGCTGTGTTTTTAAATGTTTCCATAACACGTTTGTGCTACCTTTGTTCTTTATCTTATTTTAACCTTGCAATATTTACGTCGAAGTCTCTTTAGTAAAATATTTCCAAGTTTGCCTTCTTCTCATTTTTCAGAGTATACTGAATTGTCTGAAAACTGATGTAAATGGTAACAAATTCTTCTTTTTAGCTCCTCTTCGAAAATTAATGTTAACTTCACATTGAAAATATTTATTTTATTCTTAGAAAATAAACTTTCTTATTTTCTCATATACAAATGAAATATCTTTTAGATAGACCCTTCTAATCGCAGGAATACTGGACAAAACAAACTCTTTATTAATAGTAGTTTCTGACTTACTAGAGTCCAACCATCAACAAATGTAATAATGAATATCTTTCACTTCGAAGGTACAGCAAAAAAATATAGACTGGTTGGCGTGGAACAACAGTAGATTTGTAAACATACACACGAGAATTTCAGATGAGCGATATGGTTGTGTAGTATTATTAGTATTAATAAAAGTGTTCGTTGTATGACTATTACCTTACTTATGGCTTGCCCTTCTGAGGTCAGGAGTTTGTTGAAGGAGTAAATATAAAAGAGATTTCTGTTATTTTTTCTTCACTCTCCAGGTTTCTTTAATCATACATTGCAGGACGTAACCAAAACATATCCATGCATCGTATCATTGAAGCGTTTTGTGTTTTGTATATTCAAGTGTTCAAAAATATTTAACATATTCGCATTTCTTCATGTGATCTCAGGTTTAATTCTCGGTGGAACATACATGAGAAAATTGAAAGCTGAAACAATATGAAAATAGTATTTAAAAGTCAGGAAATTGATATTAAAACTTTAGCTATCTATTGGGACTGTAAGGCTGTAGTTAAATTAACCCACACGTTTCGTGAAGATATATTACGTCGTTATTGTTTATTTACTATAAGCTACCAGATACATCCTCAGAGGCCACTTTACACTGTAGTAATCAACAGATGAAAACATTGGAAAAGGAATGGAAGGAAGGTCTCCAGAGCCTTAGATCAAGGTACTAACCTAGCATTTGCCCAGTATAACTGAGGAACAACCCTGGAAAATCCTCAGTCAGGATGGCTGGTCTCCGAATTCAAACCCGGTATTATCCAATTGCGAAGCAAGAATCCTAACAAGTAGCCTGAGCTCGCTCCGTATTATTATTATTATTATTTAATTAACGTGATGTTCTAGAATTAATGCAAATTAAACCCCACTTTCTTTATTGCTGATGTTATAGTTAATAAGCCTACATGAGACATCAGTCCCCCATCAAGAAAGGATACTAGAACTGGAATTCAGGAAGCGGGGGTGAAGAGATTAATGAGGATGAGGAAACTATGTACGATGCAAAAACTGATAAATTATGACTTCATCACAAAAATATTCACTTACGTCAATTAATATTTCTCTGATACAGGGCACTCTTACTTTCTATAGTGGCAGGAAAATAGCCCGCTCTTGTAAACGAACACACTAAGCATGTGCATATAGGTGCAATGTCCGTGCAAAAGAAACATAGGTAAAACCAGAAAAAAATAGGGAAAGCAAGGGGAAAGTGATAAAACGCCATTCAGCTTTTAAAAAAAAGCTAAAAATAACTAAACTTAGAGCTACGAAAGACGCGAGGCGGATTTTATCGAAAAGATTGTTTTTCCTTGTGATTAGTTGTGCTAACTATGAACATGAATTAAAAAGAAAACAAGTAGCTAGCTCTGAATTTCGCAAACTGGTTGAAAAGAAAATATTGGATAAAATTTAATAATAAAGAAGGCATTTATGATAATTAAACCAAACTAAATTCTTGGCACCCAGTCCTTTGGTTCCTACCAGCGGACTTACGTTCAAAGTGGGAAGGTGTAGTCAACGCATCGACACCCGAAGTCCCTAATGCCGGCTTTCTAGACTGGAGTCCGCTACCTCTTACTTAAGATAACTCCCCAATTGTCCTCACGATGTTGGGTCAACATCGAAATTGTTGAGTGCCTCTCCGGAAATTGAACCCATGACCACGGGCCCCGAAGGCACGCGCTAACCACTGTTTTTTATATATAAAAAGGTAACAGCTTTTTATCAGATTATTTAACCTGTTGAACGTTTTGCACGGATTACACTGTAACCATTACGACACCACACAGACATAGAAGTAAACGAGGACAGTTAAAAACACCTATGCCCGAAGTGGGATTTGAATCCAAGACATTCACAGTAAACGATCCACAGCCTAATGCCGCAGACCACTCGACTATGGCTGTCGGGTTTTATCGGCTAATCTGTAGTATATTTAAAGTAACTGATTATTTTAAAAGTTGCTCCTAAATACTGACAATCTAAGTCTTATGTATCAAATATTTCCTGCCATAATACCATACACTCTCCGACTTCTATAGACGAAAAGCCTTAGTTACCCACATTATCTAACACAGAAATAAATTCTGATTCTCTAGTAGCTGCTGATGGTGATAGTCAAGGTTCACCGAAGCATGATCCCAAACCCAAACTGAGATATTGATGTCACTGAAACGCCTGAACAGCCAGCACGTCTTTCAGCAAGGTGAATTGCGGCAATCCGATACCCACATGAGGAAATCCGGTTCAAGTGAAAGCTTCCATAAGAATCAGCACCCTAATCAGTGGAATGTGTCTTGCTAATTTTTCCCCAATGTGAAAGTACCTAACTTTATTGTTAAAAATGAAAAGGCCTTTATTTCAAACAAGTCGCCATTAGAGTTTTCATATTTGAACACAACACTCATGAAAAGTCATGTTAAAGCGCGACTTACCCCTGAAAAAGAATATTTATCTGTTTTTAGTTTCTCGTGTTCCCCAAACTACATGAGGAATTAGTGCATGTGCCTTCCGCTCGCATTACCTGGGTACAAACAGCTACGATCTTGGTACTAGCATATGTTTCGGTTTCCAGATCTCAAATATTTATATTTCAACCTGATTCTATGTCTGAATCCGAAATTTCAAATCTAGATAAGGGGCACCAAAATTCATAGTTTATTCTCGGTGCTCATATTGTGATTTACTAAATAATTATTAAATCTAATTGTAAAATATACATTTGATATTTTGAGCAGACTGAGCAAGATAAATATACGTAAAAACTAGTCAATACTTGTCTTAACTGTTTATATTTTCTTAACTGTCAATGAAATAGGCGTATTGAGGAATTTTAAATATTCGAGTTTTGTACTCCGGTTTCAATATATATATATATATATATATATATATATATATATATATATATATATATATATATATATATATATATATATATATGCATGTATTTCATCTCAGTCCTGCAACCGAGTGGACCTAGATTCGACATTCGAACTCTCATCCGGATCATTTTTTTTAAAAGTAAGCCAAGCACTTGATCTTTAGAGTAGAATGAAGGAAACAAATAGACTTGCCAATATTCGTCTTAATGTTCTATTCTCTTCTTCACTGTGAGGACTTCGTAAAATTACTTTCGGCGAATTTTAGATATTCAAGTTTATCATAATTTGGGTGGGATGTGGGTTTGGATAAGAATCAAAATCTGAGATCCGGATTTCGGATCCAGATAAGAATTTCAAACCCAGATCCGAGATCCGAATCCAGATTCGAGATTAGAGGTCCGGATCCAGATCCGAGATTCGAGATCCGGACCCAGATCCGTGATCCGGATCCAGATCCGAAATCCAAGATCCGGATCCAGATCCGAGATCCGAATCCAGATTCGAGATTAGAGGTCCGGATCCAGATCCGAGATTCGAGATCCGGATCCAGATTCGAGATTAGAGGTCCGGATCCAGATCCGAAATCCAAGATCCGGATCCAGATCCGAGATTCGAGATCCGAAATCCAAGATCCGGATCCAGATCCGAAATCCGAAATCCGAGATCCGGATCCAGATCCGAAATCCGAGATCCGGATAAAGATCCGAAATCCGAGATCCGGATCCAGATCCGAAATCCGGATCCAGATCCGAGATCCGGATCCAAAGGATCCGGACCCAATCAGATCCGGATCTTCGGATCCGGCCAGATCCGGATCTGGCCATCCCTAGTAAATACAGGACCTAGGATTGGTCCAGAGACCTAGCTCCATTAAAATATCGTATAATGGAAATATGTTCCTAATGTTTGGAACTAAATTCACTATTTTAAATCTCAGGAAATTTGGAAATTTTCATACCAAGTGCGTTAAGTTACTAAATGGAAGATATATATAATGTGAAGCAACTAATTTTTTTTGTCTGTAGTTAAGACAAACGACTAACTACTCTCATGGACGCCAATCATAATGCATAAAGAGAGTTGATAAAGGAGTTATTATCGACATGAGAAAAGGACTCATAAAATCGTGGAAATTTCTCCTCTTGGGACAGAGACTCAATAAAAATGCTACCAAAGTGCTTTTTTCAAATGATTAACCAATTATATATTTTTTCTCCTTCTTTCACATTGACATGTATTCGTTCGTACTGAATCTTAAATATGTTTAATGTTGACCTTTGTTTTCTTTTTTTCCCTCTTCTTTTGTTTTGTCGATTTTTTTGTAACGTAGTCCAACTCTTAATGTATTTACAAAGAGAAATGTATTATTCGATATTGTTGAAAGTAACAGATCTCTGTACATGCCTATGAACCATATTATTATTATTATATTTTTTTTATTCATGTATCAAACTTTTTCCTATTATGTCAAACTAAGTTTTCTTGGAATGTAATAAATGCCTATAGAAATGTAGTTAGGTTAGTTTAATTCGACTAAATGCAACCTGAAGTATACATTGTCCTGTATGAATGTGAGTGTGAGTGAAATGTAGGTTTAGTATTAATTGCACCAATTCTTTTGATATATGTGTGTGACTTACTTTAATTAATGGTAGTTGACAATTAAAGCCGTTGAAAAGGCAATACTAACTCAATTTAAGTTGGCTCTATAAAGGAAGCAAAAGGGACAGAAATAGCCTGAATGAACGATCATCCTGGGAGAGCTTTGGAAGTCAAAATCTTCAACAAACATGCGGGTTATTTTGATTTTTTTGGCTTCGGTCAGTTATAACATGCCGTCAACTTCATCGTTTATGCTTCAAGTACTGGATACTAGTCAAGAACTTTCGGAAATATTGAATAAACTGTTAAATTAAACTTTCTCATCTATCTCAGAGCTAGATTGGGATAATTCGATAGTTGGGGTTAAATTGATCTAGGTCTGGGGGTATGGGTTAACATGTGTCTACCTTTGATTACCTTAATACCAAATACTCACCCAATAGCTCTTGGAAATAATCCCAATTCGATAATTATTCGTTTTCCTTTACCATATTTCTCAAAAATATCCGGTAACAGTTTCCCTCTTTTATCACCTTCTTACTTTCCCTCTTTTCTCTCCTCCTATCCTATATTCCTTTTCCTTACTTCATCTCTTCTCCTATTGTGAATAAAAGTGAAAAGGGGGTCGTGACTGGGAATTCTATATATAATAAACACGGTCATGTATTTATTTTATTTTATTTTATTTGTATTCGGAAGTCCGATATAAAAAGCTTCATGAATATCCCCCCCACCAGGGGTGAAAGGTTCGCACTCACGACTTATTCCCATGTATCGTATTTACACGATACAGGGCTTCCCCCTCTTTTGTTTCTTTTTTTCTTTTTCCGTTAACAATCTAGTACTAAGCAGTATCTAATTTATTTAAACATTGGAAAGAATATAGTATATAAAAATGACTAAATTATCAAGAGTATATAATGATTATTCAAATTCCAATTCTTTATCGAGAATACAAACATTACAACGTAAAACAAAGTAGTCTAAAAAAAATTAACAATTGGTTAGCGTCTCAAGATGTTTATACATTACATGCCCAGCTCGTAGTTTCTGAATGTAAAAAGTATTATGTTAGTGCGCCACATGAAACATTACAATGGATTTAGCAGAAATGCTAAACATTGCAAAGTATAATAATAATTATAAATATATATTATGTTTTCTTGATATTTTTTCACGTTGATCATATTGTGTTCCCTTAAAAACAAAGAAAGGTCCGGAAATGGCAAAAGCAATAAGAACAATTTTAAAAAATTCAAGTTGCCCGTGTTTAATATAGAGACAGATTTGGGTACAGAATTTTATAATCATCATATGAAATAATTGTTTAAAGAATATGAAATTAATCATTATAGTGTTCATTCCGAAATTAAATGTGCTTTAGCAGAACGATTTATAAGAACATTAAAAGATAAATTATATCGTTACTTTACTGCAAAGAATAATTTTCGATATATTAACGTCTTGAATCAAATTGTAAATAATTATAATAATTCATGTCATTCAAGTATTTAAATAACACTCGCACAAGTAAATGATTCCAATTTGAATTAAGTGTCGGAAACATAACGAAATACTGTAAATAAAAAGAATACAAGTTGTAAATTTAGTCCTGGTAATTATGTTCGTGTTCGTAAATATAAACATATATTAGAAAAAGAATATTCATCTAAATGGTCACAAGAAATATTTATTGTTGATATATGTATTAAATCAGATCTAGTCACGTATAAATTAAAAGATTGGAATGGCGAAGAAATTAAAGGGATATTTTATACACAAGAATTACAAAAAGTAATTATAAATTCAAAAAAACTTATCTAATTGAAATAGTATTAAAACGTAAAAATGGGTGGATTATGTGAAATGATTGGGATATCCGTCAAGTATGAATTCGTGCCTTAGGTCAGATTCTATTCAGTCTGCAAGACGAATTCAAACTTACTTACGTTCAAACACTTTCCTTACGTTACTCTTCCTTCAAATGCCAGCAGTAAACTTTTCGATGATAATTATACCACTGCTTCATTTCGAGTTAAATTAGCACAACCTATTCTTTTAAATAATCGGAATTGGGCGTTGCATTAACACAAATTAATATTCTGTGGAGTTTTTATAATGCTGGTGGAAATTAAGAAATTATAATTACTACTGTTATTGACGATAAACCTAAACGTCATCATGTTCCAATAACACCAGGATATTATTCATCTATTGAATCTATTCTTCAGTGATTTCTTAAAATGTTCGTATATTACAATATTTACAAAATAAAAATCAAATTGTTATTAGAGATTCTTCAAAATTAGAAGTTCAATATATGGTTGCTATTACACCGGGATTACAACATATTTTTGAACTTATTAATGAAAATACACTTGATATTAGACATTTGTATACACAAAAGTTAGAGATGTTGATTTGATATTAACACGTGAAAAATTTCCATGTATTTTAGATTATAAAATTCCCAATACAAGTAATGTATGTTAAAGTTGAAAAGAAATAGTTTGATACGATAGAAGTAAACTTAAAAGATTAACACAGGTTAAAATCACCATTTCGTTTCGGGACTTTAAACTTGACACTTCACTTTAAACGAAAATGATTTCTGAAAGTATTGATGATAGTTTTTACATTACATTAGTTTCAAACCCTAGTAGAAATGTATATTCAAATAGTCCAACACATTTTATTAATCAATAAAAAATAATATACGATTATCAGAATCCCATTGGTACGTAGGGTTAAGTGAAGTACATATTCCATTAACATGTTATAATATTACCGAAGGTGAAAATGTATATGGTATAAATTTAAAAATGCAGAGCCTATGAAGATAAAGTTATTGTTGGATATTATCCAACCATTCATCATTTAATAGATGAATTAAACAATATCAAGATTTATAAGATTTATTTTTTCAAATATTGTATATGTCGAATGTGATGAGCATGTAAAATCTGTCACATTGTCACCTACATTAGCATTACGATTAGGTTTTCTGAAAAAGCGAATCTTGTTAAGGAACGTCGGAAATTCAAACAACCATACATAGATATGGAATTTCCACTTCAAATTTTTATTTATACAGATGATATACAATATCAATTTTTAGGTGATACAATACAAGCACCATTATTACGTATAGCTACTATCTATGATATTAAATACGGAAAAGTACAAACAACTACCTTTGAAGATAATCATTAAATGCCACTTGCATAATTTTGTTTTAACACAATCGAAATACTATTAAAAGATCGCGCAGGGCGAACTTTGCCATTTCGATTTGGGACACTGACCGTAACACTTCATTTTAAACGCTCTCCTACACTTTTTAAATAATAATAAATATGACATCAAGACGTTTTTCTTATCACCCTGGGCGCGGAATACCATATTTTTCAGGACCTGTATATCAAAGGGGATAGGGTATTGGTAGTTTCTTTATAGGGTTACTTCGTTTTGCTTTACCATTTCTCAAACAAGGTGCAAAAGCTGTAGGGCATCAAGCATTACAAACGGGCATGGAAGTTGCAGGAGATGTATTGTAAAATCGTCCATTTAAAGAATCTGTTCGCGCATGAGTAAAAAAAGCTGGTGATAGTTTAAAGACAAAAGCCATTATTAAAGTCGGACAGTTGCTAACTTGTAGCGATAAGAGACGGTGACGCAAAAGGAAGGCTCCTGCAATTGTAAAGTTTGGACCACCGACAAAACGAAAACATATAAACGATAACTTTTCATAATGTCGCTCTTAAATTTAGATAGTTCTGAATGTTGTACCAATGAATTTGATTTCTTTTCTATACTTATGGCACAAAAAGCTATTGATGCAATTACCAATGCTGAATATCGTCCTATTTCTACATTAACCTCGGACGGACCTAGTGAAGTTGTTATTCCTAGATAAACAGGGGAATTTATTCATCCTGCATTTCTATATCTTTATGTATGTTCTAAAATTACAAAAGTTGATGGTACAAATTTAAGTGAAGATGATACTGTTGCATCAGTAAATGATTTCCTACATTCACTATTTAATCAAATTAATATTTCGATAAATTAATTAGTTCTTCATCAGGATATTATCCTTATCGTGCATATATTGAAACATTATTAAATTATTCTTATGATGCTTCTCAAACACATTTAGCATGTGCCATGTGGTATAATGATACTGCAAAACATCTTAATAAATTGGATAATACAAATACTGGTTTTGGAAAAGATGCTAATAAGGTGAAAAAGTAAATATTTTGAAATATACGGACGTTTTCACACTGATATTGTAAGTTTAGATCGTATGCTTCCCAGTAAAGTAAGTTTACGTGTAAAATTACACCGCAGTAAAGATAACTTTTGTTTATCTCCTGAGAATACAAGTTATAAAGTTGCGCTTGAGGAAGTTATTCTTAATGTACGGCGCATTGATGTTGCTGCAGATTTAGCTATGCAATTAAATACGCGAATGGTTACGGAAACGGCCAAGTTATCTCTCACAAGAGTAGAATAAAGATCTTACAACCTTGATAATGTCTTTCTGGATAATGTTCATGAAGGGCTGGTTATTGGTTTCATCTCCAACACAGCCTTCAATGGGAAATCACATCTTAATCCCTATGAGTTTCGAAACTTTAACGTTAACAAACTGCAATTACACGTTGGCTCAAAATCATTTCCTCCCAACCCCTACCCCTGATTTTAACAATAATTTATATCTTCTAAGTTACTACACTCTGATATCAGGTACTGGTATATATTATCAAAATTATTTACATACTGTTATTCTTGAAAATATCCTAATGGATATGATCTTTATGCTTTTATTCTGTCTCCAATAGGAACTTTAGATGACAATACATGGGATGTAGTTCGTGATTCCCCTGTAAATTTAAAAGTATCATTTCCAGAAAATTTAACTGAACCTGTCACATGTATTGTACATGCACAATTTGATTCCTGAACACAAGTAGATAAATGGCAAAATATTTATACTGATTACACCTTTTAATTTATTCAGTTGAGTATAATGAGGGTTGTTGTGCATTTCTCTGCTTCCTACGATAACGATATTGAATTTATTGTAAAGGAGCTAGCAATTGTTAATCCTGTCGTTTCCTTTTATCAAAATTGGATATTTAAACCACCATATCCAATAAATAAGTTATCTGAGTCAATCATCAGTACAACCAAGTATCTAAATGAGAATGTATATCGCATTACATGGCACGAAGGCGATGTAGAGTATTATCATCTTAAGGAGATACTTCAATCACATTTTTCAAATACTACAAGTATTTACACATATGGAATAACTAGAAAGTGTTTTCTTCGAAGAAATGTTAGAAATTTGGAAGAAATAGACTGTCCAAAGTGTACTGCTTTAAGTTTTCACGTTCACAAGTGTGCACATACTAAACATCGTTTTGGACAATATAGGAGCAGTGTTCATGAAGCATTACGGTATAGTGAATATGTAAAAGTGTATGATTATGTTTTACATGTGAATAACAGTGATAATTACATACCTACTACAATTAAGAAAAATAATAATCTTCATCATGTATAGTGACGAATTGTTAAAAGTGTTACTAGTTGATAAAGTGACTAGTGCAAGTGTTACTGGAATTTGCCCTATTCACAAACTTCGTGTAATGGTGGAACCGCCTGCTGCACTTGTGATTAATCTTGATACATCTGATTTAAATGGTACACACTGGGTTACAGTGTACATTGATGACAAAAAACAAGGCTATTACTTTGATAGTCTTGCTATGGACATTCTCAAGCAAATAAAAAACTTTTTATCAAAAAATACTAAAATATATTTTACAAATAGTCAACAATATTACGAGGATGATTTTCTGTTGTGAGGATAATTTGTTCTACTCTTTTTGCATCATATTGTTCGCACTCGATCATTTCAAATATTTAAAAATGTTTAACACGAAAAATTTGAAAAATAATGATGATAATGTTTATAAACCTGTAAACTAAACTTTAAAAAGAAACACAAATAGTTTTTATTTTTTAATTATATGTATTTACAAATTTAATATATACATACATTTTTACTTACATTTTTAAAATTTTTACAATATTTTTTTAAAAATTAAATTCCTGCATTTTATTTACAATTCCTCATTGCATTCTTGATATTGCATTAGTTAATGCTGTTGATCTTTCGTATTTCCCCCAATAATTCAACAGTTGTGCATTACGATATGCACATTCTAATTTCTTTACAATATTTGTGTGAAAAGAACAATATTCATTAATTCTGTTTTCACACAATTCACTTAATGAAGGACAATGTTTTTTTTCTAAATCAATAACATAATCTAATGCAGATATTTTCTTAATCCAAAGAGATTTCTTTAAACCTTTACAATAAAAAATGAATTCTTTGCACATAATTGATATAAAAGGTTGCGTGTGAATGATACAGTATAACCAGTTTTGCTATCTCACTTCAAACCGTGTAAATTTAATGTTAACCAATCAATTTGTTTTTGGCAGCCTAATGACAGTAAATTATATTCCATTGGAGATTTTACCAAGCAATGAAAATTTGCTGTATCTTCACATGCGCTTAGACAAAACTCACGAATTATAAATTTGTTATCAGACTTTTAAACCTTGAATATCAACAATATACTGATTTACGCATGGTGAAATTTAATTTGTGGGCTGACTGAAAAATAGTATAATTTGACCAACAAACTCTGTATTTCTTAAAAGATCACAAGTTTTGCGCATAAAGCCTATAAATGATATTTCAGTATGTTCTTGTTAAAACTCTTAGTGAACGTTTTGAAGTGTTTGATCAAAAGATAAGTAATTCGCTGCAAATGTTCCAAAATTATGAAGATGCGTACAATCATGAAGAATGTTCAATTTGCATTCCACGCATTCAGTATTATTATTATTACGTAAGTATACTTTTTGTTCTAATATACAATTCACATTAATATTTTCAGCAGTACATAACACACATGAAACACTCCGATTTCCGTCTGTCTTTTCTTAATAAAATGTCGAGTAACTCCGAGTGATAGTCTATATAATTTAATAATTCCAGATACGATTCATAAATTTTTATCTTGTTAATATTCCGATAATGTGTTTATTTGCATACAGGTAAAACACATCTTCAAAACTAGGACTTGCTATAATATTCCAGGCAGGGGTTTCAAATGACTTTGGGGGTACATTCATACATTCATGAGCATGTCATGATATGATCCTTCTCTACATCCGTCGCATATTAATGTACCGTTGAAATTCCATTTTACAATAGCCAACTTTATACATTATCGGTCCATTTCTTGACTATTACAACAACAATCTGATCTCCAAAATCGTGATGTTCTTGATAATACAGGCGGAGATGAAGGTGAGATTTCTGAAACTGTTAGCGCTGGTGATTCTATTGCGTCAATATCAAATTCTTCATCTGATGATGATTCCTATATTTCTGTTTCTGCTTCACATGATGATGATGCTTCAATATTACTTTTGCAATAATCCTTTTTCTCATACGACTGCATGATGTATCTTTATATATTTTGTCTCTTATAACTTGTATTTAAAGTATTTTCTTACTCAGAAGGCAATCACGTGTTCACCTTACTCAGCGCCAAAGTTCTTTTCTACTAGTCCGCACCTTTCTCTAATGTTATGTAGCAATAAGGTCATTCACCTATCCAAATGCTTTTCACTTCCGCCTAGCCATCTAGGTTCCAAAGTTCTTTTCTATTAGTCGGTGGCTTTCTGTGATGTCTACCCGCAGCGGCGCCAAAATTGTTTGTTAAATCGTCAGCGACTTTCTCTAATGTCATGTAGTAATAAGGTCAACACAAAAATATAGGAATTCAAAGGAATTTCTAGAATAGAACATATTTAGAAATTCAAAGGAATTAAATAACGCAGAAGTGTTAGTTAAATTATTTAATTCATTAGTTAGAAGTAAATAAAAGTACGCTTCATTAGTATGGTCCCCCTGTTATGATAATCAAATAAGGAAAATCGAATCAATCCAATAAAAATTTAAAGATATTTATGGTACCAGATATTCAAAATCTCTGCGTATGATATGAAAGTTAACTATAGTGTTATCTTAAGGGAATATAATTGTACGTCTCTGGTGAAGAGTAGGGAAATAATGCATCATGTTTTTCTATTTAAAATTATTAATGGTATTATAGTTAATAAAATTTAACACTAGTATATCTTTAAGAGTATGATTACCATTTGTTATACCTAAATCGAAAACAACCTATCATAAAAATTCACCACTTGTGAGACTCTAAGAAACATAATGATATTATAAAATCTGGAATAATCGTGGATTTTACGGTGTCTTTGGAAAAGTATATAAAATTGATTCCATTGTTTTTGAACCCTGCTTATGTAATGTAATTATGTTTTTGCATTCAAAAAAGAAAAAAATAGCCTGCATGAATGTTGCTATTTTAGGTAATAGGTGTGTGTTAAATAAATAAATAAATACCCTACACCAACAACTTTCATTTCTACTCATACATCCGGGTTACAAAAGCGCGCGAAAACCTCAAATTGTGTCCAGACATCACCAGCGAAAGACATGCGAAGACCAAGCTCTGTATGTAGTATAGCCTATCATGCAAAAAAAATACGTACACAACATCTTTCAGATTATTAAAAACAACTTCTTCACATATTCACGCCATTTAGTACGTTTACAACATCGTTGTTCTAATGAGCTTCATATCGAAGCAAAGAATAAATAATTAATTGGATCGCAATCATACAGGGTGCGGCACGTAAAACCGGCCCGTAAAGTGAACACATAAAATGAAATGTAATGTATTGAATATGATTAACTACAACACATAAATGAAATGTAATGTATTGAATATGACTACTCACCTTCACAGCAGCCTTCACAGCAGGTGCTGAAAGTGTCCTCCGCCCACTTCAACGCACATGTGAGCACGATTGAGGAGATTCATATATACCCTTGTCAGTTCTTGTGTTGGAATGCTATTGGTGACATCCTGGATCCTGGTCTTGAGTTCTTCAATTGTGTGTGGATTTGTTTTGTATACTCTTCCCTTTAACAGTTCCCATAAGTTAAAGTCACACGTGTAAAAGTCTGGTGACCGAGGAGGCCACAAGCCTTTGCTGATTGTCCTCTCTGGTATAAACATCTCATGCACAAGGGACAATGATGCAGCTGATGTGTGGCATGTTGCACCGTCCTGCTGAAAGTAACATAACTGACGCTCCTCTTCGGTCAAGTGTGTATAAAACTCCTCCAGGATTCCCATATACGCGTCACTGTTCACTGTCGTCTCAAAGAATATGGGCCCAATAACGCGTGTGGCGGAAATGGCACACCAAACACCAATCTTCTCATCATGCAAGGGTACCTGGTGGATTGCGTGTGGATTTTCTGTCGACCAATACCGGTGTTTTGGGAATTTACGTACCCAGACAGGTGGAATCACGCCTCGTCGCTCATGATGAGCATTAGTGGATCCAAGAAACCACTAGCAATATTGCTCAACAGCCATGAACAGAAATGCACCCTCTTCTGCAGGTCAGGCTCCTTCAGTTCTTGCACAACACTTATCCGGTACGGTTTTAACTTCAGTCTCCTTAAAACACGTCTGCAACTTCTCTCATTCGCATGAACCTGTTGACTCAATCTTCTAGTTGACTTTCGAGGACTTCTTGTCATTATCTCCTCCACCTGCATCTTTAATTCAGGTGTGCAGACAGATGGTCGTCTGTTCCTGGGAGCATTTTTAACCGATCCTGTACGCCGCCATTTTTCAATCAATTCCTGAATGGTGCTTTTTGCTGGCACAGAACGTCCTGGAAATTTCTCCAGAAACAAATTATTTGTTTTCACAAAAGATCAAGTGAGAATGAACCCTTCAACAATAGCAACACGCTCGGGTATCGAATACGGCATTATCACACACTGACACTCACCCGGCTTAACACAACGAGGCCTTTTTCTCAACTGGTTTCGACAAGTTTCACTGGCTGCGGCTGCAAGTCACGTAAGTCGACCCGACCTCGACACGCCATCTCTTGGTAGGAAGGTAGATTATTTAAGTGTTGCCAAAAACACAATATAACAGAATATTACGACGGGCCGGTTTTACGTGCCGTACCCTGTAGATTGTTCGGAGTTTACCAAGTTTAAAAATAAAAAAAAGAATGAAATAAATGAATAACTAAAGATTTCAACTCTATTCCTTCTTTCCTTCCTTCCATATCATGGATTCTCTTCCTCTTCCACTCCAGCTCCCAGGGTTCGATTCCAATTGTCAATACATAGCAGGGACACTCTTTTCACAACCAAAGGTTCATGGATCCATTATCTTTATATGTTCACACAATGTTCAAGGGAACCAATGGAGGGGTCCTGAGCAATACAGGGGCTATATGAACCATTACATATGCAGGGTACCAATGGAAGTGTCCTGAGCAATGCAGGGCTATAGGAAATCCATCGGAGACCATTGTTTATAGGGGCTTTAAGAAATTCATTGGGGGCCACTTTTACAAGGATTATAGGGACCATACTTTACATGGGGCTATAAGAAATTGATTGGGGGCCATTCTTTATAGGGCTTTAAGAAATTAATTGGGGCCATTCCTTGCAAGAAATATAGGGACCATTCTTTAGGAACCATTACATAAGCAGGGAACCATTCTTTACATTGGACTATAGGCACCATAACATAAGCAGGGAAGCATTGGAGGAGTCTTGGATAGGAAACCATTGGATGGGTCCTGGGAACCATTGGGGGCCATTATACTACGTGGATTATGCGCCTACGTGGACACAACAACCATCAAGGGTCACAAAATGTCATTTACCCTTTCCAGGAAAAAATCTTTTAGAAATCATGTCATACTTTCACATGTCAAAATTAACGTCATACACTTTCTCTAACGTGTCAAACATCTTAAATACATTAAAGTAACGGGATTAAAAACCCTTTGACGAACCGCTGCCATCATCCTACTTAGTCCTGAGAAAAAAATGGGAGATTTTTTTTAACTTGAATGCACCTTGTTCGTTTGTATTGACAATTGAAGGACAGTCAAAAGTACTAGAGCCTTTCTATCTCAACTGTGCCTCTGCTGGCTCTACTGTCGATATGTGATTTCCTGTACGTCCGTTGAAAGAGGAGGGATAATTTGCTGCGACCGACATCTTTCAATTGTTGGATTCGGAAGCGTTGCCACAATGAATTATTTCACAGGCTTCGCTGTGGTCTGCTTTAATAGCCACTCTAAGTGGCCTATGATCTTCACTCGTCAAGATCAAGCGACTGAATGACAATTTGGCAACACAGCTGAGCTTATTCACTTCTTTTCCCTAAGCAAAGGGAGGGTTTTCTCCGTCAGAGAGCGGCGGGGGTTGGGCCGAAGTATATTTCGCATAGTTTCCGAGGGCAGAGTTGGAATAGAAGGCCCTAGTCCTAGTCCTAATAACTCACATTGAGCACGCTTATAATTGTAACTCATACATGTTTAAGTACACAAATCTGGGACATTTACAATATATACTTATGTGCAAGACTTAAGTACGAGAAAGGTAAAGTAACATCAAATATTGTGTAGTCAGTGGAAATAAATGAAAGCCCGGCATCATGTTGCCAGAGGTCTCCCACACGTACGCACAGAGCGTGTCCGTAACGCCGAATGGGTATGCTTGATAAACGCGAAGGAGATGAATGAAAGTGAAGAGACAGCCTGGTTCAGTTAGAGAGCTGGTAAAGTGCTGTGTGGTAGTGTTACAAGAACATGGCCGGGAGACAATATTTAGGTGACTTCGCATGGGGAAGAATCGTTGGGAAACTGGAAAACGTATGGAGTGTCACGAGTGTGAGCCAGGAATTTGGTATTGACATGCATGAAGAACATTACGAACTACAGGTAATGGTATGCGAAGGAAAGGTGGTGGTCGGCCGTGATCAACTACAGCACAGGACAACCACTACTCATTGTCAAATATGCAAGCAGAGACCGACGTCAAATAACAGGTGCAGTTGCAATCTAAGAAGACTGCAAGTCTCCCAATCTCACACTCCACAGTACCACGTCGACTGCATGGGGGTGGTCTCTTTGCCCGAAGGTCATTACGTTGTATTCTGTTGACATCCGTAATCGGCGACGCCATTTACGGTGGTCGCAAATCATCAGGACTGGACCGACGAGAACTGCGATCGTGTTATTTTCTCAGATGACAGTATATTCATTTTGAGTAGTGTTTCTGGCTGTACTTTCATCTAGCAAGAGGTACAAACACGTAATGAAGCCAGGAGCATTGTTAAATATGATCATTTTGGCGGGCCTGTGTTCTTATGCGGTGTTCTTATGTTGCATCGACATACCAACCTCCCAATTTTTGAACGTGGTATACACTCAACGGTCAATTTTATTGTGACACTGTACTCCTTCATGTGAATCTTTTCAGAGATACTTTCACACTAAATTCTTTTTTATGTATGATAGTGCGCAACCGCATCAAACAATACACATAGCGAAGCTCTTGGAACAAGATGATATTCGGCGAATGTCTGGTCTGCCTGATCTCCCGGCTAAATCCTATTGGACACATTTGAGATGCTATGGGGACACGTCTTGCAGCACGTCCAAATGCATCAAGGACTATCCAACAGTTGTTAAGAGCGCTAATGGAGTAATGGAATTCTATACTACAACAACTCATTATCAACTTTATGAACAGCATGTAACTATGTTGCAGAGCATGTATCACTGTCCGTGATGATTACACACCGTTTTATGGACAATTTTAGTTTTTCTGTAATATCATAGAGGATGTCCTGGGTTTCAGTGCTTTTAGTGAAAAGAATTGTCTCTGTTTAAAAGTGGATTATATGTTCTTCTAATACCCTGTTTCTTTCTATTGTTTCCTGTATCTTACTGTAACACTCCGCATGATTCAAGTTTCACCAACCTATACTATTTGAGAGTGATACAGCATGTGAAACCTACTTTCGCCCTTAAGTTTTGGACTCCAACGCATTATTAATATTACAATATATTAATACTAATATTGCCGATGAGACTGGATTTGGGTCTGTCTCGTCTCGAAATGGTGTAGTGACAATGGCTTTCTCGTTACGAAAAGTATATTTGTTTCAATTGGAAGAGCTCTCTCGTCTTCTATTTCCCATCATATTTAAGAGAGGGAGGAAGGCTCTCTCCATAGTTGAAGAAGAATTTTCCCATGGGTCTTTCCTGTAATCATCACCATTTCAAAGGCAGATCTTTTGATGTCGGACGTCGACAAATATTGGGTTGATGGGAATGAACTGTCTGATGTTACTTAAAAAATATACTATACCTATTTAGCATCACACACTTTTTTTTTGTATCTTTTTCATTATAGCATTGTAAATATTCACAGAAGGCAAGAATGGGGGGATGGCGGTAACCTAAGCAAAATCGTTATAATCTAGCTCGTAAAACACGGAAAGTTTCCGCAATAAGTTGATGCTATAGGTAATTCTGTCTAGTTTATTGTGACCAATTTCAAAATACATCTCTTATTTCATTGCCAAGCTAAAAACGAAAATATAAACATACTCAATTGACCGTTATTTTCCACATGGTTGGGTAATGGCACTCAGTAATTTCCCCATGCTTTACATATGAAAAAAAAAAAAACCTCAACACCATTAATATTCCATATAGCGATGAGCAAATGCAAGACCAAGACCAAGACCGGGGTGGCCTTGGTCTTGCGCATCGACTCTTGGTCTTGGTCGTGATCTTGGTCTTGCAAGTCTTGCATTTAAGAAATCTCGAGTTTTTCATAGGTAAATTTTACTATGGATATAAGAGATAATAAACTCTACAATGCACCATTAGTAACGGAAATACAATGTATGTTTCTAAACGTAATATAATTTAACGTCGTGTAAGTATGATGATAGTGTAGAACATGGCTGATGACCTTTATATTTTAATGGGTGCCCACGCTTTGCTACTTATAGGATATGCCTAAATCTCAACGTTTCGTAATCTGTTTATATTTTTTAACAGATCCAACACTCCACTGGTTCCCAAACTGGGAAGGCTACCTCTGAGATTCATGGAAGAAAATCAAACGGCACAGATTATTGAAATACCATGAACTGCAAAATTATTTTTACACTCTAAAGGCGGAAAATTTTTCTTTTCAACCACGATTAGCTAATCCTTGTATTAGACAAACTTCCAATTAAACATTGAAACTTTGTTTTACTGATTAGAGTATGTACTCTATGGGGCAGAAACATTCACATTACGCCAAAGCGATGAAAAAATTGCAGACTTTCGAAACATGGGCATGGAGAAAAAAGGAGAGAATTAGCTGTGTTGAACGAAAACGAATGAGGTGTTAGAAATATTAGCTGTAAGTGCAAAAAAGAAGAATTTTAGATATTGTTAAAGGAGGAAGAGGGACTGATTAGGATATTGACTGAGGAGGAACTGTCTTACAAGGGACGTGCTAGAGAGCATTGTGGAAGGAAAGAGAGGGAGGGAGCAAAGCAGACTAGTTGAAGGAAGGTATTAAAACAGAAAATTGCTGCGTCAAGACGAAGACACTAGCTGAGGACCACCGACCGTCGAACCTTGTCTGTTGAAGCAAATAACCTACCAATAATGGCAGAATAGCTATTATGATGATGATATGTTTAGCAATATTGACCAAAAAGAGAGGGAGAGAAAATTAAAATAATAATTATTATAATCAAACCTCTTAATATTTTAGAATAATTTGAGTGAAAACTGAAAACGACTCAACTGTCTATGTCTAGTGTAAACTCAATTTATATAAATACTGTTGATCTGTATTAGAAATACAAAATAAGAAGAAGAATTGAAGGCATCAAACTCCAAGTTATTTGAAGTCTCACTTGTGAATATGGATTACTAGCATCAAATATCCACTTCGTTGGGTTAAACTAAAATAATAATAATAATAATAATAATAATAATAATAATAATAATAATAATAATAATAATAATAATAATAATAATAATAATAATAATAAATTTCATTAGTCAATCACTTTTTTACTATTAGTAAAGCGCTCTCTAATATATGCCATTTTCGATTATTTTTATGTTTTTCTCTCCTCCTCCTCCTCCCCAAGTTACGGGGCTGAATTTGGATTTAAACGGCATCACAAGTGTCACTGTTCATGTCAGAGACATCAAAAACTATGAATTCGGCACTAATATTTCGTCATTTTTGATCATTATTATGTATCTTCCTCTCCCCCAAGTTACGAGGCTTAATTTGGTCGTAAAAGGTATAGGAAGTCTCAGCCTTCAACTCAACGACCTCGAAAACTATGTATTCGACACTAATATTCGTAATTTTCGATCATTTTTAAATATCTTTGTTCTCCCTCTCCCCTAAACTGCACCGTTAAAGTGATATGACAGAAACCATCTCAGGCCCGATCCTCATCTATGTTGAAAATTTGATTGAGATCGATTGGCCGGTTCAAGAGTTATTAAGTTATATATATATATATATATACCCCCTCCTCCTCCCCTAGGTTCTACTACTAAAGTGAAACAAACTCTAAAAAACTTTCCAGGAAAGAATCTCACACATATTAAAAATTTGATTGAGATCGGTTCAAAAGTTATTGAGTCACAAACTTAGTCACTTTTATTTTTATTCATATTGATTTTTGTACATCTCCTCCTCCCCTACGTTGCTCCGTCAAAGTGAACTGATATATAACATTCCAGATTTGAACCTCATCTATGTTAAAAATTTGATCGAGATTGCTCGTTTGGTTCAAGTTATTAAGTTTTATTTATTATTTTATAACTCCTCCTTCTCCCCTCCCCTAAGTTTTACCGTCAAAGTGAAATGATGGAAACACTTCCAGGACCAAACTCCATCTATGTTGGGGGCGCGGTGGCTCAGTGGTAGAGCGTTCACCTCTGGTGCTTGGGGTCCCGGGTTCGATCCCAGCCCCCGCCAAGTGAACTTTGTGGTGGACAAACACCGTGCTCGTGGGTTTTCTCGGGGTTCTCCCGTTTCCTCCCACTTTCTTCATTCCACCATTTCACTCATCTCTCATCATCACCGTCTCCTTTAGCCTAACCGGCATAACCGTGGGACGTAAAACTTAAAGATTTCATTTCATTTTTCCATCTATGTTGAAAATTTGATAGAGATCGGTGGGGTGGTTCAAGAGATTAGGAGTCACAAAAATAGTCACTTTCAATTTTATAATATAGATTTATTGTTGTGGTATAATGTTATATCGCTCAATCCTCGATGTGTCCTATACCTAAGAAGGCTAAAAGTTATATTGATAAACAATTATTCAACGTATAAGCATCCGCCCATGAAATTAAACTTGCGGTCACATGTACTAATGTTTTGTCAATATCATGAAAATATTATTTCGATATTAATTTTATGAACACACATTAAACATTTCTAACGAATGCTTGAGTGTCGGAGCCAAGGCCATACCCATGTAGTCGACACCTAGGTGTACGGTATTACCAATGTTCAATACTAGATTTCTCTTTAGTTTTGGAAGGAAAACACCACTAATATGTTTTGAAACGAAACGAAATATCTAGTTTAACATCCCACGATTATGCATCGAGGCTAAGGGAGATGGTAATAATGAGAAATTAATGAAATGGTGGAATGAAGAAAGTAGGAGGAAACATCAAAACCGCGAGAAAACCCACGCACACGGTGTTTGCCCACCAAAAATTCCCATGGAGCAAGCTAGAATCCAACCAGGGACCCGTATAACCACACGTGACTGCTCTACCACCGAGCCGGTACTTGTGCAAGACTCTTGCGCAAGAGTCTTGGTCTTGGTCTTGCACCCCTTGGTCTTGGTCTTGGTCTTGCATCGGGATTCCTGGTCTTGGTCTTGGTCTTGCATGCAAGACTCTTGCAAAAGCTGCAAGACCAAGGCTCTTGCGCTCATCACTAATTCCATATTTATTCATTAACTTTAGAATAGTTGGGTATCTACAGGGACAGAAAATAAACCGCAGTTTCGTGTAAGGAAGATTTAAAAAACTACTTATTCATTGAAGTTATATATATTTTTCGTCAACACCTTAATATATTTGAAATATATATCTATTGGTATTGGCAAAATATCATCAAATGAATATATGTCTGGATCCAGTAGAAGTTCCTTGTTCAATTTTATCATCTCTAACCTCTGAATTAGATTACACATGATGAGCTTTGTTTGGGGGTTGACTGTCAGGACTTATTTATTATCGTTTATTTCAAGGTCGTGGAGCCCCGGTCACTGAGTGCCATTACAACATCCGTTTGACCGGGGCTACCCAAAATGCATATTTTGAGTAAAACACGGGCAACACCAACATACAAACAAATGAATGCATTAATTTATAGATCGCTTTAGAACTATATAAGCATAGTGTCCACCTAAAAAGTTACTTAATAAAAATATCAAATGGAATAGTATTTTTAGTGTCGAATATTTTGCCTAATATTACAAAAATGCAGCGAAAGAAACAACACGCCTTCATTTAATACCTATCACTTCTACAATGGCATCGCTCTCAAAATTACTTTCTCTGATAGCTGCCAGTAAGGCGCCATCACCTGCTTCTATTTACGGCAAGTTTTTCACGCTATATCGAACTGACCAGGGCTTCCTCCTGACCGGGGCTACCTCTCTCTCCCCTATCTACTCTGCGATACAAAGCCCCTTCTTACTATTATTACTTGCTATAAATAATAAATTGTTCCATGTACAAATTTGGAAGAAGATCCACAAATGCATATGTTTAATAAGGCCAACTATACACTATAGGATAGATCCTAGGAAATCTCTTACGATTTTTGCTAGAATCAAAATCTCAACGTGTATGGCATCAGATTCCATGTCGTTTCCTATGTTCTGAACGATCATATGAGATTTCCATTAGAGCACGCTTTATTTCGGAAAGCAAATTCGTAAGATTTCGATTTAAGCGACATCAGGTGAGAGAAAGTATGCTTTTTTAAAGAGGTGTGCAATTTAACAATTGACATCATGGGCGTAGTTATCCTGTTTCAGATCTCGCAAATTTGTGAAGTATAATATAATTTTGAAAGAACGTTTCACAAGAAATCCAAATATGTGGGCGCTGCACCTGTGAGATTAATATTTCGTGAGAAATCCATGCACATCAGACAGGAAAAATCTTCACGTGTATGGCACAAAAGGGTAGAATTTCCTACGAGATATGTCATAAAATTTTTCCGAAGATAAATCGTAAGAAATTTCTTAGGATCTATCCTATAGTGTAAATACAACCTAAGTTGTCCCATTTTATATTTACCAAAACGAGACACCCGATTTATATAATAATAATAATAATAATAATAATAATAATAATAATAAAGATAGTTCAAAATGATGTATGAATCTTAGACCCGAACCCGAAAACTTTTAGAGAAACCAGAAGTTTTCCCTTTTATGTGGAATAGATCGTATACGTATTTAAAATGTAAGATATTTTTCTGTTATTATTTCCAACACTCGCATGATGTCACGTAATGATTAGGATAATTTTTATTTACACATTTTTGATAATTATTATAATGTGATTTCCAACGCTGAGATGATGTCACTCGTTAAATGAAAATGAATGCGTGTGAAAATTCTATTCAAATTTAATCAAAGAATAAAGTTAAATGATAAATATAGCCTATAAGAAGTAAGTAGAGTGATATCTTGTATTAATACACCTAATTTTGGTTACCTTATTTGTAAAATGAAACTCAAATAATGTTCACAATGTTGTTCTTGTTCAGCACTTGGATACCTAATAGATATAATACTAGAGGTTGTCTTATTCATTTACTGATATTGTATTTAGTCGTATAATTTATTTATCTAAATCTGAGAATAGAAATGTTAAGAATGTTAAACGACTTTCCAAAAATTTGATTAAAAGTTCACTTCCGTATATGAATAGAAGGAAAATAGAAATGTTAAGAATTAGATGACTTTCCAGAAATTCGATTAGAAGTCCACTTAACGAGTATGAATGGAAGAAAAATAAAATACGAGAATATTAATTCATTTCATTTCATTTGATCCTGAAACGAATAGATATTCGTAATTTTTCAATAGTCTTGCAGATCTCTGTAGAAAGATACAGCTGAATAATGTTATATGCCTATTTTGCTCCATTCAAAATTATCCGAATTTGTAACTTCCATTTATGTCCCATTAGAATCGGCTAACTGCCGCAAATGGCGGCCCCGAAGTACAAAATTTACGGAGAAATGAACAATCAGAGGGAGTGCCATCGTAAAAGTACGGTAATAGAAGAGGTAATAAAAGTAATAGATTAGGGAGGAAAACCAAGTTAAATTCTGGACTATACGACTTCACGTATTTATGCGATATTAGGTAAACAGGCAATAGAGAATAATATAAGGTGTTTCAGACTCACTGTCTTATTAGCTAATTTAGGATGCAGTAATAGAGGGAAAACAGAAATGTAGATCAGAAAGGAATGAATTGAAAGTTGCATCTGAACCAAATGTGAAACGGGTCAACATTTTGAGTGTTATTCCATTTTATGGGGACACAAATTTGTAAAATCTAGGGAGGAAATGTGTTATTTGATTTCACGGGAAGGTTCTAGAACACAAGTTCCCCCATGTGGATTAGTAGGTAGGTTTAATACTGTACTCTTTCTGCACCAAACTTTAATATTTAATTCACACATTATTGCCGAGCGAGCGTTAGCGAGTGAAGGCGGGTTAGAGCCTCGCAGGGCGCGTTGTCTTCTGTCTTTTTTACAGCTAAATGGGAAGAGGGACCTATGTTCTAGAACCTTGCCGATTTCACAATAGTAGGGCCTATTGTACAAGTAATGAAAATATATCGAGATCCTACATCTTCCATGTTTAATTTCTCCTCCAAAAATACTAGGTTGTCACCCTAGTAGTAATTATTGTTCGCAATATAGTGTGCACGTATAGCATAAAAAGTAGTGCATAAAACGGACCAATTTCTGCTAGGTGGCCATTAGAAGCACGAATGCGAACAGGGCTGGAGAGCAGCAAGGGAGGCGACCCTCAGCGAGGGAGTGCAGGCGCGTCAGCTGCGGTGGGTATCCGCATAAAAGAGGATAGTGGAAAAACACTTTATATGTCATAAAATGATGGCCTATGTGTTGTACAGCTTTGGGGGAGACACTAAATGCCATCACCAAAAAAAAAAAAAGTATAGAAATACTAAATTAGGTTGGATTCGATTAGGTTGGTTAGATGTTCCTTTTCTTTTCTGTAGTTGCAATTCGTTTCAACACTTACGTACGATAAACTGTTCGCCAGTTTAATAGACAATGCTTTTCATAATTTCAACAAGTGATGCTCCTTATCTTTGTATAGCTCGATAGAACTCAAACACGATACACACGTCACAATCTTGTCATTTACGCACCGTTTCCACACTGCCTTTCCCATAAATCATAAGTGTACTCTTCCGCCAGATAGTTCCTTCTGCCTCCATATATAGTGCCGCTTACATCAGAAAAAACTAAAAAGTATTTTCTTAACTTGAACTATTCCCCTGACCTGACTTAGACACTCTTCCTCAGAAACTAAGGTAAATTCTCCAATTCATCTGATAAATTTTGTAAAATTGGTTCTTCGATATAGCAATTAACTCGTACAAATTGATCATAGAAGTGACGCAAAGTTGTGCCAAATGCAAGGAACGTGTTTTTACCCCATATAAAGTGTTTTTCCACTATCCTCGTTTCCGCGTATACCTACCGTTGTTCACGAGCCTGCTCCTATGGGCGTACTCTGCCGCGCTTCTGTCCTGACTCGATTAGGTAGTGGCCACACGCTGTAGTTAAATTCAGCCCTCCTAGAGTCAATCTGCACGTATTAATGCAATTCCTCCCCTTAACAAGCACTTTCTAAGCCAATAAGCGTGCATTTGCAGCTAAGAGAAGTTCGCATTTCATAAGTATAAGTATCCACGTGTGGGAATCTAGTACAGGAAAAGTCTTCGTATGCGATTTGGAATTTTTGATGTGCCATGGGCATGTAATTGATAGGGGACTCTGCCCCCACTCTCCCTCCTAAAATTTATTTACATAATACTGTAATGGAGTGATGTTATAATGATGATTAGAAACGATAAGGTAAGGGTTCAGTGTTTTCGTAATTTCTGAATAGTGTATATTTTGTAACACTGAACGGTTGAGTTGAATTAAATGTACTAATTTTGCGCAATAATATAATGCAGAGAATATGTATCTAATGAATAGCAAAGAAAACATGAAGATAATAAATATTTTTAATTAACAGTTAAGCGTGAACAATGGAAATGAAATAGTAGTAGTTCTTGATTAGATACATTAAAATGAAAACAGATAAATAGGAATACAACGTTAAAAACAGGTTCAAGTGGATCTAATTTGCTGCCATTTTCGGAAGATTAGCTCTTTTGTTGAACATGTATGTTCAAATCGTGGTCATGTCATGTGTGTTTTGAATTTGACTAGTCCGTTGTATAGTCGTTGGGGCATCATTTCAGACTTCGCTTGAGGGGGGCAAGAGCACCATCGACATTAGACTTTCACGGTTTGTACTAGTATATTAGTAGACATCGATTAAAGTATATGTATTCTTCAAACAATTGGGGGGGGGGTCGATTTTTGGGGGTACCAACAAGGATATTTAGATATTCTTGGCCTAGATTTTGGAATATTCTTTTCCATAGCTAATACAATTGCTTTTTCAAAATCCAAAACTGCTTCATTTATATCTGATTTTAACAAGATATACCAATCAGTATTAGCTAGTTGTTGATATAATGCGTAATAATCACCTTTAACAAATTGAAAACGTTCAGAGAACTTATTCATTTTACAACCCTTAGGTAAAAACACAATGGTTTCAATCGGATAATGAATAGTATCAGGATGCACCATGCACTGATTAGTTTTTCTTGACACATAAGTAGCATTAGTGATAACAAGATCAAGAGCAGAGACTGAGTGTTCAACACACAGGTTAGTATTTTCAAAACAAAACAAAACAAAAAAAAAAAAAAAAAAGATAATTGCTGAAACTTCAATTCGGAATAATAAGTATTCCTGGAAGTTGTTCATTATTTAACCAATCAATTTTAGATATGTTGAAATCTCCAAATATCAATATATCATTTTCCAGAGGATTTAACGTACTAAAGATGTGGTTCAGGTAATTTTCAAAATTCAAAGGGGAGAAGTCCGGTTAAAGATAAACACGTGATATTAAGAGATTCTTTGCAGAATTACATTTTAGTTCAATCCACACACATTCACTTATAAATTCAAGATCAGGCCTGCGATTCACCATAAAGTTTTTTCTTATTGCTATCAGAGATCCATCACCTCTTTGACATGATTCTTCATTATATAATCTGTCGGCTCTAAAACAGATACAAGTATCTGGGAAATAATCGTAATCTCTATGAATATCGGATAACCATGCTTTTGTTACCGCTATTATATCATATTCACAGTCAGAGATTGAAGAGAAAACATCACTACTTTTAGTTCTTAGTCCACGAACATTTTGATACCAAATTTTAAGGTTTAAGTTCGTCATGCCTAGTAGGAGAATTATAATTGGTAACTTCGCCATAATTCCACAGTTTACCATAGAAAGGTCCCATGAGAATACCTGTAGGTCACACTTTAGGATCGTTGATTCGGGAGAAATCTGATTCATTCAGCTCTATATGATATGAAGAGTAAGGGTTATTTTTGGTTTTCAATCTGGTGCAAACCACTTCTTTCACATTGAGTTCCTTAACAATTCCTTCAACTTCTTTACTAGTTACTAACGGGTTAAATCTTGTTACAAACAGTGCTTTTTTTCTTGATTTAGATACCAGATTTGAATTATCTGAGCCATAGCCAACGGTGAGTTTCCTTGATTCTCTCCGAGGATTTGAAATCGGCAAGCTGTTAACTTTCCTAACTTGAAATGGTTTGATATTTTTAGATATTACTTGAGATCAGAGTGAAGGTGTTAACTTAGGGGGTATTTGCTCATCATTTCCAGTTTCACTATTATCTGTCAAATTTGGGAGATGATTTTGATCATTGATGTTAGGAGTCGGTGTAAGGGAGTCTTGTTCCAAGTCCTGGTTAGAAGTTGAAATCTTGCGGCTATACACTTTTCCTCCAATTAACAGACCTCTCAATAAAGAGTTCTTTCCTCAAATTTACAATTTCATTTTCAAGTTCAAGAAGTTCATGCAAAAGTTCACTTTTGATCTTGTTTACACTAAATTCAAGTAATTTTGATATCATTTCAATGTCCATAGAAGAACCCTTACAACAAGATAACTTGTCATCTTGTCTCTGTTCAGTTTCAGAGATACATATTTGCCTATCACTAGCTGAACTACCACAAACAAAAAAATATCTTTTTGAACACAAGCATTATATTTAAATTCACTCAATTGGATATGTTTTTTCCTACTTATTTGTTCAAAACAAGCTGAGTGACATTTTCTTTGACATACATTACATTTAACAGTCTTTTGGATTACATTGCGGACAATCATCTGCTAAAGGTGCCATTTAATATAAACATAATAACACTACTTAAGAAAAAGACAATGAACACACACACACACACAAAAGGACTCTAAATGGCCAAAAAGGAATCTGCTCAAAAATTAAAGAAATCAGCTTCTCTACCTGACAGAGAATCTAAAATTGCTGAAGACCTCACGACCCAACCTATTATGTTGTGAAGCCTAGGAACAGAAAAGATGGAAAGATCCCTGCTTAGCCACCATAAAGCCCTGCTGCGAGATACTAGTGCACCTTGACTTACTGCTCACGGTGTTTTCAGCCCCACCTCGTGGAGGAAGGGACAGTTGCTCATTGATGGTAATTGGCCAGAAAAAAGAAAAAGACCTTAAAAGAAATCAGCAACCACGGGGCCAATAATAATAATAATAATAATAAAGGTTTTCCTATGAGGTTGTGTAACACTTTAAACATCCTGAACTTCACCAGAATTATTGTAGGGACTGTGAATTCATGAAACCAATACGCACAGGCTTTCATTTTTTTTTTTTTCAAATTAAAGTGTAAGAAGGATACAATAGGATAGTATTTCTAAGCGAAGTGTAAGATCCCCAGGCTCACTGTCCTTCCTATCTCCCAGATTTGATTATCGCAAACTTCCTCCTATTTCCCTAATTCATACTGGGACTGAAAAGGCAGTACTTCACGATTGCTTAGGATATTCAGACATTTATAGCAATTCAAGACAACCGTATTCTAGAGAATAACTTCAAAACAAGTTTCAAAGTGGAGAGTTCAAACGGACAAAACTATGCATTAGTAAATAGGAAACTACTTGAAATAATCCTCACCGCAGTTTTCCCTTAACTTCAACTTTACAGTTATCTGCATCAGTCCTGAAACTTTATTATCAAATTTTGTATTATGTATCAAACTTTGTATTATGCCCATTAAACAATTATTTGCAGAAAATAATGTTTTTGCTTGTTTTCACGATCATTAAAATCCAGATTCTTGTACTTCGGTAATCAAATCATACATGTAGTTCAGTATAAACTAAATTATTAAATGGATTAAGTTTTAAATGAGCGGTTACGTACGAAAGTCCATAAAGTCCTGCAAGGAACTAAAACTGTTTAACTTGAAAACAAGTAAGTTTATTAACACAAAATTTTATGTGTATTCATATTTAGGCTTAGTTTTTTTTTCTGCTTGTTAAGATTCATCGTCAAACCTCCAATTGTGCAGCACTTACGATCTATCACTGCTTGAGTCATTTTCTGAAACCGAGAATTTAACGCTGACGGTCCTAATGCGGGATATTCAGGATCACATCATTTATCTGTAGGTTGTCCAGCTTAGTTCTTTACACTTAGGTCTTTACATGTTCCACAGCCAGAAATGACTATTTCAAGTTGGGTGATCTTGTAGACCAAGGTGTGGTCTTATTCAGTCAATCCATCTTTTTCGAAATTGTTCGTTAAGAAACTGCCAAATCTCAAAGACAAAATGTGGCGATGCCTCATCGTGTTGCACGTAGATCTCATTAATGATGACTAATCTCTGAAGTTCTGGCATAAAGAATGTCTGTAATATGTTCAGATAACTGTCGCAATTTACTTTGTTTTCCTCGAAGAGAAACGGGCCAATGATATGGTCCATTGAAACAAACCTAGCACCACACATTAATTTTGGGAATACCTCACATATACATCTCATCTTGTGTGGAGTTTCAAGCTCCAAAATTCAGGAGTTGTGCCTGTTGAATATTCCGAAACAAAGCATGGCCTTATTTGAGAAAGAATGCGAAACGAAAGGTAACCATCACCTTGTAAAGAAGCATCGATTCACAAAATTCCATCCTCACATCACAGCTTTAGTGTCTCAGAGCCTGTACAGGTTTAACGTGTAGGGCTGAGCCTTCACCGTCTTGCGTACGATCTTGTATAATGTAGACTTCGCCATTTCCAGTCCCAAAGATCTTTAAGTGATTTCATTGGACTCTGTTCCATTCTTCCCTGTACTGTCTGAATCACATCGTCACTCGTTTCTGGCCTTCCACTCAGCAGTGTCATTTCAGATTTCACTTGGGTGGTAAGATCCCCCGATAAGTAGATTTTCACGTTTTTCATTGGTATATTATTATCCTATATATTAAAATGTAGACGAGGTGGTATCAAAAAGTTTCGGGACTAGTTCTGTTTACAAGAAAGCAATTTATTTATCTACGTTTACACATTATCACCTTCAAAATAGTCACCTTGTGTAGCAGTACAGAGCTCCCAACCTTTCTGCCACAAGGTGAAACCCAAGTTTCCTCACCGGTAATGATCTCAACATGAAGGGCAGGTCATCCACGGCACGCTAACAAGTTCTTGGCAGACTTCGACATGGTGTTCCTTCTGCTCCTGGGGCAGCGGTCTGGGGACGAACTTGGCAGCAACATGGCGACATGTTCAGATCACATGTGGAGGATTATCTACACTGTTCCGTATGAGATACCAACAATGGCAGCAATGTTGTGGATTGTTCTCCGACGATCTTCATTCACAATTTGCCGACTAATTTCAACATTTTCAGGTGTTAGCTCGTTGAAAGTCGTCCTGGTCTCTCGTCGTACTCTAGTGGTGGTCTTCCGCTCTTGAAGTGCTCGTGCCACTTAAAACACCTCAAACGACTCATTGCAGTATCTTGGTACACTTGTCGAATCATGTCAAGCATCTCTGTGGCGCATTTACTCAGTTTCACACAGAATTTCACATTCGATCGTTGTTATCACCAGTTGTCCATGATGAAATCGCAGAAACGGTAACCCACGTAGTCAGTATAGAACCAACTACACAACTCTCGATGTAAACAGAACGAAGTTTCTTGGCACACTGACAGTCGGTGCTCCCTATGCCTGTGCGTGCAGCCACCCTTGCGCTGCCATCTGTTGTTGTGCTAGAGAACTAGTCTACAAACTTTTGGGAAAATTGCCCCCTGGCCTCTCCAAATAGCCTCTGCTTTCTCTAAGTGACAAATCTATACTTCTTTAAGCCTTGAACTTGTCATACCATCTCTTGATACTTGTTTCTAGTCAGGTGGTTTCCCATAAGTTGTTTGAAACTTTCTCCGCACCAAAAATGCAAGATTTTAACTCAACAAACCACAACACAAATAGTGCCTTTTCCTGTATGGACGCTGTTGAGTCACACGATCATCTACAATGCAGGCGTCATTGAGTAGTGTGGTCAGAACAAAACCTTAAATCTTCCTCCTTCTGACCTTAAAATTTTGTATTCACACGCATAACAGTTGTTGAGTTTTAGTTTGCTGCGGGACTTTATGGATTCCATGTGCATTCACTACTTTCAGTGGTGTCATTCAGCCAGTTCGCACCGGTTATCTCGAAATGGTTGAAATTTCTCAGGTCTCCGGAACCGATCGTTAAAGTTGTGTTTCGACCTCTACATCCAGTAGTTACAATAATAATAATAATAATAATAATAATAATAATAATAATAATAATAATAATAATAATAATAATAATAATAATAATAATAATAATATATTATTATTATTATTATTATTATTATTATTATTATTATTATTATTATTATTATTATTATTAATATTATTATTATTTCTTACTTCTTACGATGCTTTCCATCTTGGAATGAGACTCCACTACTGAAGAAATATGATCATATTCTTAAAATGGGTCTGGAGTCAATTTTAAACTGCTCCTTAAGCGACGAATCTTGGATTCAAGCATCCTTACCTGTGAGATTAGGGGGTCTTGGTATTCGGAGATCCGTGGATATGGCGATTCCTTCCTTTTTAGCGTCCTACCACGGATCTCTTCATTTAGTCGAGGCTCTTCTTCCGCAAGGTTACCACCTAGACCCAGATGGCACAGTTCAAGAAGGTTCTATCAAATGGAAAAATTTAACAGATACAGATCTTCCAGAAATTAACAAAAGAGGTTCTCAGGCATCTTGGTACACACGAATTGCAGCGCATTTTCATGAACTTCTCTTACAGTCAGTTATTGCTTCAGAGGATAAAGCCAGGATTCGTGCTGCCTCATCCCTACATGCTGGGGCATGGTTGAATGCAATAGCCTCTCCACCATTAGGTCTTCATATAACTAATAAGGCGTTTCGAATCTCTGTCGCCTTAAGATTAGATTTAGATATTTGTGAGCCACATCACTGTCCAGCTTGCGGGGATCAAGTTAACCAACGTGGCCTGCATGGCTTTTCATGCATGAAGAGCATGGGTAGACACGCTAGACACTCCTCTGTGAATGATATCATTTTACGAGCTCTTACCACAGCTGGAATTCCTTCCATACGTGCACCTTCAGGATGTTGTTGTTCAGATGGTAAACGACCTGATGGCATGACATTAGTTCCTTGGTTGAAAGGCAAATCACTAGTATGGGACTTTACCTGTTCAGATACATTTGCCCATTCAAGTCTCCCTTTAGCAGTTATGAATGCTGGAGCTGTTGCTAGTCGTAGAGAAGTAGAAAATCAAAGGAAATATAACAACTTCCTTGATAAATTTATTTGTGCTTCAATTGCCATCGAGACTAGTGGTGCTTGGGGATCTGCAAGCCTTGATTTTATTAGAGAAGTAGGCAGACGCATTTCTATCGTTACTGGAGATATTCGTTCAACATCTTTCCTAATTCAACGCATATCTATTGCTATCCAACGTGGCAACGTGTCGTCGGTTCTTGGCACCTTACCACATGGAAAAGAACTGGATGAGGTGTTTCTTCTCTAACACAAAGGACAACACTGAACATTTATACAACTGGACGACATACTATACAAATAAGGTGTAATATCACTGGATGGCGTAGAAAAGCAGACAGTAACACTAGATATGATGCCGTTGATAGGTGGTTTTCTACCCCTTGCTTTGGTTCGACTATCGAAATATATTTCCTGCTGACTTAATTATTTTTCGCAATTATTTCATAAATTTATTTAATGTAATTGTTACAATTTTATTCAATTTTTTAAAAATAATATTTCTCCCTCTATTGAGCTGCTATGGATATTATCAAATTTAAATGAAAGAAAAGTAGCTGCAGAATTTAATAAACGTCTTAATTAGATTACATATTAATAAGAGAGCTTTTATGCTATTCATTGTGTCGTGTACAAAATGTATTATTAATGTAAATTGAGTTTCGTATGTTGTATGTCAGCCGTTTCTGTGATGTGATTTTTTATTAAACAAAATCATATTTGATTCATAATAATAATAATAATAATAATAATAAAACTGTAGTATTATTTTTGAGAATATAGTACAGTGATGGCCAATATACATATAACGCACTGCGCACCAGGATAAAATAAAAAACATAGTTGGGGGATATTTTTCTTCACCTTCTCCTGAGGCGATGGCTCACTGAATGTGCATAAGTCATGTATTTTCTGATTGTTGTATTGCGCGTAACATTCTTCTTATTTCGTGTATCTAGACTAGTGGGCCTGAGCTACGAACATTTGAAAGTAAATACTCTTATATAAAATTGCATTACACAAAAAAAAAGTGGCATAATATAGTGACATTATATTGCAGAATTGGCTTGGTAACGAAAAGATTAAAGAAAATATCTTTAAAGTCAAAAGTAAAGTATCGATTCAGGTATATTGTGATGATTTGCTATATTCTTCTTGCCATACATGGAATTAAGAAAAGAAACGTATCTCTTTCTTTTTTTTTTTTTTTAATTTTTATTTGCGAGCCGCCATTTGGCCATCTCTTATCTAGTATATGTTTTTTTCCTTTCCAGTATTTAAAGAAACAGGACATACTGCAGTTGAAACAACACATTTTAATTTTCTACAGCATTTGACCAATGAAAATGTCTGTCGATGTAGAGACGTAATTCGTTTCTGCAACACGTGTCTAGTTTCCTATCAGAAACTTAAATGTTTCTTTTCACTTACGCAGATCGATATGAAAACGACCCCGTTAGTTTTAGGTTTAAAAGAAAGTAACACCAAGTATTCTAAAAATCAACTAGCTTTGTGACCTCTTCTTTCATACTAGCCCTGTCTCAATGCTTAGTGAGTTTTGCCAGCAAAGTGTCAATATAAGCACTCTCCATGACTTAATCATAGTTACTGAGGATTATTATTATTATTATTATTATTATTATTATTATTATTATTATTATTATTGGAATAAATAATATTCATGTAGTAATTATATTAATACCACATCAACTTACTATACTAATCATAGAACCGGTTGTTAAATTATTGAAATGACACCACTTTTTACGTTCATGCTTTTAGTATAATTTATTGATTGTTATACTTTATTCTCAGTAATTACAGGAAGTCATATAGACAATGCTGCCCTGTTGCATACAACTAAGAATTATACTATGGAAGAACTCTCTTTTACGGAGGAGGAGCAAGGTGAGACAAGTTTCGCTTTATTTGTAAAGTAATGAAGTGTTCCTCTTTTTTCAACATAAATTCTTTCTATATTTTGAGAAGTTATCATTACCTTTACGTTATTCCAGCTCAAATGGTATGTTACATTTTCTCAAAGAACTTATCGGGGGGGGGGGGGGGTAAATACTTAGAAGCAAAATTTAACACATTACAGTCATAGTACTTCTTAGAGTTAAAATGAAAGGAACTTTCGTTTAGATAGTTTCTTATATTTACCGAAAAATTGCTCGCAATTGAAAAATATTTTGGCATACACAGAGACGGAATTTTACTTTCCAATCTGTTTAACTTGTTTTGTCTTTTGTTATTGGAATTGTGCTTTTTAAGAGTAAAGAAAAGAAGAATATTAGAAAAGGGAAGAATTTTTTTTTTCTTCCATACTTATGAGACTAAGTTTGCTATGCAGATCTCGTATCGGAGTTTCCTCTCACACGTTTTAACTTCTCAAAAGTCAGAAGGTAACATAAGATAACGTAAGTTTGACTTGGCTTAGCAATTAGAGAAACAATACATCTACCTAGTGAAAACTAGTTTTAAACTTACGATAAATACTTTGAGACGATAATGGTACTATGGTACATATTTTCTGATACATTAAGCATATCAACGTGGGAAAGAGCTAATGTTAACTACCAATAACAAATAATTTTTTTGCACTCAATTCTAAATGGACTAATTTCTAAAGTTGTAACTACCAACAATCCAAAGCTGATGGCACTCGCACCTCAAAATTGGGAAAGATATTTTCCATTTGCCTGCATTCATATTTGAATAACCGAGTATGGCGCGAAAAAGGCCTATGCATTATGCTTAATATAACCGTATAACGAAATGCAATTTCATAGCTAGCATTTCAGAAGCCTATACTAGTAGATCTGTTACAGCCTTGGCACAACCTTAAAGTTTAAGGCTAATCTTGTATTTTCCGTACGTACTAGACCTACTGTAACTTACAATTTAATGCAATTGAAAGGCTAATCATAGAACAGTCTATACAGGTAGAACTACTGCAGACTTGATACAGCCATAAAATTTAAAGAGTAGCATTGTATTTGCCTTGCACAGTAGGGTTAATGTAACTTTACAGTTTAATGCACGTGAAAAGCTAGGTTTATCTTAACCTTTGTTGGTAGATCTACTGCAGCCTTATACTGGGACATAAGCTTGAGATAGGCTTGAATTTTCCAAATCTGTAGCGTAATGGATATATAGAATTAGCCTTTCAACAGTGATTTCGGACTTAAGGTTTAAGGGGACAGACTACTAAATATATTTCAAAAGCTAACAATTTTTCTTTTGCTAGTTTCTTGTAAATGAAAAGAGATAATGAAATGTAACTTACCTCCATAATAGATAATGTTATTCTACACCCGAAAATACGAATCGGAAGAATTTTCAGTGTTGCCATCCATAGAAATTGCAGTGTGACCAGAATTTGAATTACCAAAAATCTAGGTTAAGGCAACGATTAGAAAAATGAACTCAAACGGTAATTGATGACTTATCACGCTGTCTGTGTTTCTTGTTAACTACTTTTCAAGTAATACTTGTATTTATTCTGTAATAACCTACATATGTTATTACAAAATAAATAAGTTATTACAAAATAAATACAAATATTGAAACGGTAATTTCAAATTACGGTTTGAAATGCATTTAACTGGAGCGCTTATTCTATACTTGCACCAGTCTGTGTTTAAATGGTACGTTTCAAAATTAGATTATGCCATTGAGGTAACCATGATAATTAGTATTTTCAGTTGCGGGTATGAAATTATATAATGCGTTTAATATATATTTAGGCCAATAATAACTAAATTACTATACTCTACATAAAGCTACACATTAGCATTATTATTAAAGAGTATATTTCGAATCTAAAAAGGACAGGAGGCATATTAATGACAGTAATTCACAATAAATTCCTAAATAAGCATAGGATGAATAATATTCACGGGGCTGCAATCTAAACAGCAGAAAGAGGGACGAAAAGAATGAAGACAAACACATTTGTATTTTGTTACATTTTAGAGAAATAAAGCAATATTAAGTATTCTTGTGAGATGATTAACTAAAATAGGACAAAGTGCAGATTAAATATTATTTTTGGAGCAATAACTGATCGATTGTTACAAAATTTTCATTAAATCTAGTGTAAGCATTTAATCATTTATTGATATTCAAATATACGCAGCAAATATCGCGACTATTTTGTTTAAATCGTATGTGTGTCGACATCTGTTGGTTGCTCTAAAATGTAATGCCAAGGTTGAAGCGCCATGAAGTTATTACAGCGTAAGTGAAAATTTGTTTGTATGCATATGAAACAGAATGAAAATGTTTTGAGCTAATAAATAAATAAAAAAAAAAAAAAAAAGTGTAAATCGTCTAAACTAATTGTTACGTAATTTAATACCTTCTTGCAAATAGAAAACATTGAAAAGTCTCGAGTGGACTATGGGACTATTTTGACATGAAATAGTCATCATGTGTTGCTCACAAAAACGCGGACGTATTCGACGCACTGTGATGAAGTTTGGATAGAAGGAGGTGTGTCATTGATTTATAATCCAATTAGAAATTTATGGAAATCTAAGCTTTCTTTGCATTTACAGGAAACAGAAGGTAATAACTAGACTATTAAGTGTAACTAGAACGTGATAGTACTGACTAGTTCCAGTGTTGTATAATTTTTATAGTGAAATCAGAAACGAAATATGGCTCGTAGCTAAACTTACATTACACTGCCATGGGCAACCTAGCCAATGGTTTGGGCATTACGTAGATTTACTCCCTAATATGATATGCAATTAAGTTCAGCGTTATTAAGAACGATGTAGCCTCAAAAATTCAGTAATTTGAGAATTTTATGTCTCCCTGTCTCCCTTCACAAGTTTCGGCTGCTAATTCAAAATTACAATTTGAAGAATTCAAGTAAGCATTGGGCAACAAGCAAAATATTAAATATTATGGTATAGATTGATTTAGTTTCAGCACAGTTTCCGAATTATTCTTCTAGTACGTTGGCATGCCAAAACTTAGTAGGTTAGTTTAAATTTCTGCAAACGATTGTGCATGTATATCTGAGTGAGTGAATGTGTGCATGTTGGTGATTGGTGTATATAGGGAGTTTTTGGTTTCTTGTGTCTTAATAGTAATTTCGAATGTTATCATGTCCATACATGTATTTCATCGTCATGTACATCAACATAATGTTTGTTCGAGTTGAATGTAAGTGTAGCCTGATATATGTTCCCTTCAGGAACTGATACTAGCTGGCTAAACTGGGAATTAATGCACCTGTTATAAGGTAAATAATATATTAGATTGTTATACATAAAGGTATACAAGAATAAGCATATTGCAAACAGATGTATTCCAGTATATATCTGTAGCTCACGGAGGGACCCTAGGAAGTCCACGAGCTAGTTACAATTAAAAAAGAAATGAAAAATAATTAGCTAATTTCTTATATGTAGTTGTAGATTAAACTCCTCATAGACACCAATTACTATTTATCTTAGGTTAAATGTTTATAACTTGCATGGATATGTGTTAGTTGCATGTACAGTGTATGTAATCTTGTAATTTAAATATAGATCAAAGTACCAATAATTCAAAGTAAAAATTAACTAACTGCAGATTGTGAAACTGTGCTTAATATTTAATACAAACGCTACTGAAAATGTATATACAAGAGCTGTACCTACTTTAAAAAAAATCCAAGGAAGTTTTGAGAATACATTGGAAAACTATGTTAAGATTTTTTTGTTGTTGCGTGGACATATGACGTCCTATGTAAGCATATGTTAGATGATATCACGACAATCTACGACCATTAAAATAATCCTACTTTGAACCCAGTATTATTATTATCGTTGTTTATTATAAGCTATACGAATTTAAATCATAATATTAAAATTCAGTAAACTTTATATTTAGGTCTTACGGTGCTACAATGAATGAGTATAGATTAAATTAGTATAAATGGATTGAAGTCTCCATGGGATGGGGGAATGCTGTCCTTAGCAAGAACCTGGAAGAACTTATTTCCATATTGTGTTCCTATGAAAAATCAAGTGAGAATTCCGTTGCGTGACATTTCTTTATAGTTGATCATGTTGAGTTATTAAGTGATTCAGTGTTGTTGCCGTGTTCGTTAGCTACTCATTTTCTTTCTTCCCCAGTCTTATGGACTACTACGCTTCTTCATTGTGTGACAGATATGCATATGTGACTTACACGTAGAGAATCAGCATAAACGGAAAGCTGATACATGGTTGGCGCCCATGTGTATTTTCTCAGCCGTGAGTAGGTTTCGGCTATACAATTACTCATTCTAAATTCTAAATTATTCCGAAATTTTAAATTATTTCGATATTACCATTTTGTGACAACGATAATTCATCTTGATAACTAGTACATACATCTTGATCCCACATCGGAAAAGGGTAGTGGTCCAGGGAAGAATATTTCTTCTACCTTCGTCGAAGGAACTTATATTTGATTCCTTCGGGAGATATATTCGCTCTCCATTTTTTTTATTCTTTATTTACATTTATTTATTTTCTTTTTCCCTATTTTATTTCTTTATATTATTATTAAATATTTGCTGTTACGGCTTCGATAGTTTCTCCACCTGAGTATTTCTTTTGCAAGTGACAATGATTAGTTAATTTAGGTAATCGGTTTCAATATTATTTAAGAAATTGTCTAGCATCGACTTGCCTTACGCATTAAATCTGTCTCAAGTTTTGAACGTGTTGATTACTATAGCTGGAGTAGGCTTCACGTAGGACTGCAGCCTTGAAGCGCAGGCTAGAGTCAAGCTTCTCAGCTCTAGTTTTTAGACCTAGATTAAGCCTTTTCTAGGTCCAGCATGCTATATGGAATGCAACGTTGTCCTCAAGTCAAATAATTCATAATTTGTCAGTGTAAACGTTTTATTATTGTTTACGTTCATGGAAGGATAATACAAAAATCTTGCCTCATCCGAAATGAAATTGTTTCCAGATTTGTAATGATAAATACATCCTTCAAATATATTCAGTAAGTTGGTGTTTTCTTTCATTTTTTTCTTTCTTTTTTTGTTCCGTGGGTAGTATAGAAGAAAAATTTGAATTATACACCATAGAAGCAATATCAGGCATGAACATTCAGTTTCACGTCAAACCCGACGTATGTATGGAGCCATTGAGGTTTGGACCCATTTTAACGTGTTCAGAACTAACACGTACTAACTATAGTTACGCGGTAGTCTAATTGAGCTAATATAAAACTGCAAATCAATCCAAAAACACAATGAATTTATTGCATCTAACATTTAATGTAATTTTATATATTGTTTCTCGATATTTCCGACACTTTCCCCAGTTGAAGTCGCTTCTAAAAGACACTTTGTAAGTAACACTATAATCCCAAATCCACATTAAATGTTATTTGTTTGTTAATTCTTGACACTTCTTTAAAATGTCAAGGAATTAGTCAGAACATAAATGTTTACATTATATAATAAATACCTAACTAATTTCTTATAAAGTAGCACTAAAAGTGTAATTTTTTGAATTTTTGTGTTTCGGTTTGTTATATTGAAAGAAATCTTTATTCATCTGTTCTTTGCTAGTTCTCTTGGTTTATTGAAGTTTTGATTAGTTGCTAAATCTTTGCAATTTTGATTTTTTCCTAAAACACAAACAAAATAAAATCCTCCTTCTGGATTCTGAAGAGTGTGTTCAGCTATCACAATGGCTAACAGAAATAAATGTGTTTTTTTGTTTTAAATGTACACAATTTTGTATAACATATTGGGTTAGTAAAGTTCTGACATATTGAGTTAGTAAAGTTTCGTTGTAATGTTAAAAATTGTTATTGTTGATGATGAAATCCTATATGCTATCGAAGCTTCTCTAGTCCGGATTCAAACTTTGGTTTATTGTTCTGATTTTTTTTTTTTTTTTTTTTTTTTTTTAAGTATGCATTTTTCTCAATGTAAGGCGATGGTTTATGCAACGCTTTAACCTCTCCAATGTTATATATAGATAAATTAAGATGTTTCAAGAGACCTAACACAACAGTATCTTCGTTCCTTGTATCTCTAGTGTGTTCTTTAATTCTGGTTTATGTTTCTTTTTGTCATTTTAATGTAATATTTGGAATATTCACGATTTATCTGGTATACTCCTAAATGACTTAATTTTTCAACAAAATAGTTTTTATCACCAGTAGGATTTTTTTCAGAATTTACCGAAGATTTTATCAGTAGCATAATATGAACGCCGGGATGCCCAAAATCCCCTATTTACAAGAAAAAATACATAGTTCGTTATGTATATAAATTGTTTGCTTACACGTAACTCATTACAATTATTTACAGTTAATTTCTTCTTTCGCATGCAAGGATCTTTCGCCTTGCCTGAACAAGTGGAAGCACTGTACATCGTTCAGATGCTTTTTTTTTTTTTTTTTTTTTTCACTTTGTCGTATGTTAGGTTTTTCGGGCGTCCAAGAGCTGCTGAAAGCATCGGGATCCGTAGCAAAAGTTTTCCGCTAGGATTAAAAAAAAAAAATGAAATTTTTGAGTTTTACGTCCCACGGTTATGCCGATTAGGCTAAAGGAGACGGTGATAATGAGAGATGAGTGAAATGGTGGAATGAAGAAAGTGGGAGGAAACGGGAGAACCCCGAGAAAACCCACGAGCACGGTGTTTGTCCACCACAAAGTTCACTTGGCGGGGGCTGGGATCGAACCCGGGACCCCAAGCACCAGAGGTGAACGCTCTACCACAGAGCCACCGTGCCCCCCTGCTAGGATTAAAATGCGCATATCCAAACACTTATCCTTTGGAGCCTTTAGCCTTCGAGAGTAGCTGGCGTATTTCATTTTTACCAACTCGTATGAGTTTGAGCTAAACTGAAGCTATCTACTCAAAACCTAAGAGCAGTAACAGCAAGTAAACATAAATGACTAGTTCATCACCATTCTAAACCATGTTCCTTACATAGTGATAGTACAAAAATAGTTTTTCGTTATACTGTAATTGTATTAAGGACTAACTGTTAATCTCTATTGGATATACCCTGACGTAAATTTTACTATATTCCTGGTTTGATTAGCAACACTGATCATAGAAGGACAAGTATTGGTGGTATACGGAGTTATTGTATATTTTGTGCTTGTGTTACGTTTTTCATTTGAAGAGAATTGTTGTTTTATTGTTTTAGTTTGATGTGAAGAATATTCGCAGTTACAAGTTAAAGAACAAGTTGGATAAAGTGTTCGGCTTCAACGAGGCATCGGAATTCTGTGTTAATATAATATTTTACTAAATGATGACACAGTTAACGGTATCAGATACCAGTGATGATTTCAGGGGTAGCCCGGGGGTAATTTTCCACGGAGCTAATAACCCCCCTGCCCCAGATTATATCTTCGATCGTGCTGAATGTGGATTACCAGTATTTTTGCAGCACTTTTTACGTTCCGTACATTGAAATTCCTCCCTACCTCCGGAGAAAATCTCCTGAAATCACCACCATCAGACAGAAACTTCATGGACTTTTATTAACAACTCCTGTATATCGGTTGACTTACGAAAAACGCTGATCTCTGGAAGGGAGACGATCTATCCCAAAGCTTTCCTTAAAGTGACAGCTAGTAATCAGTCACAAGCATTTCAGTCTTCGTGGTATGATGTGTTTTCGTACCTTTCTGGGTGCTTTGTAAGAAAGAAATGTTTTGTTTCATAAGTATTATGTTTGGATCAAAGGAACCAGAGTGGTATTCAAGCCGTGTTTCTGATTTGGGTGATGTTATAAAGAAAGCTGTGAAAAATGAATCATCAGAATATTTGCTACATAGTGGATTTTGTCACTTGTTAGGAAAACTCACCTTCTGTGTTTAAAGGAACATCTCCGAATGTTCAAATTGATTTAATCGAAATAAAAACTACTGTCCTTAAAGAAAATATTGAATCTGAAATTCAAGATGCTTTTATATCAATTCAAGCTGATCAAACCTTAGGCGTCCAATGCAAAAGACAAATGAGCACAGTATGATAATTGTTATTGTGTAAAAAATATTAAAAAAGAGAGATTTGTAGGTTAACGTTCACCACTAGTGTGGGGGATCCCTGATTCGATTCCAGGCTACGTGAATTTGTGCACAACAGATTTTTCCGGGTTCTTCCGTTCTTTCCCATATTATTATTATTCAATTATTTCATAATCATTCACTTTTATAACCACCCGTCTCCTTTAGTCTAAAGGGTATATTATCATGAGGCGTAAATTAAAAAAATAAATATTTCGTATCGTACTTTGGTAATGGTTATAGTAGATTACATAATGCAATTCACAGTCTTGTCGTAACCTCTGAAGACAATTTACGTTATGTAGTTAACAGAACATGTCATTTAAATCTTACTAGCTACGAATGTTCCACAGCAATTTTCGGGACCATTACTCTCTCCTCATCAGCCATTATTATACGCAGCGTCCTATGGACAAATTTATAAAAGGGTCTCCCAAATTTTATCGTTTCAGAAGTTTTGTATGCATATGTTCAAATATAAATTGTTATCTTTTCGTAATATCTTATTTAACAGGGGCAGGAGTGTTGAAACCTGGAAAGCCCTTTTCAGTACGCCACTCATTACACGTAATTGTATATGGAGTCATGTAATGTACTTTTCAAGTCTTGTATGAACTCTGTCGTGATTATACGATTATGCAACTTTGGTGCGGGAGATACGGTGGAAGCTTATGTGGTTCGGATCCCACATTCAGCTGTAGATCCACGTCTCAAATAGCCTCGGTGCTGAAAGGAACGCTAAACTCTAGATCAACCTTCTTTTATGACCTGATACAAAACTAATTTTAAATGGAGAACTTCTGAAGATTTGTTGTGGTCAAGGCTATAACCAGACAAATAGGGGAGAAAGTGAAAATATACCTAGAAAACACAAATCCTTATTAGAGGAACCTAAAGATGACTTACAATGCAGTTTTATTTAGTGTTAAGAATTTCGGAATTTATATCCCTATATTTGCCCTCGATATAGTCTTGTTTTGTAGATTGAGTATGTAGTATTGTGTCACGCAAGTGACTGACTTTGGCATTCCCATTCCAGAAGATCAATCACGCTACACTACTGGACTTTATAGAAACATTAATACCCACTTGTGCTATTTTCTGTATTCTGAATGTGAGCCAACCATAAAGGTAAAACTATCCATTAAAAAAAAAAGCTTTTACGCTATTTTTTGAACCTGTTTTGTTACCATGAACTCTTAAAGCTTACATGTTCAACATGGATGTTTTCTGAGATGCTATGGTGGTTGTAATCATTTTATAATCCTGTCAAAAATCAAAATTGTGAAGATTTAGTTATTGCCCAATGTTTTAACAAACCAAGAAGATACCTGGTATCAAACAGTTGAAGATAGTATTTCCGTTAATAAAGAAACCGAAAACATTTAAAATATCACACTTTCAATGCTACTTCATAAGAAGTTGGTTATTTATTATATAATGTAAATATTCATGGTTTGAATAATTCCTCAGCATTTTAAAGGCGTGAGTAATCATCTAAGTTTAACGCGGATTTAATCTTCATGAAGGGCCTCTTAGAAGTGTCTTAAAGACAGCAAATTTTTTACATCTAGCACAAAACTATATATAAGTCTTTCTGAAAGAACTTACAGGTTATTTTTTTTTCTTTTTATTTTATTTTAATTAATTAATTTATTTTTAACAGCAAAAGGGCATACAAGAAAAGAGGTTTCAAGTGAAAGGAATTTACATTATCATATTATGATGTGTTTGTCCCTATCATTGTTTACTGTGCATACAGAATAGGTCTAGATGAAATTCTGAGATGACATGAGTTGGATGTGAATTGGTCAGATCTGCCGAGGAAGGTGTCAGAGAACACCGAAACAGTACTGTTAATAATGCAATAATAATAATAATAATAATAATAATAATAATAATAATAATAATAATAATAATAATAATAATAATAATAATAATTATTATTATTATTATTATTATTATTATTATTATTATTATTATTATTATTATTATTATTATTATTATTATTATTATTATTATTATTTGGCAGGTTCTGGGACTAGCGATGCTTTTTTCTTCTTTTTTCTTATTTCTTTTCTTCTTAATTTTCAGTTTGGACCTGGAAATGTTTCTTCAATGTTTCTCGATTTTCAGCTTCCTCTTTTAACTCCCAACATTTTCTACTATTTTTCAAATAATCGATCACTTTTGTTCTTCTTCGTCCTATAGCTCGCTTACTTTCCATCTTTCCTTCTATGGTGGTATGAAGAAGACAATTTCTTCGCAAGATGTGTCCAATCCAATTGGTTTTTCTACGAAGGATGGTGACTAGAAGCGTCCTCTTCTCTCCTATTCGTTTTAAAAGGTCTTCGTTTGTTACTCTTTCTGTCTATTTTATCCTCTCCATTTTCCTCCAACACCACATTTCGAAGCTCTATAAATATTTCTTCTCTAACTTCCGTAATGTCCAAGTCTCTGAACCATACAGTCCTATGCTCCAAATATAGCACTTGACAAATTTCTTCCTTAGTCCAATATTAAGGCTGCTAGTTAAGAGTAACCTTTTCTTGTTGAATGCTTCTTTGGCTATGGCAATTCTCGACCTGATATCTTTGGTGCAGGACGTGTCTTTCGTCAAAATACTTCCCAAATATTTGAAATGGTCAACCTCCTCAAGTACTCTTTGTTCTACTCTGACCTGTAAGGGCGCATTTCCACGAGATATCTCATGACTTTCGATTTTTCGATGTTGATTTCCATTCCATATAGTTTCCCAGTGTCAGTTATTTTGTCAATCATCTCCTGTAGTCTTTCTTCGGTTCTAGCTATAATAACCGTATCATCTACATGCCTGATCTTGTTAATGATCTGCCCTCCAATCTTGCAATCTCCAATTCCCAGTAATGCTTCCTTCATTAACCATTCACTGTAAAAGTTGAATAATTGGGGCGACATACTACATCCTTGTCTGACTCCCCTTCCAATCTCCACACTATTGGTTTCTCCTTCATTCAAGCGCAACTTGACTCGTTGTGCTATGTACAGGTTTGCGAATGAGACGTCGATCTCTCCAGTTGACCCCAATTTCTTTAAGTATTTGTGAAAGTTTCGTCAATTGACCCTGTCGAAAACTTTTTACCAGTCTATGAAGCACAAGCACAGTTTACGTCCAGAACTCGTTCTGAGATAATTCTCAGCAACCCAATGGCATCTCTGGTGCCTTTTCCTTTCCTGAATCCGAATTGAGTTTCGTCCAACAACTCTTCTATCTGGTTTTCCAGCTGTCTGTTCAGTATACGCGCAAGTGTGGGAAATAAGGCTACTGGTTCTGTAATCGCTGCACTTCCTTGCTTCCTTTTTCTTGGGTAATGCCATCATTGTAACATCAAGAAAATCCTTTGGCCATTCTCCACTCAGGTAGGTCTTGTTAATAAGTGAAGTCAGTACTTTCATTGCGTTGTCTCCTAATCCCTTGAGCAGATCTGCTGGTATGTCATCATCTCCAGTGACCTTTCTCCTACGCATGTCCTTGATGGCTTGTGTTACTTCACTTTTCAATATAGTGAGTCCTTTTTCTTTATTCACCTCTTCCTCTGCTTCGATCACAATATCTTTGGGGCGGTTCTTCTGGTCATACAGATAATCTTTGTACTCTTCCCAAACTCTAAGAATTCTTTGATGGTCAGTGACTATATGGCCTTGTTGATCTTAGTTTCCAAACGTGCGTATGCATTTGTTAGCTTTTCCTGCTAATTCTTGTGCTTTCTGGTACATCACATCATATCTGCCGCGCCATTGAAGTTCTATTATTTCTTCACATATCTGTTCCATGTACTTTTCTTTGGCTTTGTCCGTCCCTCTCCTCAATTCGTTATTCAGTTTTCTGTATTCTTTGATGTCCGTGCTTTTCGCCCTTCTGCGTTCTTCCATCTTCTTAAGCATCTCTTCAGTTACCCATGGTTTTCTCGGTGCTCTTTTCATCTTACCAATGTTATTGTGGAGTGAGTCAAGTAGACTCTGTTTAACTTTTCCCCCAACTATTTTCTACATTGTCTACCATATCGCTAATCACACGGAATTTTTCTTCAGTCTCTTCTTTCACATCACTGTCCATACTTCTTAGTCGCTCTACGTTCCATTTTCGATTTCTCCTCCCATTTTTCTTAATTGTCTTTAACCAGGTTTGCACTTCCTCCACTAGGAGGTTGTGATTCGAATCGATATGCGCTCCCGGTAGTGTCTTCATGTCTCGTACATTATTCCTGACACGCTGTTTCACAAGAATGTAATCGATTTGGTAGTGTTTTTTATCTCCTGGACTTCTCCATGTGTACAGCTTGGTTTACCTTTTCTTAAACCACGTGTTCGTCATTGCCAGATCATGTTGCCTACAGAAGTCGATAAACAGTTGGTCAAGTTCGTTTCTTCTACCTAGTCCAAATGGTCCCACCACCTTATTCGCGTCTCCTTCTCCTACTACGCTGTTAAAATCTCCCATTACTATGGCGCTGACCTTACCTCTTCCCTCTTGGTGCAATATGTCGCTAATCTCATCATACAGCACTTTTACTTCATTGTCATCATGGTCGCTTACTTCAATTAAGCCCGTTATGTTCACTTTAAAATTCCATTTCCACTTTAAAATTTTTAAGTTTATCCATACGTCGTAAAGTTCGTACGTTCCATGTTCCTATGCTGAAATGAAAGTTATTACTATTATTATTATTATTATTATTATTATTATTATTATTATTATTATTATTATTATTATTATTATTATTATTATTATTATTATTATTATTATCTTTGATGATTCTTCTCGGAGTAGTCCTCATTCGGAGATCCGAACGGGGGACTATTTTACGTTCGGATTTTTTTTTTTTTTTTTTTGTAATGTCAGTAAGAACCATCATATTTATTCTCCTCTTTCGTCCATCCTGGGAAAAAGATCATGTGATAGTATTCCCATTTCCTTTCCACATCTCCATGCCGTTGACCACCTTGTGGTTCATCCGTCCTCCGAAAAGACCGTTGGCACAGCGCAGTAAATAATAATAATAATAATAATAATAATAATAATAATAATAATAATAATAAAACGTTTGGAAATTATTATAAATGTGCGCCAATTCAATTCAATATAACTTTTAAACATGTACATTTCAGCATGCTTAAGAAGTCCTATTGAAGATAAATCAGGAAAATTTTGTAAATTCTTGTTAATAAAGTGAAATCTGTACTGCTTTATAAATCTGATATTAACATGATATGTTTTTCATGTGATAAATTCGTGTAGCATTGGGTATATTGAACCTGAACAGGATAGCTTAATAAATGAAGTACCATACTCAGTTTTCCTATGTACTAAATACTATTCATGGATATTTCAACTTCATAACGTATACAGTGTACCACTTCCAAGGACTTCGGGGATATTCTGATGTTCGAGAATGTTCCAAAATTTATTTGGTGGGTGTTTAGCACCCGCGTAAAAAGATAGAACAAAATAAGAAAATAGAAAAAGGAATAGAAAGAAATAAAAGAAAAAAGAATAGAAAGAAATAAAAGAAAAAGAAATAGAAAGCAAAAGCACAATTAAGCATGCTCACAAGCGAGAAGCGAAAAATAAATTGAACCTTGAAATTATGGCAAAGATTTTCACCAACCAATCGAGTTTCGATGAAGCACTTTCTTTACGACTGAGATGAGAAGTAGAAATTCCGCAAAAATTTTAATGTTTGAACTAAAACAAGTCTACCGTTTCAATTTACTTCATTGTATATATTATCATTATACAGGGTGATTTTTTAAAAACTCACGGATTTCATTTGGATCTAAGGATGGGAGATTTATGGGACTATGATTACTGGTTTAAATTCTTCCGGAGTAATATCGACCACGCCTCAAGAAAAATGGCAAATATTCGCCAGCGTACCTTACAATTGGAATGAGGTTTTGGATTTTTGAAGCGAAATTGCAGAATACAAACTAAATGTTAGTGAGAATGTAAATTAAGTGTTAATGGTGACACTTACATATCACATGTGAATAGCTATAGCCAGTTTCTTGCGACAAACGATGAAGAGATTTCTTGGGTGACCTAAAGAGTCGATAACATCTGCCTGCGGGGTCCGATGCTTCTCTGTCTCACTCAGAAGCGATCCTGTTTCTTCCAATTTATTCACTAGTGACCATATTATGTTCCTGTCTGGGGCAGAACGCGAGACAAATTTGTTTCTAAATGCCGTTTGCGTATCAACAACAGATTTCGTTCTCCAAAACCTTTTCACGATAAACTCATGTTGCTCCAAAGAGCACATTGTTTTCATTGTGTCCTGATATCATACTCATACAGTAGGACAGAACTATCCAGCACAATTCTCAATACAATGGCCCAGTTTCCAGTTTCTTATTGACCTTGGCGAGGTTGTCCAACGAAGTAAACTCAAATCTCTACACCGCACCGCACCTCATTCCAATTGTGAGGTACACTGGCGAATATTTGCTGTTTTTCTTGAGGCGTGGCCGATATTACCCCGGATGAATTTAAAGCAGTAAACAGTTCCATAAACCTCCCATTCTTCCTTGATTATTTGCCATAAACCACATGAAAATCGGACTTCAGTTAGAAATTCTAGACCCAAATGAAATCCGTGAGGTTTAAAAGAAATCATCCTGTAGAACCGCTGTGGGTACGCCGTCATACCCGCATCCAGGAATATTTTCCACTGTAAGAAAACCTCTAATTTCATTCTAGAATACAGAAAACCGCATTTTCAGGAGGGTCAATTTCCAAATGTTTCGCAGGAGAAGCCTCCGCTAAACGGGGAATATTTCATACCCCAGACCTTCGGTTTTAGACTGAATTAGAGCTCCCCAACTGGTTTGCAAAACCCGACACTCCTGACCAGTTTAATTACACTCTGTATTCATTTCCTTTACTTATCCGTATTACAAGGATATCAGTTCTCCTAAAAGTCTATGACACACCTAAGTTCCACAGAAATAACATTCGCTTTTTAAAACTTTCTCTATAATTTTGATCTTGATAACTTCTAATGGTATAGCCTTGGTTAAATGAGTTGTTACTAATAAGTCATATAATTTTTATTCAAGTTTTCGACTATTATCTAGTTCAAATGTCTAATTATTTACTCCCTAAAATTTCGATAATGTACTTTGCGTTGGAACTTTCCCATATGAACACTCCTACACAAGCACATATGCAGGAACTTATTAAAGGTTTTGGAGGGTCCAAATTCAGTATGAGGATGAGTTGTATTAAAATTAGTTTACAAAAATTTACAAAAAAGTCAGGATTTTAAAAGGGGTCCGGACTTCCAGACCCTGCCCCCTGCGTACGTCCCTGCCCCTACATATTAACGTTGATTTAATATTCAACACATACAGAACATTATATTGTAGTCTGAAGACATGCTTTTTTTTTTCATTTTATTCTGACTACATTTTTTTATTGTCAAATTCATTATATTTAATACATTGTTCGTTTTTTTTAAAGGTGAAAGACTTTTAGTACATTTAGATGGGAAATATAAAACCCCATCTAAATTACACTGAAACTTGGATATGGTGCCAACTTACAAAAAATAAGTATACTTCGAAGCAAAAACTATTATACATTGCAATATACAAATTTTTAATGCTGTAACTAATTATTATTTACATATTCCTTGTACTTTGTAACTAATGTATAGTAAAAATATTTCTACAACATAAAAGCATTGCATGTAATAAATCTCTCTCTTAGTTTGCCGTTCGTACACTACGATTCAATGTAATTTCAACGTGCTAATTATCTGGAAATTCTCAAAACAATTATGCTGTCTCACTTCTATAAGTAATTGTATTCTGTAATTAATTGTGAATTTACGAACATTTACATTTACCTTCTAATGGATCTTGACCAGTGATAATTTCAGAATACTTCTCCTGAAGGGACTTTCATTATATGGTGGGTGAAAGTAGTATTGCGAAAATAATGGTAACGCACGTTGACGCAATCGAAGATAATGCCTCGGGGCAAAATTTCGTTGCTTCGTCCGGGGAGAACGCTCTCCGGACCCTGGTTGAAATCATAATTTTGACATAAGCAATTGGATGAAACAGAAACATGTGCTATCATCTTTTATTTATTTTATTTTTTATTTTTTTAAACTTTGTAACACAATTCTGATCGTCATTTGTTAGAAATATCCTGCAAATTCCTCAGAAGGTAACGAAAACAAGGTATTCATAGCTCAATAAATCCGTCTGGATTGGACTATCAAATATCTTGTAATGTAGAATATAAATGGAAGAGATTATGAGCACAAGTTTGGTTATAAACTCGCCCACTATATCCATAAAATGCAGAGATTATTACAATTGTCTTTTCTATTTTTGAAGAAGTTACTTTCAACAGTCAATTTCTTTTTTTCTTTCCTCGTTTGGGTTTATTGAACTTCTAAAATAAGACAAAATAAGTATAAAACGCGTTCTGTAAGAATGTATAAGATATGGGGAAGACCGCTTAAACTGCCGAATGTTCAGGTATCCAATTATAGAGGTAAATTTAACATTAATAGCGTAAGAATAACTTTGTTTTAATGCAACCAAGTTCCAAGATAAATGGCCAATTTACAGAGTAATACGTAATGCATATCGTATGAGAAAATGGAGATTCTATAAAAGTAAGAGTAAGTTACACAAGAGGCTAACTTAGAGGGGTTTACTTCTATTAACCTAACACAGAATCCTATAGAGAAAACCTCTGAATTCATGGTCATATTATTATCTCTACCTAATAGCTTTTTCAAACACGAAAAACAAAACCAGTGAAACGATACGCACCAACTGCTGTATTCCTTTATGATAAGCTTGCTCTATTATGCAGCTGAAAGTATTTTTTGCTAGATTCTCACTACCTACAACAACATTCCTACAAACTAAAAAAGTCTTGAGAAAGAAATATAGCCAAAGAGGGTCATAGATAAGGGAAATTTGTTAAACATTAGTCATTAGTCAAACATTAAACATTAGCTAAGTACAGCAAGGGAAGCGGAATAAAGTTTCTAGTACAAGCTAAGCTTTCAAGGATACATCTATAGAAACTCTCAAGAAGGCAACAAGTGATATAAAGTTTAAACTGGTTTACTGCAATATTGTAGCTATTATAAATGCATGCCTCTTCTGCAGAGGATACAACTATCAAGATCAATGAATCCACACTCACTTGGTGGTGTAGGAGAAATGTTGCAAGACAATGTTATGATGAATGATTCGATATTCCATATGTGAAACCAGATCTAATCAGATGAACGTTTTCTAAATGTTTATGTGACGGGATCAAGATAAATCTTGCTAGTAGTAATATTGCCATTCGATTTGCAACCATATGAAAATAAAAGCCAAAACAGTTTAACCCGAATTCTCTTGTTAGAAGAGAGTAATGGTAACTTGAATGGTGTAAAGATTCCAATTAATGAATCTTTACACCAGTGAACGAATCCACTACTCTGGATGGATCCCAGTGAATGGATCCAGTCCAGGTGATTTATCTCTATTGTTAAGTAGAGAGAAATCACTGGGGTAAAGAAGTAACAGGAACTGGAATTTCTGCGTACTGCAGGTGCATTTTAACTTGTGTCATTCGAAGACTTCAACAATAATCTTATCGAATACAAAACTATAAATAGAGTATTTCCGTTAAATTCTTACGTGATACATTATACAAACCATGTAGGATAGACTAGGTTTCCTACATCATTGATGATGAGCTTACTGAAAACACTAAGAAACAAACATACGAAAACATTTTTTTTTTTTTTTTAAATCGGAGAGAAGCCATTTGAAAAACAAACTTATGTTATACTTATCATATGAATCTTACGTGATATCGCCAATCAACTGGCTATAAGTTCGATTAATTTAACATTTCGTCTGAAAAGTGTCAAAGTGAGTATTTAAGATTAATAATTCTAATGTTTCGTATTATTTTAAATGAAATTTTTGCTTTTCTTAATTCAGTTCCGATTGGCGATGGAATTTGTGTGGCCTCTCTCATTGTTTCTGATATTGGTGGTCATCAGATCGTACGATGTAAAAGTAAAGCAACAACCTTGTAAGTTCCATATGTTGTTCTATTATTTTTCTTGTTTAGTTTCATTACTGTATTTACTTACTAGTAGATGGGTGTCACTGTTAGGATTATGTGCGTCAATGTTAGTAATGTGTGTGGGAGTATGTATATTATTGCCAGAAGAAATCAAACAATATATACATTAACATTATGTAGACGAAAAACTTGGATAGGAATTCCTTAGTTTCCATAATTATCGACAAAGTTTCAACGTATTTTTGCAAAGCAGAACATATCTGCTTCCAGTATCCCCGAAAAGTTTAGAAAAGTATTTCAGCGGCTTTAAAATTTATTTTGTTGATCCACTAAATAAGTCAGGTATTTACCATGCTCAGTGTGAATGTGACTGACTCTTTATATATAGATCAAACCAAACGCAACATCCGAATTAAAGAACATATTAGACAATCAAAGAAGTCACAAAAGGGGGTATGTCGGGATTGTAACTTTACCTAAAACAACAACATACACAATACAAAACAGGTTAATGTGATAGGTTCAGAAAAAAAAAGATTAAAGAATCATTCTTTATTCAGAAGTATAAATCGGATTTAAATCGTGATTCTGGCAATATTGATAAAATCTGGCCACCTACCTTTGATGTGTATTTTGGATCTGGCAACAGTAACGTAGCATAGACACCGCACTTCTTCCAAACTCAACTTTTTTAGTACCGATCTCCTTCGTTATATTTATTTGGTGATATGTATTCCTTTTAGCATACCATATTTCTTTCATCCATTATATCCTTGTTACTTTACCACTGAAGACGGAACTCACTTGTTCCGATACGCTGGAGAATATTTAGTTTTCTCACGGGAGGATATGTTGATAAGTAACCAACTTTTTGTTAATTAACAATAGATACACTTTGTTTTAAGCTTTCGCGAAAAGAGCTCAACATTTCTCTCAATAGTTTTTATGTATATGTCGTGTATTTTTGGTTCTAAACCGACTATCGTTTCGCTGGTCTTATTGCCAGCCTTCTCAGAGTCAGAGGCATACTGATGCTGAGGAGGTTAGCAGTAATAACAGTGAAACAATCGTCGGTTCCAGACCAAAAGTACACGATGTATCACCTGAAGATCGTAGAGAGCAACAATAGATAAAATTTGCTTTTTAATAGTATGCTTTCCATATACAGTACGTAATTAAAAAAAAAAAGTGTATCCTAGCAGGACAAAAGCTATCAGTGCATCAGATTGGCAACGAATGACGTATTTTTTAATGCCAAAAAAGTTAATGACAACGAACGACATACTTTTTAATGCCAAAAAAGTTAATGACAACGAACGACGTCCCTTTTAACGCCAAAAAAGTTAATGGCAACGAACGACGTACCTTTTAACCTAAAAAAATAATGGCAACAAACTACGTAATTTTTAACGACAAAAAATTAATGGCAACAAACAACGTACTTTTTAACGCCAAAATTTAATGACAACAAAAGACGTACTTTTTAACTCCAAAAAAGTTAATGGCAACGAACGACGAAGTTAATTTTTCTCGATTTTCTCCAAACCTGCAATCAGTATTTATCCTCAGACATATCATTTGATATATCGGTTGATATATCTCATGTTTGGACAATATTAAGGTAAACGAGAATTTCTAATAGTAATAATTATTTTCCCATTTGTGGTCTACCATTTACCAATAATGGATCCATAGATGCTTCTCTGATCAAATGGTTTGAATGCAGTTTCGGATAAAACCATCTTTGCGGTATAATTCTTCTTGATTAGGTAGTTTAATCATGTAAAGCCGTCGACAAAAGCAAATGGAGTGTTTTATATATACTTAGGTAGATTATGTATAAAATATGATATTTCCTTATAATCGTAGACTGTGCAATGTAGTGTCCTCTTTCTGTGTGAACAATATAATGAGCTTACATATGGAATGTTTTAATTTTTCATATTAATTATTTTTTATATTTATTTTCTTATTTTTATTATGTTGTCACGGAGGACAATATCCTATGCATCCCTTCTGATATTGCTATATTTGATATTTTGTATTAAGTTGGGTAGAATAGGCATATATTTTATTTCAATATTAACTCTTTAGATTATCAGTACTCAATTCATTTTGTTGATTATTCGCATGTAATGTCTGAATTCAGATAAATATATAGATATTTAATTGGCTGTTTATGTATCAGCGGCTCAAGAGAAGGCACTGGTGTGTCACATTTTCTAAACTCGAAATAAAGTTCAACATTCCATTGCAATGTAATACAACGACACATGCCAAACATGCTTTCTCTGTCATCTGCAGGTATATTTCCGAGATTAAACTACTGACATACGGTACTATCCTAACCCATTTCACCTAATAACTCTGTTTTACCGAAAGTGGCATTTACTATTGTCTTCCCTCGAGCCGCTCATGTGTATTTTGGTGTTCTGTACCTGCGACTTATTTTTAATTTTTTCTGGTAATTGGCAAACTTATTGTTGTGTAAATTAATAATAATAAATAAAGAAAAAGATTCGTAAAGACTATTGGTCCATAAAATTGCCCTTTCTTATTTGATATTACAACCACTATTGTACCTAGGTATTTTAGTGTAGTTACATCAATGTAGAACAGAACAAATAATTTGGGACTTTAAATAGTTTGGTTGGAGGTAGTTCTAGATTTAATCTATTCTTCGCTATTGAATAGTATAGTTGATTTGCGACACTGAACTACTAAAAGGATACTACTAGTATTGAAGAAGTTAAGTAATGTCTGATTTACATGTAATTTAATATTGGGCTGAAAGAAAACTTATTACAATTTTGGAATTTTAAAGCAGAAGTTACTGAAGTAGATGAAAGCGGAGCACAATGATTCAAAAAAGTTTTATTTTATTTACAATGGCTGCTTTATTTCTTACAACAGATTCATTCGAAAAGCATGTCTTGAAACAACCATCTTTAAATATACTGTGAACATTCGTTGATATAATTCAATATACAAATTTAGGTTACATGACGGAAATATATACCTAAAGATTGCCATTACTTAAATAAAGCACTTATGATGTGTCTCTTGCAATTATCGTGTTTTGTCTGCTTACAAAATCCATATTATTAATTGGTATACCCACATCAGCAGTGATTTTTAACTGATGTATCTGCAAATATTACGATTGCATTGAATCCAATATTGCGCATTTTAGCTTTGAAACAATGCCTATATTAAATAAAAATAAAATCTGACCAAATCACTTGCTATTAATAATCTGTGTTAGAGTTTCGACAGTATATCATTGCCTTCATCAGACAGATAATGCAACACTGATTACTGGTCAACAAAGGTTTTGTCTTAGAGCTGAAATTAGCTTTCTTTTATATATTTTTACATGCTGAATCCAAACCTGCAATCGAAATTTATTCATCACCCACAGTTTACAGATTTAGTATGTAAGTATATTACTAATCTTTATTACAGTCCTACCTCTTACAATTTAAAAACGGGATTTGAACGTGCAATTTCAAATTGTTTCTTACATGAGATGGTCCCACAAGTTGTCGCTCAAATTTGATTGTCACATAGCACATCTGATACAGCATCACGAGAAATGAAAATGACCAAAATTTAAGGTGCTATGGACTAGAATGGTAGGACTTACGGGGTTTCATTTAAAAATCCAAAAAATTATATAGGAAATATATAGGTTTTAAGTAAATATCTTGAAAACCGTTAAAGCAATAAAAACAAAAGGTGCACAATATGAGAACAAAATGCCGTATCAAAAACCACAAACAGTGTTGCCATAGATGCAACAGTGTTGCCAACTCAGCTTAAAAGTATTTTGTTTGAAATAGCACCATATACAAATGTCCACAGATTTAAAATGCAGTATTATTACTAAACATAACAGTAAAATATAGTAATACAGTGTTGCACACTGTTGAAGCTACGTGTGCTGAAAATGCACAATAATATGTGGCAACAAAGTGTAATAAAGGGATCTGGGTCTCATATTATGGATTTAATTGAAATGGAGAATAACACCGATAGTATAACATAGCAAAATGTCAACAGTATCACAAACGTTTGATGCATTTAAAAAACGAAATTAAGTGATGCCAGTTTTACGTCCTATTTCAGCACCGAAGCTATATAGAACGGGACCTACAGCTTAAAGTGGGATCCGAACTACTATGAAAGATGAAAGAAGACAATGAAATGCCAGGTGAAAAGTACAACCATGACCTCCATGTCCGAGGTGGAATTGAAATCCGCGATTCCTAATAAGTTGGTGGCCTAGCCTTCTAGACCACACGGCTATCCGGGCCGATTAAAAACGAAACGAGGTAATAATAAAATAATTATATTTTTAATGTGAATATTGTAATATTACAGTGTACAGTAACATAATCATATGATGTATAGAAGAAGAAGTAAAAGAATATGTCACTTAACACGAAAGACATAAACCAAGAAAGTACTCTGCCAAATCTGCATAAGATAATCTGGAAAAGAAGTTTACAGAATTAGAAAACACGGGTTTCTTTCCTCGTGTGTAACATTTTGTTTTCGCGAGTTGTCTGCTTATTCACCGGTGCTACGGAAGTGTAATGCAAATCCGTGACTTTTTTAATGCATTCCTTTGTTACCCTCTGTTGCCACATATCAGGCTTCTCCATTGTATGATCTGTCAGGAAAGTAAATGTACACCTAGTTTTCGAGTCTGGCATTCCTGCGCTCCATCCGTGGAGAGTATGAGAATTAAATCAATCAAATGTTTACTGGGGGGCAGAAAGAAAAGCTTAATCTGAATAAGACATTGCAGAGGGGCACAAGCTGTGAATACGAATAGTGCATTGTGTAAATAAAGGACGACACCGAAAGAGAAAGCCAGAAACAGCTGTTAAACTTACAAAAAAAAGAGTAAAAATTGTCGAAGTGGGAACATAAAACACAAATACAACAAATACGCCGACAACTAAACGATCACCATGCCATGATCTTGGTGTAGTGGTTAAGGTGCTGGCTTACAAATGCAAAGGACGCAAGTTCGAATCCTCGATAAGGACATTTTAAAATTTTTTGTTAATAATACATACAACTCATGAGAGATGGTAAAAGAGGTCGTATTTAGTTTTTCGTAGCAATTATTATTGGTAATGTTTAGTACTGATAATACTTTTTGTCTTTGCGTATTGCTTTTGTTCTTGTCTTCATTTCGAAAGAGAAGAATATCCGAACAAATGCCACCAAAATTCCTCATATTTTGAATTTAAACGCCATTTGCAATTAGTAAAGAATAAAAATTGAACGTTCCGATGTAGCTGCAAAAAGTAAAAAGAAAAACATGGAAGTAGACCATACTCATGGTTATTAAAAATACAATTTCTACATGCCTTACACCTCCCGACCACGTTTCTACGTTAGCAAGTAAGAGGTTTGTGTTTAGGTTAGGTTGGTCAATACGTTTTGCAAAGGGGCCCGGTTTAGCTCTGACGCACCACAGGTGCGAGAAGGGAGAAAAACACTTTTTCTCTCTCCCTCTGTGTGTCTACTTATCTATCAATTTGTATATATATAACGCTATTTGTGAATGCCATAACCACCCTAATTTTCAGCGGATTGAGACGAAACTTGGCACAAACATTAATTGTTGAAATATCTTGATGAGTTCGTTAAACAGAATAATCAGATGAAAATGTTCAAAATGGTGGCCCTTCAAACTCTTAAAAAGTTCCAAGGGAACCAAATTTCGCCCATAAATAGGTATTCAGAAAGTTTGAATAAATTTTCCTCTTTTACTGAAATATTTGTGTGCAGAAACTTATTGAAATATTGGACCCGATTAATCGCCTAAAGAAGGTTCACGCCCTTTCGCTACGGTCAGGTTTTTTTTTTTTTTTTTTTTTTTTTTTTTTTTTTTTGCAGGAGGGGGTTATTTTCCTATTGGAACAAGATGATTGTTAGTGATGATATGAAATTACACATTGAAAGTGAAGTAACTTGTGCAACGTGTTATTTGAAAGAATAAGATAATAAATGTGCATTCCTCTAACACAGAGAACTGTAAATCATGTATTTTGAGTTCGGGAGCCTGAATGGTTAGGAGTGTTATTTGAATTGCTTTTTAGTAACACATTACATTGCAAATAAAGGTAGGCAACATTAGTGGTAAGTAAAACAACAACAATAGTAATAATAATAATAATAATAATAATAATAATAATAATAATAATAATAATAATAATAATAATAGGCGTTGTTTGTGGCAAGGCAATATCTTCCTCAGTTCTTCTTCAAACGTAATGATTGTAACGCCATATCTCCCTTACAAACAAAATATTAGCAATTTATATCGAGAGAACGGGAAACTGTAGAGCGATGGGACCAACGTTGGACAGTATGCACTCATAGTACTCAGAAAAGTAAGCGATTTCAATGCAAAAGGAACGAAGAGTCATTGTCATGGGTACTCATGGGGCCACGGCAGAGCCCTCTTTAGGCAAAGTGTCAATAACTTATATCGAGAGGTGATACTGGGATGGGACCAACGTTGGACACCGTGGACCCATAAAGCGCATCGAAAAAAATAGAGGGGGGGGGGCGCCAGCCAGCCTTACTTATTTCCACATAATAATATAAAATTATGTTGTCGAAATACACACACGAGTTAGCTACTAATATTTCATATTATTATTATTATTATTATCGACAGCGTCTTTTCATTACGTGTGCGTGTTTGACATGAAGCCAAAGAGAAGATCCATCATTCGTAGAAAGAATAATAGTCAGTTACTTTAACTGTGAACGACAGCGAAAAATACGAAAAGAGTGGACTACCTGTAGCGTAAAGAAGCAATATTTTCTCTCAAATGGATAAAAAATCAAGCCGAGATTGATTCGAACTCGCATGGACGGCGCGAAAAGCCAGTGCTTTGTCCACATTTTTTTTTAACTGACTCACTGAACGTGTTTCAGTAACTTACTTACTTGCTAATTTTACTTGCTTCACTCGTTTAACTTGCTTTTTCTAATAACTTATAACGACAGGGACACGGACACAGAAACATCGAGAACAGTTAAAAATCATAGATGCTCTCCCGCCGGGAATCGAACCCGGAACTCCATACACCAAAGGCGCACGTGCTAGCGACTAGACCAGGGGGAAGGGCACCACTCTATCCCTGTGTCGTTAGGGATTACGACCACTGTATTGCCAGCTATCACTTCTGTGGGTTGTATACTATGATCACATGTTTCTTCTCTGCTGGAAGAGTAAAACCTACATTATATGTAATACATGAGGTATTTAGACCTACATGCTCTTCATATAATGTAATAAAAGGGTCATGCTGGGAATAAGAAAAAGAACATTCCTTGGAGAAAACGGAAACTATTGGCATCAGAAATATTTATCTACGAGGCATGCGCAGTAGTATATTTCAGAATAGTTACTGTTTTGTTCAGTAAACGAAGAAAGGGGTATAAAAAAGCAAATATGTCGCGTCAACAAGATCGACCAGATTTGACAGGGGCGGAAGCAGATGTATAGTAATACAACAACTTCGCTCAGTTGATACGAGCCGAGCCGGTTGATATCACTACCCGAGTTGATCTTCTGCTTGGGCTCAAGAATTCGACCGTGCAGGTCTCAGCCTTAATTTTAAGAACTACAGTATATACTTATATTGGTGATTACGACATTTGAGGCTGTCTCGTAATAATAATAAAAAAAACTCTTGTCTTTTCGTTATCTAGACGAGACGAGATACACTAAAATTGCCCCACGAGATGCACCAAAATTACGAGAGGAGACGTACCCTTGCCGTGAGCAACACTAAAAGTATCCCACATTACTGCCTACATTTCTCATGGCTTTTGGTTTCCAGTCTAATCAGGCCATTATTTCAAACGAGTTAAAACGAGCTGAACGAGCGAGAGAGCCATTATAAAACTCGACTCAACTCGAAACTTGACCTCGAAAACAGCGCCTTGGCTTGGAACTCAACTCAAGAAAAATACCTTTGACTCGACTCGGATTGAACTCGAGTCTAGTCGAATTTTGGTTCGACTCCTGCTCATCCCTATTCGTATTTGTATTTTGTTTCCACTTCAACAATTTCTACTCTTTTTTTTCTTCGTTTACCTATTGTTTCTGGATTTCTCTGTCGGTGTCGTCCTTTATTAACACCATACACTATTCTTATTCCCAGCTTGTGACCCGCTTCAATGTCTTATTCAGTTTAGGCTTTTCTCCTTACATTGACTTGACATGTGATTGATTTAATTCTCACTTTCCGCGCACGACCGATGAAAATGTTTTATTATTATTATTATTATTATTATTATTATTATTATTATTATTATTATTATTATTATTATTATTATTATTATTATACTATTGAACTTGCACGGCGAAATTACTGTATAATACGATATCATTTCAGTAATTTTATTCCATTGTATGTTATTTAATTTATTAATGGGCACTAAATTGTCTCCAGATCAACGAATAAATTAACTACGGCATGCACTTTGGTGGAAATATCATTACATGAACATGTTTGGAACGAACCAATAATCTTATTGCAATGATATTTCCACCAAAGTGCATGCCGTAGTTAATTTATTCGTTGATCTGGAGACAATTTAGTGCCCATTAATAAACTAAATAACATACAATGGAATAAAATTACAGAAATGATATCGTATTATACAGTAATTTCGCCGTGCAAGTTCAATAGTATAATAATAATAATAATAATAATAATAATAATAATAATAATAATAATAATAATAATAATAATGATAATAATAATAATAAAACATTTTCATCGGTCGTACGCGGAAAGTGAGAATTAAATCAATCACATGTGAAGTCAATGTAAGAAGAAAAGCCTAAACTGAATAAGACATTGAAGCGGGTCACAAGCTGGGAATAAGAATAGTGCACGGTGTAAATAAAGGACGACACCGAAAGAGAAATCCAGAAACAGCAGGTAAAATGAGAAAAAAGAGTAGACATTGTTGAAGTGGAAACATAAAATACAAACACGAATAGGGATGAGCACAAGTCGAGCCAAAATTCAATTCGACTCGAGTACAATTTGAGTCGAGTCAAAGGTAATTTTCTTGAATTGAGTTCCGAGCCAAGTCGCTGTTTTCGAGGTCGAGTTTCGAGTTGAGTTGAGTTTGATAATGGCTCTCTCGCTCGTTCAGCTCGTTTTAACTCGTTTTGAAATATTGGCCTGATCAGACTGGTAAGCAAAAGCCATGAGAAATGTAAGCAGTAATGTGGAATACTTTTAGTGTTGCTCACGACAGAGGTGCGTCTCATCTCGTAATTTTAGTGCATCTCGTGGGGCAATTTTAGTGTATCTCGTCTCGTCTAGATAACGAGAAGACAAGAGTTTATTATTATTATTATTATTACGAGACAGCCTCAAATGTCGTAATCACCAATATAAGTATATACTGTAGTTCTTAAAATCAAGGCTGAGATCTGCACGGTCGAATTCTTGAGCCCAAGCAGAAGACCAACTCGGGTAGTGATATCAACTGGCTCGGCTCGTATCAACTGAGCGAACAGCTCGAGTCGGCTCGGTTGGGATGAGCCGATGACCCGAGCCGGCTTAGTTGGAACAAGGCATCGACTCAGCTCAATTGAGCCGATGGCTCGAGCTTTCTCGGTTGGGATGGGTCACCTATTCGGCTCATGTGAACCGGTTCGAGCCAGCTAAGTTGAAACTAGTTCATCAGCACGTTTCGACTCAGCTCAACTAAGCCGATGGCTCAAATCGGCTCGGTGTGGTGAGCTGTTGGCTCGGCTCACTTCTCGATTCGGTTCGATATTGAATGAGCTGTAAGCCGAGCCGCTCGAGCCGTTGAGAAGCCCAAACCCGGTCCCAGCTGTTTTGAATATGTTTGGATGAAGCCTATAACTTTTAACAATTTTTTGCTCGAGCCCGAATACTTGCCCCTTCGGAACTCAAACCCAGAACGTGACCGATGTCCTTGCCTCCTGAAGACTTCCAGACGACCGAGATCGACAGTCAATTAGCTTTTACTATTCAGATACAAACCGTATATCTTTTAAAGATTATACATGGAGTTGATATAATAATAATAATAATAATAATAATAATAATAATAATAATAATAATAATAGTTTTAAACTTGCCCTGAAATTTGGCAAAACTTACTTAAAAGTAGAGATTTCGGGGAAAGGGTTCCGTACCTTCAAGACACACCTCTGCAACTACCAACATTTTAAATTAGAACCTTTTATTGAAGTTTCATGTAGAAAGTATGTTTTGAGGAAAATAACTGTAATAAATATAACTGAATATCACGCGACAGTAAGGCATATAATAAACTAATTTTTAGAATATGCAGAGGTAAATATAAAAGCTTTGCTACAAAAATACCTACACAGAGCATAATTCAATGAGCTCTGAAATACAATGTAACGAAATAGCCTGTGAGATTCAGTCTACAGAGCAATTGTTACTTAAAGAATGGACATACACTATTTCGAGAATCGAGACAAGACGGGAAATGTTTACGATACTTTTCGTCTCGTCTCGATTCTCATCTCCAAAGAGAGACGAAAATTTTGATTTAGCCCTGACCCGTCTCGAATGTAAAATGTTAATTCTCATGTTATTTTATTTGTTTTAGAAACGAGATGAGAAACTCCTCTTCTCGTGAGCAACATTAAACCAAACCGAAATATTCTTTCCAAATGTCACGTTTCTCCTTGTAATGGTATGACCTGAGCGATAATTTAGCTTCTAGCTTTTAATCTTCTACGAGATAATAATAATTATTATTATTACTATTATTATTCCTGAAGATTTGATAGTTCAAGTATTGAAACATCCGAGTATTCAAATATCATAATATAATAAAACGTATGTTATCGCTGATCAATCGCCATCAAACATTCTAAAGTAAGAAAAAAAAAATTGCAACGTGCATTCGCAGAAGCACCTTGACCACTGAACCGCGATCGCTACGCGGTAAACGATCCGTCTTTAGTCTGGTTACGTTAGGTTTCTTTGTCTCCGCTTGCAAACTTGTATGTTATACTTTTCGATTCAAAATGTCTTTCGTATTTCTTTTATGAAGTCGGCAAAGTTTATATTAATAACTTGAGTTTTTCTTAAACCACTGGTTCACAAGTTCGTTCTTTCTCCACACGAAACTACAAATGTGACAGATTGAATTCTCATACTCCCCATTTCTTTCAAAACAGTCGCCATTACCTGGTCAAAGACTTATTTCCGCCACGATTCATATTAACCAAAATAAATTCATTTTTCGGAAGCGGAACTTTCACTTTCCGGATTTCGCAAAATTATGGAATTCAGTTATACTCCGGAATTCAGAAGAATTTCGGAACTCGGAAAGAATCCGGAATTTAGAAAATTCCGGAATTGAGAAAAACTCTGACTTTCGAAAAAATCCGGATTTTCCGAATTCCGGAATGTTAACGAAATCAGAAATTTCTAAATTCCGGATTTTTCCGAATTCCGAAATTATTACAAAATTGGAATTTTCCGAATTCCGGAATTTGTCCGGCTTTACTTTCGGGAGTCCGAAAACTAATAATTCCGGAACGGGCTATCCCTAGTTTATACACAACCTTTCAGAACACTAAGCTAGTAGCTGTCTACAAACAAACAAGTAATGCAAAGCATGTTGTATACTGCAATACGTCATGTATTAAAATCCGACACCATGACCCTTTTATTACATTATATGAAGAGCATGTAGGTCTAAATACCTCATGTATTACATATAATGTAGGTTTTACTCTTCCAGCAAAGAAGAAACATGTGATCATAGTATACAACCCACAGAAGTGATAGCTGGCAATACAGTGGTCGTAATCCCTAACGACACAGGGAGAGAGTGGTGCCCTTCCCCCTGGTCTAGTCGCTAGCACGTGCGCCTTTGGTGTATGGAGTTCCGGGTTCGATTCCCGGCGGGAGAGCGTCTATGATTTTTAACTGTTCTCGATGTTTCTGTGTTCGTGTCCCTGTCGTTATAAGTTATTAGAAAAAGCAAGTTAAACGAGTGAAGCAAGTAAAATTAGCAATAAGTAAGTTACTGGAACGCGTTCGGTGAGTCAGTTAAAAAAATAGTGGACAAAACACTGGCTTTTCGCGCCGTCCATGCGAGTTCGAATCAATCTCGGCTTGATATTTTATCCATTTGAGAGAAAGTATTGTTTCTTTTCGCTACAGGATGGATTTTCTCTTTGGTTTCATGTCAAACATGCTCACGTAATGAAAAGACGCTGTAGATAATAATAATAATAATAATAATAATAATAATAACATAATAATAATAATAATAATAATAATAATAATAATAATAATAATAATAATAATAATAATAATAATATGAAATATTAGTAGCTAACTCGTGTGTGTATTTCGACAATATAATTTTATATTATTATGTGGAAATAAGTAAGGCTGACTGGCGCCCGCCTCCCTAATTTTTTCGATGCGCCTTATGGGTCCACGGTGTCCAACGTTGGTCCCATCCCAGTATCACCTCCTGTTTTCTCGATATAAGCTATCGACATTTTGCCTAAAGAGGGCTCTGCCGTGGCCCCATGAGTACCCATGACAATGACTCTTCGTTCATTTTGCATTGAAATCGCTTACTTTTCTGAGTACTATGAGTGCATACTGTCCAACGTTGGTCCCATCGCTCTACAGTTTCCCGTTCTCTCGATATAAATTGCTAATATTTTGTTTGTAAGGGAGATATGGCGTTACAATCATTACGTTTGAAGAAGAACTGAGGAAGATATTGCCTTGCCACAAACAACGCCTATTATTATTATTATTATTATTATTATTATTATTATTATTATTATTATTATTATTATTATTACTATTGTTGTTGTTTTACTTACCACTAATGTTGCCTACCTTTATTTGCAATGTAATGTGTTACTAAAAAGCAATTCAAATAACACTCCTAACCATTCAGGCTCCCGAACTCAAAATACATGATTTACAGTTCTCTGTGTTAGAGGAATGCACATTTATTATCTTATTCTTTCAAATAACACGTTGCACAAGTTACTTCACTTTCAATGTGTAATTTCATATCATCACTAACAATCATCTTGTTCCAATAGGAAAATAACCCCCTCCTGCAAAAAAAAAAAAAAAAAAAAAAAAAAAAAAAAAAAAAAAAAAACCTGACCGTAGCGAAAGGGCGTGAACCTTCTTTAGGCGATTAATCGGGTCCAATATTTCAATAAGTTTCTGCACACAAATATTTCAGTAAAAGAGGAAAATTTATTCAAACTTTCTGAATACCTATTTATGGGCGAAATTTGGTTCCCTTGGAACTTTTTAAGAGTTTGAAGGGCCACCATTTTGAACATTTTCATCTGATTATTCTGTTTAACGAACTCATCAAGATATTTCAACAATTAATGTTTGTGCCAAGTTTCGTCTCAATCCGCTGAAAATTAGGGTGGTTATGGCATTCACAAATAGCGTTATATATATACAAATAGATAGTTAAATAGACACACAGAGGGAGAGAGAAAAAGTGTTTTTCTCCCTTCTCACACCTGTGGTGCGTCAGAGCTAAACCGGGCCCCTTTGCAAAACGTATTGACGAGCCTAACCTAAACACACGCCTCTTACTTGCTAACGTAGAAACGTGGTCGGGAGGTGTAAGGCATGTAGAAATTGTATTTTTAGTAACCATGAGTATGGTCGACTTCCATTTTTTTCCTTTTACTTTTTGCAGCTACTTCGGAACGTTCAATTTTTATTCTTTACTAATTGCAAATGGCGTTTACATTCAAAATATGAGGAATTTTGGTGGCATTTGTTCGGATATTCTTCTCTTTCGAAATGAAGACAAGAACAAAAGCAATACGCAAAGACAAAAAGTATTATCAGTACTAAACATTACCAATAATAATTGCTACGAAAAACTAAATACGACCTCTTTTACCATCTCTCATGAGTTGTATGTATTATTAACAAAAATTTTAAAATGTCCTTATCGAGGATTCGAACTTGCATCCTTTGCATTTGTAAGCCAGCACCTTAACCACTACACCAAGATCATGGCATGGTGATCGTTTAGTTGTCGGCGTATTTGTTGTATTTGTGTTTTATGTTCCCACTTCGACAATTTTTTTTTTTTTTTTTTTTTGTAAGTTTAACAACTGTTTCTGGCTTTCTCTTTCGGTGTCGTCCTTTATTTACACAATGCACTATTCGTATTCACAGCTTGTGCCCCTCTGCAATGTCTTATTCAGATTAAGCTTTTCTTTTTGCCCCCCAGTAAACATTTGATTGATTTAATTCTCATACTCTCCACGGATGGAGCGCAGGAATGCCAGACTCGAAAAATAGGTGTACATTTACTTTCCTGACAGATCATACATTTTCAGCACACGTAGCTCCAACAGTCCCACTGTACCACTATACTTCACTGTTATGTTTAGTGGTAATAGTGCATCTGTGCACACTTTATATGGTGCTACGAGGGGTGTTGGGAAAGTTATGTCTATGGCGGGCTAACAAGAAAACCAATGAGCTGAGAAAGAAAAACCGTTATTATTTTTCAATCTAATCAACTGCCAGTTTTACACATCGTCTCCATTTTGTTCCAAGTGACTCAATGCCTTCAACATAAAAAGATTTCTCCTTGGAGTCAAAGAACTGAATCACAACATCCATTACCTGCTTGTCGCTTGAAAATCGCTGGCCTCGAAGTATTTTTTCAAATGGCATACAAGATAATAATCATTTGCGACTAGGCCAGGACTGTAGGGTGGGTGGAAAGTTGAGTCACTCCCTGTTTTTTGATAGCAGCCTTCGCAAAATAGGATATGTGTGCAGACGCATTGTCATGAAGAAGCAAAATTCGACGATTTGCACTTGCGTGTCGTTTATTCTGAAATGCTCGGCGTAAATCTTCAAGTGCTTTTTTGTAAGTAGTCCCTGTGATGGTATGTCCCTTTGGTATAGCTTCAAGCAAAAGAATTCCTTCCCTGCCCCAGAAAACGGTTACAATAACCTTGCCAGCTGATTTCTTTGTCCTGAAATTTTTAGGAGCTGATAACCCCTGATGCTTCCACTACATGGACTCTTGTTTAGATTCTGGGTCATACCAGTGAGCCTATGTTTTCCCTGTCACTACATGCTGGTAGAAGTAGTTATCTCCTTCCATAAAATCCAAATTTTCCTGACACATTTGCACCCAAGTTTGCTTCTGAAAAACGTTCAAATTGTCAGGAACCCATCTGGAACAGACCTTTATGAGCCGAAGGTGTTGGTGTAGAATATCCCAAACACTATGAATATCAATCCTTACTTCCTCCACTATTTCTCTAATCTTTTTTCGTCGATCTGACTACCAATTTTGTACAATTTCCACGACTTTAGGTGAAGTTGCTACTTTTGGTCGACCACTCCTAGATCATCTTCGACGTTTGTTTTACCAAACTTAAATGAGCTTATTCATCGAGCGACAGTGCATCATCACCATACACTTCCACCAAATTTTGATAAATTTCATTAACACTGAAGCTTTTATGAAAGAAAATACGAATCACATGTCTCTGTTCAAATGCTTTCTGGGTTTTGCTCAACTTGTGCACTTGTGGAGGCTCTGATGACCTGGTCACTTGACATTTTTCCTTGAAATCTTGTTCACCTTCTTAAATATGCTTGTCCTTTATGGCCAGGTTGCTTTCATTCAACTAAAAAAGAAAATAGAGGTAATTAGACATGACTTTTCCAATACTCCTCGTGTTTCAAACAAAATACTTTTAAGCTGAGTTGGCAACACTGCTTCATCTATGGCAACACTGCAGTTTTACGATACGGTAATTTGTTTTCATTATATTGTGCACCTTTTATTTTAATTGCTTTAATGGTTTTCAAGGTATTTACTTTAAATGTATATAATTCTATGATATAATATTTTTTTGGATATTCAAATGTTGAAGTAAGTACTATCATTCTGGTCCATAGGCACCTTTAATTTTGATCATTTTCATTTCTAATGATGCTCTATCAGATGTGCTATATGGCAATCAGATTTGAGTGACAACTTGTTGGGCCTTCCTTTGTTAGTAGTACCACATATATTTACATTTTTAAAAATATTGATTAATTATTTTAATTTGTGGTTACTTTGTTTGGTTCTTTGAAATAAATTGAATTCCTCTATCTGTTGATTTATTTTTATCTCTTGACTGATTTTGGTTTCTCTCCTGATTTATTTTGATTTCTCCCTTAATTGACTTTGGTTTGTCTCTTAAGAACAATTACATCCACTAGTATTCATGTAAAATTTAACATATACACATAATTATCTTCTCTTTTTGTCATTTTTAACAATTTCACCACCACCATACACTCACGCTTGTAGTAATTTCTACTTCCACACATACAATATGGCCAAACACACCCATTTCATACCTCCAGCATTCTGAAGTTGGGGGACCACTTTATCACATTCATACATTAATCGTTATCAATCCTTTTAATCCATTTCGTCATCCATCTTTTCTTTGAATGTTAGTTGGTTCTTAATATGAAAACAACTGAAAGGAGAGTAGACTTTAGTTATGGTTTCTTGTTCTTTGCACTAGAAAACTTTCCTTCATTATTTGTGAAACCACGGTATTCATTTATGTTGATATACTGTAATTCTGTTCTAAGGGACTCGTCTATGGTTGGATATATCTAGGAAATAATAATAATAAAAGAAACTTGTATTATGGGGTTTCAGTGGCTCCACAGTGACATAGTGTCATCCTTAGCCCCAAACTATGTTAATTGCTTCAGATACATTATGTCCCGTTAAGAAGTGTATGAGTTCATCATTTGGTTGAAAATGTTTCAGTTTTATTCTTTCTGTAATGTTGGAAATGAATTCATACGTCCTTTCCCTCTTTATTTCAGTTCCCCATTGTTCTTGCCATTTTCTAATGGTAAGCTTCTTGATATTATTTTTGTCGACTTGATCTCCCATTATTTCGGTTGCTCGGAGTTGTTCGTCTTTCTTCATGCAATATTTAACTGCTTTTTCTTTAATGTCCAAACTGGCCCGAGTAATATTCACTATAGTAGTGAATGCTGGTGTAAATATTGTCCTATAGTCGCCGGTGAGTCTTCACAAAATTGTGCATTGTGCTACATCAATTATTTCCTGTTCCTTCATAGCCTATTATTGAGTTAAAATTGACGTTATTATAGATTATTATTGCCGTTCTTGGTATATGGAACCTATTTTGAGCTATGCTTACAGATTTTTCTCATGAGTCTTGCTTTGCCTTAATAAGTGGATTATAATATTCTTTGTCCTTTCTATTTTTTTCCAGTCTCTTTTGTTTAATTACTTAATTAGATGATTGCTGATATCTTTTCCTTTATGCCATCATTATTCTTTGTAATCTCTGAAGTTGAGGGTTCCGAAATGGTTTTCTAAAAGGGGTATTTATCTTCTCTTTGCTGAACATTTTGAAAGTTCCTCCTTAATTATATTTTCTACCTCTATTGCCATTTCGTTTGGGTTATCTGTACTATTGATGTGAGGAAGATTTAAATTTTTTTGCAAACTTTTCACGATTTATTTTTTTGATGTTATAATTAAGGCTTTTCATTGTTGGTTTATTTATGTTTACAATTATGTTCGAGTCGGCTAATATGAATATAATTACATAGTCGCTTGTACTAGTACCTTCAATATCCATCCAGTTTTTGATGTTACGTCAATACTGTCACCATTATTATACCTGCCTCTGTATGTTGGCAGATTTCCGTGTTTATTCTGTACGTCTAATTTGTGTTGTACTATAAAGTCTTCCAATTGGATTCCTTTGTCACCCAGCATTGAACTGAGCCATAGTGGAGACTTTGCGTTAGTGTCTGCGGTTATTATTAATTTGTGATCGTGATAAGTATTGCATATATCGTGTAACATATTCAGAAAATCTTGACTTAGAAAATTAAATTGACAATATATGTTAATTAGTTTGAAGTTATGCATTTCGGTTTCAATTTCAGTGCGTTAAACCATTTATTGCAGTACTGTCAGATGTTAATATCTTTAATCGTCTTATCAAAGATGATTATTACTGCCTGGAGTGTGAAATCCTTATTTACCATAAAAATTGTTGCTGTTATAGGTAAATAGAGGGAAAAAAATGAAATAAAATCTTTGAGTTTTACGTCCCACGGTTATGCCGGTTAGGCTAAATGAGACGATGATGATGAGTAATGAATGAAATGGTGGAAGGTAAATGGATGATTTTTCCATTAATTGTATATGGCTCTTTTATTATTGTAATGCTAATTTGATGTTCTTCAATTGTTCTTGTTAGTTCTAACATGACTATCTTTGAGGGCATGGCATTTAATTGCATGGTTGGATGTTATGGTATCTTTACTTAAATATGGCAGTGAAGCCATTCTCTCTTACTATCGGAAGCTATTCTGCCGTGCTCTTTAGCCATTTATTCGTAGATCTTTTTGAGATCCAGAATCCTGTCTCTTCTTGTGTATACTTCATCGACAAGTTGAACATGTTCCTATGCACCAGTTTGAATTCCTTTACTTTTTAGGTGGATACGATCAGCTTCTTCGTATGTTGAAAATGTTATGTTTTTATCTTTTTCACACAAGTTGTGTACAAGAACCTTCAATGTTACAGTTAACAGCTTTGATCTTCTAAAGTTGTTAACTTATAGGAAAGTTCAAGATTTTCATATGAGTAGCTACTAGTTACGTTATCCTTGTTTTCCTTAGTTTTCGTTGGATTTCATTTTGTCATTAATTTTACTTGAACCTGGTATTTCTTCTGATTGAGTTTGGTGTTTTTATAATTTTTTGGACTGAGTTTGTATTTAGTTATGAACTGTTTCCACATACTTTTCTGATTATTTGGTGTCATTTTTAATAGAATGTGAGTTGTTGTCAATGTACCATCTTCATGTTCAATGCATTTTCTTATTGACTGCTTTTCTGAGTGCTGTCTTTTTTCTTTAATTACATTATCTATTGTATGAAATTTAAATTTTATGTGTTTTATTTGTTTCATAATTCTCTATTGGCCTAAAAGAACTTCACTGACTCAAGAGGAGAAAAACGTCATGCATCTTCCTTTACTTGATCCAAGAAAAATATTTCTACTCCGCTACACATAAAACTCGGCCTTTTTAATAATTTCATCTCAAAAGCATAACTGCCAGAGGTTATCAATGCACTCCTAGGCAAGGGACTGCATGGGTTATCAATGTCTGAGAAACAAATTTCTCAGGATTAGTGATGGTACAATCAGAGAGTGTATAGGTACTTTTATAGTTTCTCAGACCAGCAAACTGTTTCTTAATGGGAAGTTAGTGATGAGCTTAATGAAATTAAAGAAAAAAAAAAGCATGGCTGGCGTTTACAAGAGTCAGCAGGGTTTTGGGGGAATTGTAAGTCTGAGAATTTCTGGAAGCTATTAGCTGTATATCAGGCATTTGGGAGCAACATGATCCCTAAAATGCACTTCTCGAACTCACACATAGATTTCTTCTCTCTAAGTCTTGGCACTGTGAGCGGCGAGCATAGTCAAAGTTTTACCATGATGTGGAAATAGAGAAACGATACCACGGAAAATAGAGTCCCTTTATGTTAGCTGATTATACCTGAATTTTACAGAGATGCCATGCCAAATATAGGCGAAACTTATTTATAAAAACATTTTAGAGAAAGTTTTAAACATGTTTTCTATTGCAACACCACTTTTTGCACGCATAAGTTATATAAATTGTAGTACACAGTTCTTTCCCCTGCTCATCAAAACTGTGGGTGACAGAAAGAAACTGTAACTAGATCTGAAATTGATTTCTAAATACTGCTAAAATACTGCTGAGTTTTTGAGACACATATAGCTTTTTTTTCTTTGTTGGCTAGTGTTATTAATATTACAGGGTAGTTGTTCTCCGATGTTTTTGACTAGTCTGCAAATTGCCTGCACATTAGCGACATCTCTTGGTGTCAGGTAGAAAGCAGCGCAGCTAGCGACAACTATTAGTCAGACTGAACTATTAGGACTTAGCGTCACTGCCAGACTAAGGCGTCTTGCTTTTATAATAAGAATTAAGAATATCCAAAATATTTTCACCTAGATGACCGTGACTGAAATGCTTTGAAGTTTGCATAACATTATAGGAATTAGCGTTACACATAGGCTGACATGTTTTACTTTTAAAATAAGGGTTAATTATTTTATTTGGTTACTTTTTGGTTACAAAACAGTTTACTTAATTTAATTGATTTACTCTTAATGATTGAGGCTATTTTTCTTACTGATAAAAATGCTAAAGGTTGTATTTGCAATTTACGTAACAATATCAAAGGCACGTATATACTTTTTAAAAGAGAAAGCGAAATTATATAAAATATTAAATAAAATCATAAAAAAGTTTTATTTTCTAACATTTCATCAAAAATCTACTTTCTTACTTTATACATCAAGTACACATGAATATAGACTGGATTATTTGTTATTAAAAGCATAACACTGGAGATGATATATGAGAATACGCAGCTACTATGTCCATTTGCGTAAAATTTATTATTTTCCATATCAACGAATTTTGCTTATTTATTGATTTCAGTTTGATTTAACTACTGCTGAGGAAAAAAAAAAAAAACTTTTTACTTAAAAACTAATAACGTGTCTGATGAAACCAAAGCGAATAGTTAGCGAAACGGTCACACGTTATAATTTTTTAAAATAAAAAGTATTGTTTTGCTCAACGAATAGTTTAATCAAGTTTAAGTAAAAAGTATCATTTCAATAATTTAGAAAGTTCACTTTGTTGTTCATTTGTACGCATGAGACCACCTTCCTGTGATCGATAGGATTTACTTTGTACATCTAAATACTATAAATATAACGATTTCGTACTTAAGTCCATCGTGGCTTACCATCCCACCTTCTCAAATCACATCGATAATCGTCTCAGAGAGCAATATTCTTTTCGCAGATATGATAAGTGCTTTGTAGTCTACTTCTCTCTCCAGAATTTTAGCCTAGGGAAACCTTTCGAAGTAAGTATCAAAATGGACTTGTCACAAGTTTCGACAATGGTTAGGATCAATTTAAGGACGATCTTTTTTTGGATTGAAGTCCAAAGAGCCTAATTACACTATCAGCGCCGTTTTTAAGAAACACATGACCCAGACTCAAATTAACTGTTGGCTGGAGAGGTACAAGGATAAGTATAAGTTCTTCCCAGTACTTCAGATTGCTGATGTAGGAACATTCTCTCGTTTTGGGAAGCAATCATGGTACATAACGACCCATGAAACTCTCTTGCTTGATTTAGCTGCGTTTGCGGATCTTTTCCGTGAGAGAAACTCGTGGCTCTTTCAATAATTTCTAAGCAGTGGAGTTTTTTGGTGTGTGTGTGTGTGTGTGTGTGTGTTTGTGTGTGTGAGAGAGTGAGATTGCTTGGATAGTGATAGAACGATTATAGCTCCCTTAGTTTCGTTAAATGTTTACTTATATATTGGTGAGATTTGGACCAGGATTTTTGTATTGTCGTAAATATAAGTTTTGTGTTAGTCATAAGTTAAAATTAGATATGGGAAATTAGTTTTTTGTTCTTGTCTTCAGTTTTTTATCTTTGTCAGACAATTATTTTTATTTTTTTCGTAGAGGTTAATATTTACTTAGTTGAGTTGCGTTTTTTGCTGTTACTGTGTTCTGTTTATTTAATTTTTTGTCCATGGATACTTTTTTGTTAGTGTTATAATTTTATTATTATTATTTTCCTTGTTTTGTTATTGGTGCTGAGTTAAATGGTTTGGCTGTTCTATATTCTCAATAGGATATAATCAATTATTTGAGTTTTTCCTTCTTTACACAGTGCATTTATGTATGGGTTTAATTTGCTCCCTTTATTAGGATTTTAAATATGCGTATGCAATTAGTAGGATAGGTAATGGGTTTTTACCTTGTCGTAAGTAAGCGAAATTTCTTTTGGTATTTCCTTTGCTACGTTACTTAACATGGAAAAGGCACGTACGAAACTTCCGCTCTTCTGTCTGTCTTCTGCTTTAAGTTACGTTTTAGCGCTTGTTAATTTTATCATTTTTAAAACGAATAAATTTTAACAGAAATCTTTCCCCTTGTATAGATTTGAGAATTAAGTTTATGTTCCTTTTATTTTCTGTTTGATTTCAGATTTTTCAAGGGTCTATATTTTTAAATTTAAATTTATTGGTATTATTAATATTACTTTTAGTGCTATTAATATAGTTATTTTTATTATTTTTAGTAATTATTTATATTATTGATTGCATCGGGCCTTTATCTTTAGGCATCTTGGAAACTTTTGATAGATTAAATTATAGTAGCTTTTGTTATACCGAGTCGTGCACTTTATTCGTTGTATTTTATTGCATATTCTGATGCGTCGTTATTGACATTGATAGTGCATAACTAGAATTTGAATGTACAGTTATCCTTATGTATAGTGTCCTGTTCTGTTTATTTGTGCTGTTTAAGAGTTCTGGGCGTTACAAGAATTAAGATACGAACTGCCAATTAATGTGTTGTTATGTAGGAGTTGATTTAATTCGGTCGAGTAAGTCCACGCTCTGCTTTTTATTGAGTCCGTAAGCACTTCCTACTATATGTATTTTTGAGCCCGCTGATTTCCTTTTCTTTTTTGTATGGAGTATTCTAGGTATTTTTGTTGTTGTGAAGATGAGGGTTTCCGCTCTGTTTGTTTGTTGGCATTTTTTGAGTTTGGGAGTATAAGTTTTAAGTATAATTTGTGTATTGACGACGTATATGTACAAAGATATATTAGATAATAAGATTTAGACAAGATGTGCTTAGCACCAACATGTTAGCTACGATTTGATAATAATATTATGTATTATGAAGTATTAAGAATTAACATATTGAGATAAAGGCAATGATCTACGACCCATTTAAAAGAAAATGTATCTTACTAGAGAGTATCGTACAGAATATATGAGTACTGTAATTCTGGACTTCGTGTAGAAAATGGAGCAAAATTTTATTATGTATGGGAATTTTGTTTGGAGTTTCTTTCGAGAGTGGGCACCGTGGATCAATTGTAGAACACTTATTTCTTGTGCATGCGTCCCTGGTTCAATGTCCGGATGAAAATCAAGTGGACAGTATCGTGTCCGTGTGTTTCTCGGAGTACTTCCGTTTCCTTCCACTTTCTCATTCCACAAATTCTTCCATCATCATTCACTTGTCTTAATCATAGTCTCCCTTAACCGAAAGGGTATAACGTGGCACGTTAAACTGAAATATTTCATTCATTTATTTTTTGTTTTTATTTTTCCTTTTCTGCTTAAGGAACAATACTTTTATCCATAAGGGCATGTTCCTTTTTAGCTTTTGATTTAACGAAGATTATTATTGTTACTTTTAACATATGAATATATAGATTGTTTACCACTAATCTTAATTTTGCTAAAGTTATTGTGAGGTCATTCAGTTCTCTTTCTTCTATTTATAATTATACGCATTTATTTATTTATTTACTTTTAGCAGTATGTGTTGTTTTAAATTTTGAGCATATATATATATATTTATTTGTGTGTGTGTGTCTACTAGTTCGCAAATTGACCCTACGTCGTAGGATTTGTTTACCTTACGTTTAGCGACCTTTTGTTGTGCTTACTTGTGTATTGTTCGTTTATATTGAGGTAATGGTATATGACCCTGGTCACTTAATTCATGGTATCAATTAGTTTTTGGATTATTATTTTTACGATGTAATTTTTATTATTGTTGCTTGTTCTTAGGAGTGCTTCTTTAATTACTTTTGTTTGTTTCTTTTTTCTTTTTAAATTGATTTTACGCAGGGGCACAAGTTCGTTACCAGGACTCTGGTGTCTTGGTATATTGTATCGTTTTCGTTTTAAGATTATTATTTTGTTGTTGCGATTAGCCTCTCTTTATGTCGTATTCACTCTACATTTTGTTGTTTCTTTATGTTAGTCTTGTTTAAAATTTCGAAACTAATTTCAATAGGTAGCTTATTTCCTTTTTTCCCCTTTGACTTGTTATTTGCAACTAATTACGGACATTTACTCGAACTTTGTGTAAACCGAACTTTCAACAGTATTTACATCATTTTGTGATCAGTGTAGTGCTGTGTTTAACCAAGTGAACATCTTTTCTCTATTATTTGTATATCTCATCCTCTGCAGTTTCTTCATAGAGACTGTGATTTTGCAAATTGCTTTTATTCTGTTTCTGAACTTTATGAACATGCTCAGGCTAGAAACTTGTAATAGTGTGAAACCAGAGAAGGGCTATAAATCTTGAAGTTAGCATAATGAAGACAGTATAGAAAAATAACGTGTACAATACGTTATTGTACACATTATAGGTGGCTGCGCTATAAATGAAAATTGCATATTAGTAGATATAGTTTAGTATATATAAAACCATTTTGACATGTTTTATATAACATCATAGAATCATACTGTAGTACTAATATGATGTATTTGAAGTTATTTGTTGTTATTTATTACATAGAATTAGTAAATATTTTGACGTGTTTCATACGTATGTACAAATGTACAATAATTACTGTGCTAGACTGAACGCGAAACAATGAAAGTATGTAATTTTTAAGTAAAATTTTAGTGGAGTCGTTCTCAGATAATTTTTCTTCTAAAGGATTCCGAGGATTCCTTTCTCATTTCATAAATCATGTATAAGATTAAATGGGAATAGAATAAGGGACAACATGGGAGGATAGAATACAGGAACAAAGAAGTAAGTGGTTGATGAGAAAACGAAAACAAAACAAGAAGGATAAAAAGTGAAAGAATAAACGCTGAACTGGAATGGGGTATTAGTGATGAACAAGAAATGGGAAGGATATTTGAAGGTAGCAGAATACCAAAGATACAGATGAAAAGGAAAGCGGAAGGGCGTAACAAAGAAAAGGATAATAAAAGGGGAAAAAACAAGAAAAGAAGAGAAGAGAAAGGAAAGAAAGCGGAGCAAAGAAAAAAGTGAAAAAAAAAAAATGGCTTGTAAGCAGGGCCGGATCTTGAATCCTGCGAACTACGCGTTCGCAAGAGAAGCCAGGTGAAGGAGGGGCCAAGCTGGAAAAGGAATTTTGTATTTTAAACGTGAATATTTATTAGAGAAAATGTTACGATGAAAAATTTTCCAAATAGCTTCAAATAAATTTTGTACAGACTGAGATACAGATAAAATACATCAAAAGGACAATAAAGTCGAATCTTTGCGTAATTGATTGTAAAATACTCCTTTACAATTGAAATTGACCTGTACATCAATTGGCGCCAATCCCACACTCGCAAGTGATGAGGAGTTAGGTTAAAATAGAATTATAATTCAAAGATTTATTAAAATTGATCAAAAATAGAGACAAGATGTTACAGAATTACAAAATTACAAAATTACAAAATTAAAATTAGGTAAGGAAAGACATTATTAAAGTTATTTCAAGATTGTGATGAGATCGTAATGTTTTCTTCGGAGTTTTACTAAGCTGCACCTTTTTCAAGAAGACGACCAACATCTTCAAATTAAAAGGTATGTGTGTGCTATCTGATCACCGTTATCGAATAGAGGAAATAATCAGGCTTTGTTGAGTTGTGATTTTGTAATGTTTTGCCTATCCCGTACACAACATACAGCTACACATTAATTACAATCAGTTTAATGAAAATACAGATTTTAAATCATGAAATTCGGCATTGTATTTGTTTTCCTTGAGATACTTTTACCAGCTATTTCCTGGGCATTTTAGAGAATGTTCAGAGGACAATCTTTCTACTTTCGGAGCTACGCTATTGCAATAAAAGGCACTACGTAGGGGGGTTGATACAAGTGATGCTAGTTGAGGAAACTTTTCTGCGGCGCAGGGAGATTTGGAAAAGATATTTTTTAAAGAGGGAAGAAGGGAGGTTTCATGAATATAAGAGAAAATATAGAAGTATTTAGCTTTCCAATAGATTTTATATTAAGCACTACGGGCTACGGCAGTACGACTAAAGACAGCGGCATTCTTTCCACAATTCCTCCATATGCTCAAAATAAAAATGTAACAGACCCTTCACTCCTTTCCCAACAATCCTCCCGCGACCTTGCTAGAGGATGCCATTGCTAAAATATGTCAAATGGGAATGGATCAACAAATAAAAGGAAATCAAGTGCACGTGTTGCTTACGGATTGGGCGGTATTATCACAGTAGAAAGAAATGTCTTCAAGAGTGCGCCACTGTGTTAAAAAAAAAGTGTTCCCGCATAGTGCTTCGGTTTAATGACCATACTTAAGGGTTGAGAAAGATCAGTGTAAATGAAATGCATATTATCAAAATTCAAGCGACTAGTCTTTTGTTGTCCATTGTTCCAGGGAGGGTGGCGAATACTAGGAAAAGACGGGAGGTATAAATGGAATTTTTAATAATTTCTGAGGGAAATTTTAACTTCCTAATATTACTGGCTCACAATCGCTGCCCACTGTGTACTGATCACTTTATCAATGTATATTAGTCCATTTGTCGATTGTCAATATTTTCGTTTTTATCCTGAGTTGTTTTATTTATTTATTTATTTATTTATACTTTTAGACATTTTAGTAAAACTTAGGAAGTGTACAACTTCTTTACAGCATCAAATTACCGCTGGAATATTCTAACTAAACATTCACCAACATTGACAGTAAAACCTCTCAGCTGCACTCATTGGGAGGGTAGAACTGAAGCTATATTACTAGAGACGAAACTTTTTCGCACCGATTTTGATATTTTGTAGCATTAATTAACACAATTTCGCATTTAATTTTAAAATTGAGCACTTTTTTTTTTTTTTTTTTTTTTAAATTATGGAAGTTGTAAACAGTATATTTTGGTAGGAAGGTGTATATCTAACACAAAAATGAGGATATACCTTGATTAGGTGCATATTCACTGAAATATAGAAATTAATGCAAAAAATTTAAACACTTCCTCTAACCTCATTCTTAGTTAAAGAATAACATGCAGCAAGACATTACCAATTCTTCTTTTAAATTTGTTCTCCTATCAGTAACAATCATATTATACTTGGGAAACAATCTCTCGGCATCAATGTTCGAGACTGGCAACCATGTTGAACGTAACGAGCTGACAGCATAAGACCTGTGGTTAACTTTTAAACTGTTTAACAATGATACAATGTCAACTTGTTTATCCCCACTGTTGAGAACCTCAATAACCTTTTAAATTCACTGTAAGCAACCAACAGATCATGAACATTTTCACCCAAAACACAGTCAAGCATTTAAAGAACAGTTCAGGATCAAATAACTCGCAGAGTTTTTTCGTAAATGCAACGTTTTTTTTAAAGTTAAATAATATTGGAAATTCGCTTTTAGTTATTATTAGCAATAATTAACAAGAATTCCACTTTTTCGTTTTTATTCACATTTATCGCAAGTAATGCCGAATTTCGAAAAAAATTGCGATAATATAAATGTGATTTCTGGCTCTGAAACGAAGTTTAAAGTTCCGTGAAACATATACACATTCTTTTTCAAAGTTTCGCACATATCGCATTAACGAAAAAGTTTCGTCTCTACATATTACCCTTACGATACTATCCAGAGTAAATTTATGATGCTGCGTATAAAGCCTCCCAAGACGAAAAAGTTGACGCCTTTGACAGAAACACTGCTTTGGGAATTGCTAGAAAATTGCAGAGTTTCGAGTTTCTTTGCTGTATAGTCATCTGGCATGAGATACTGTTTAAAATTAAGGTGGTTAGTAAAATGTTACAAAATGTCACCTCCGATCTACAGAGTTCAAATAATCTAATCAAAACTGTTCAAGGGTTTCTTGAAAAATGAGGTATGATGATTGAATGAATGGTGTGATTACAGACATAACAGATCTTGCAGACTAAATCGAAATGAGTGCTGAGTTGAAAAGGAAAGTCAAATCTGCTCAAGGAACATAAAAAAACAATTATCTTATAAAAGTAAAGATAAGCATATTGAGTCAGGAAAAACATCTTTCCAAGTTGTGCATGACAAAGCAATCACATCACTGAAAGTTTCCAACTTACGGAAAGCCACAGTAAATGCTTTGAATTTCTATACCAAATACACAATCTGCAAATATGGGATAAAGAGACTTTAAAGAGAGCATGTATGAATCTTGAAACTATGTTGAGTGATGAAGAGAAATGTGACATTGATAAAACGATCTCTTCAACGAGCTCCAAATATTTGCACCTATATCGACTTGCAGTATCTCTCCAGCGAAACCTTGTTTTTCATCATAAAAAAATGGCTATGTGGATTCATTTCCAAACATTTTTGTAAGCTTAAGAATACTTCTCACACTCCAAAGTCAGTTGCCAGTGGTAAATGGAATTTTTCTAAGCTAAAATTAATAAAGAATTATGTGAGATCAACTATATTTTAAGAACGATTAAATGGACTAGCTATGATGGTCATAAAAAATGACATACTCAATGAAATGGAGATAGGGATGCAATAATAAAGAGATTTTGCCAAATTGAAAGCCAGAAAAGTGCCTTTACAACACAAACTTTACAATAACAAATAAAACGAGAATTACTTGTCAAAATACATCTTAGGAATATATCTTAGTTGTGTCTTGTGCTTATTTAATAAAAAATGCTATTAATTATTAAAATTGGAACTTTGTTTAGTATTCATCTACATTCAATTAGTTATAATTTTGCAATTTTTCGTTAATATTCATAGGGAGACTACAGATACTAAAGAAATTTGCAATTGTACCAATAATATTAAGAATTTTTGTTCATTACAACTTACTACTCTTTTATTATCATTTAGGTGAGGGCGCCGAAATAATTAGCTTACATTTAAGAAATGTCTAGAACCGACCCTGCTTGTAAGAAGTATACTTAGGTTTCCAAAAAGGAGGCCAGCCTAAGACACAATTACAGTGCTGAAGCACTACAGGAATTGAATTTGAATCGTGCTAAGTTTAGCTTGGAACTATGTATAACATAGAAATTAAAATTTCACCGGAGCAAACAGTTATAGCTAATGTGTTACAGCTTCGGCAATATACGTGTAATTGCCTTCACTTTCTTTAAATTACCAATTCTCTTGTATCATTAGAACTACTACTCCTTTGTGTGCGCTTGTTGTATTATTATGTCTTTTCTTTTCCTTAAGCTCTTTAACTCTTCTAGAGGAAAAGGATGACAATAGTGAAATAAGATATAAACAGGAGAAAAGATATCTTTATAAAAAGAAGAGAAAGAAGAGTAAAAAAGCTTAAGAAAAGAAAAGACTAGTAATACAACAAGCAGATAAAGGAGAAGTTTGATGATGGAAGAGAAATAATGAAGAAAGAAATAACATAATGTATCTGGTTAAAGCAATGCCAAAGCATTGCCAAAGCTGTAACATAGATAAGTAATAACAAGTGCTTGCTTTAGTCTGATTTCATTTTTATTTAAAGAATTGCATGTTTGCAGTTCCCGGCATAAAATATGGGAGCTTATAATTTTATTCCAGGTGTTATATACATGTATGTATATTAGGGTGGGCCGAAATTTTTTTTTTCAGATATTCAGGATTGAGTAGTTATCAAAAGTTGTGCATTGGTACGAAATGAAGCCATGTCAAATATGTTGATTTTAAAACAATATTTAACCGGGCCCCCGTGGCCCTAAAGTTTCTAATTTTTTATTCAAATAAAATGGTTTTAGGTAATAATAACATTTTACCAGACAATACTATTAATACATAAAACATGAAATACATGGTTTCAATATATGCAAATAACTATTAAGAGCTTAACTAACTTTCACAACTACCATATTGACAACCCAGTCATATTTGGGGATGCTTTTAGAGTGAAACTGAGCGCCTTCCACTCACCATCTAGAATGAGTGGGAATATGATTTTATATTCATGTGCGAGAGGTTAACTTAAGTTTTTATACCAACTGGGGATCAATTCAAGACAATAATAAAACATTACTTCATTCGGTTAATAACAATTATATTTCTCATAGATAAACTTTCTGACTGTAAGTGTTGTGATGTATTAACTACGGATAATCGGAATATTTGCCAGACGAGTATTGCTATGATCGAGTATTGAGCCTTTGAGCCCTGAATAGGAGTTACACATACCTGCTGGTTTCTGATGTTGCTCCAATGATGACCTAGGTGATGGATGTAGTTTCTCCAAGTTGATACTCCCAATTAGTGGTTGATGTAGACGAGCATTGAGTTTGGTATTCTCCCAAATGCTAACGATGACTCGAAGTTCTCCGTGGATAGAATAATGTATTCTAAGATGACTGGCCGTTGACTGTCATTTGACTGTCCTGCTGTCTCTGACTAAACACTCAAAGACTGATCATGTAGACTACTAAGGACTAATTCTCGCTGATTCTAAAGACTGTTCCAACAATCCAAGACTCCTCTAGACTGATCCTCTAGACTGAACTTCAACTTCCTAAGACTGATCTTGAAGACCTCTCGTCTCCCAGTTTTGTTCAACCTGGTCCAACTCCTGTCGTCTGCTGGATGGCACGTGCGACCCCCTTTCACTTGGAAAAACAAATTCTTTCCATGTGTCAAGACTCAAAAACTGCAACTCTCGACACACTCTGATTTCTCGATTCTAAGCAATTTCCTCATATCCGTGAATTTGTGAAATGTTCACAAAAGCTTACAATCTCTCCTTTTACAATGTACAGTATTTGGCCTATGCAAGAATTGACGCATTGTCTGCATTGCCTTCCTGCATTGGCAGACTCTCAGTGAAACATTTTATTTACATTCTATTTACAACATTTCGCTGACTATTGGATAATAATATTCCGCAGCTTGCATTATACTTAATTTGTAACAATTATTTACCTTAACCTTAATATTCTATAAAATGCAATCTTTGCAACATAAACATTGATTAAAATAAAATTAAAATTATACATAATTTTCGATTTGAAAAACGAATACTGCCACAATATTAACACACGAAAAACCTTTGTGTTGAGTCCACCTCAGAACTCTCAAACTTTAAGAGAATATCAGTTTTTCCTATCTGGATGCAAAATACATAACACTGGCTTTCCGAAGGCGGCGCTTACATTGCTGAATCCAAATAAACTAGAAACAATATGGCTGCGAGCCTCTCTTCCTGTATTGTCTTGACTTCGAATTAAGCATATGATTTTGAATTACAACTCAAAATGCAAAACGATCATTAACCCTATTAAGAGCCAAATTAAAGAAATTTAAGAACGGTGTTCAGAAGTTATGTGATATTTTCTCTTGCAAATGCTGCGATAGATTAACCTGTAAGTGTGGTAAATCAAATTATATACCGCTTTTGGAGTGGGAGCTCATATTAGATCAGAGAAATCAGAGACAAAGACGAGTTGCAATGTAGTTTGAAGCAGAAACCCATAGGCTCAAAAGAAAGCATGACACACAGATCGATTATGATGCTGCGGTACCAATTACAAGAGGGTTACAATCGTTAGCCTCAATCCCGTACTTGGAACATACATTAAGCGCTTCCACCCCGAATTCAGACGATGAAGAGTTCGCATGGAGCTATCGTTTAGAGAATAAAATCTAAAGTAAACCTAAATAAACAATAGTGAGCCCTAAGCAAATGAGTACCGCAAAAGATTTAACAGGTATATCGAATAGATCGGCTGCTAAAATTGTATCCGCTGTTTTAGAAGATATGAATTTACTGAACAAAACTAACTAAGACAAGGTAGTAGATAAAAACAAAATCCGTACGAAACTAGCAAAAAAGAAAAAAGAAACCGTCTACAGTGTAAAGCTACTAATTTTAAGGGTCTCTATTTTGATGGCCAAAAATACCAAGCTATAGTTCTAATTGACAATTGCAATAGACAAAGCACTGAAGAATATGCGGATTATATCGATTTGACCGATTGGTCAGAAGTATTAGTAACGAAACCTCCAATTTCGGCTAACGTATCAATAGAAGAACCAACCGAAATGATTGTGGAAAAGAGGAGGTTTCAGTTTGTCACGTTCCCCTTCCACACGCAGGCTTTGGAGAAGTGTCTAAAGGTAGTAACAGAATATTCTTCAGAAGTATGCGATAGTGTTGCACGAGACGATTATATTCGCGCAAAACTGGAAGCACGAAAGTATCTACCAAGCTTTGGACATAAATCTCAATATTTTGTCCCAAGATTCCGCTAAGGAGCTTTAAGTAAGAGGAGGGTGGGTGGGAGGAACTCGCTATGTAGCCATCTCCACGTGGTGAGTTCTGCGCTGGTTTGGTGTTTGTTGGTCAATTTTTCAACCTTACCTTATGTATTTGTGTCCGTACTATTATATCTACTAAACACCAATCAGATGAAGAGCTGCACATCAGATCAGAACATTTAAAATCCTGGGGTCAAGTTAAAGTATTAGGAATCTTAACCAATTTTGTATACATACTTAAAATAATGGTATATATATAAAAAGAACAACAAAATAACACTTTTCGGACCCGCAGGGCCTGGTGAAATATTTTTATCTGCCTCTGTTTTGGGGAAGAAACATAGCATCATACAACTTTTGCACGGTACTCAAACTTAATTTTCTGAAAACAAATATTTCAATAATATTTTCACTACTCACAACCATATTTTTTCAGCATTAACGTTCTTTTGGGCTCCCGGGGCGCGGTTAAATATCTTTTTATCCGGCTCTGTTTTGGTGAGGAAGCATGACATTATAAATTTTGCACGGTACTCAAACTTAACTTTCTAAAAAAATATATTTCAAAAATATTTTCACTATTCACAACTTTTTTTTTTCAAAATTAACGTTCTTTGGGGCCCCCGGGGCCCGGTTAAATATCTTTTAATCCGGCTCTGTTTTGGTGAGGAAACATAATATAACATTATACAACTTCTGCACGGTACTGAAACTTAACTTTCTAAAAACATATTTTAATAATATTTTCATTGCTGGCTACTTTTTTTTTCAAAATTACCGTTCTTTCGGGCCCCCGGGGCCAGGTTAAATATTTTTTATTCGGCTCTATTTTAGTGAAGAAACATAATATTATACAACTTTTGCACGGTAATCAAACTTAATTTTCTGAAAACAAATATTTCAATAATATTTTCACTACTCACAACCATATTTTTTCAGCATTAACGTTCTTTTGGGCTCCCGGGGCGCGGTTAAATATCTTTTTATCCGGCTCTGTTTTGGTGAGGAAACATGACATTATAAATTTTGCACGGTACTCAAACTTAACTTTCTAAAAAAATATATTTCAAAAATATTTTCACTATTCACAACTTTTTTTTTCAAAATTAACGTTCTTTGGGGCCCCCGGGGCCCGGTTAAATATCTTTTAATCCGGCTCTGTTTTGGTGAGGAAACATAATATAACATTATACAACTTTGCACGGCACTGAAACTTAACTTTCTAAAAACATATTTTAATAATATTTTCATTGCTGGCTACTTTTTTTTTTCAAAATTACCGTTCTTTCGGGCCCCCGGGGCCAGGTTAAATATTTTTTATTCGGCTCTATTTTAGTGAAGAAACATAATATTATACAACTTTTGCATGGTACTCAAACTTAACTTTCTAAAGAAAATATTTCAATATTTTCACTACTCGCAACTATTTTTTTTTTAAATTAACGTTCTTTGGGGCCCCCGGGGCCCGGTTAAATATCTTTTAATCCGGCTCTGTTTTGGTGAGGAAACATAATATAACATTATACAACTTTTGCACTGAAACTTAACTTTCTAAAAATATATTTTAATAATATTTTCATTGCTGGCTACATTTTTTCAAAATTAGCGTTCTTTCGGGCCCCCAGGACCCGGTTACATATTTTTTTATCCGGCTCTATTTTGGTGAAGAAACATAACGTAATATTATACAACTTTTGCATGGTACTCAAACTTAACTTTTTAAAAAAATATATTTTAATAATGTTTTCATTGCTGGCTACTTTTTTTTCAAAATTAACGTTCTTTGGGGCCCCCGGGGCCCGGTTAAATATCTTTTAATCCAGCTCTGTTTTGGTGAGGAAACATAACATAACATTATACAACTTTTGCACGGTACTCAATCTTAATTTTCTAAAAAAAAATTTTTTCGGCCTTTTTCGGCCCACCCTAATGTATATGTGTGGCTTGATTTCCCGATAACTACTGGTCTGATCTAAACCCAATTTGGAGGACAAGTAGCCCATCGTCTAAGGAATAAAAATCGCTATTTGGTGGCCAGCTCGGTCAGGGACAGGTTTGACTTGGCTCGGCTCATCTTGTATGTTGTATTTTATTTCTCGATAACCACTGGCTGGATCTGGTCCAAAATTGGTGGGCAGTAGCCCATTGTCTAAGGTATAAAAATCACCATATTTGCATGCTGCAAGCTTCTGAATTCAATTTACTGTCCGACTCTCTTATTATATCTGTAAGATTTGACTCGTGAAATTTAATGTTTAATTATGGTCGAAGTGAGATGTTATATTGTCTTTGCTCGATGGTTAACAAGATTTGTCATGTAAGAGACAATGTTGTTTGTCAAAATGTCATATTATTATGTCAAAAGGGAGATAAACTGAGTTTTCTGGCAAACCACAGCACATGACGACACCAACACGCTGATTGCTTTAAAATAGTCATAGGTGCATGGCGATTGACGTCATCACACGACAGCAGCAATCAACGACCAGCTTTCCAGTTGCCATAAAAGAAACTCTATACAAAGGCCGGAAATAATCTTTATAAAGTATCACGTATCACTCATTGCTGCATTAAGAATGATCCTTGACTTCAGCCAGGACTTGATCCAGTGAATCACATCAAATTTTTACCAATTCCATGTGGACTAAAATTCAGTATTTTAATTGCGATTACAGATTTGTGTTGCAAGTGAATTTGATCTTTTCTTTATAAGTTCAATCCACAACAACCATAAATTTTCCTCGGTCAAACATACAAATGAAAGAAGCGAACGTGAAATTTATCGGAAAGTGAGTAAAATCTCTCCTAATTTGGTATGGTCGAGGATATAATCTCGCTCGAAAATGGAATACCTATGCATATTATCATATAATACGATATACAATATGCGAGGATATGGAAAATATAACACTTCTGTTCTTCATATTTTGATTACTCGCATCCATCATCACTTGCATTGTTGAAATCCCTAAGTTGATAACAGAAGCTACTACACATTATGAACGATGACGTAAGCTCAATGTTGCCATTGTGTGTCTTAATCTGCGAACTCAAATTAAGCTAATAATTACAAAATAACAACATTTGGCACTAGCAATAGCAATGGAAAAAGACAGCATAACCATTACACATTTGTAGTATTCTAAAAATCAAAAACTGTTCGTAGAAAATGCAACATTCACAGCAGAACAATATTTTTTCCTAAACCGCAACTGCAGTATTTCTGTTCCTGTAGTATAAAGTTACCAGGGAAAACAAACTGCTAATGGAATAACAAATAGATGATAGAAAAAAAATGCCAAATTTATTCTTCTTTCTTATTGTATCTTATTCGTTACAGATTCGGAATTATTCGCAGTGTTAATAAAACAGAACTGACTAAAGCACCAAATTTATATTAATATTACCTATGTAACAAGTTCAGCAATGTAACATCGCCTTTATCTGACACTTTATGAAAGATCAATCCAAGAATATTAAATATCCACAGAAATTAAAAGGACATGCCCACATTTCCCAGAGCCAGTCAAGTTTCCCCCTTCACTTTTTAAAACATCTATACAAAACGTACATTTTTAATTAGGTACAAAATGTACATTTTAAATTAGGTGCTTATCACATACTTTCTCCAACAATTCGCACATCTGTTCTGAATTTTGACACCTGCCTTTCTGTAGTGTTGTTTACTTGTTTAGTACTTTCCTTTCTATTTTGTCTAGCACTGCATTCCAGAACTCATGAATCATAAGGCTGCGCTTGTCCAATTCAATACATCCTTCTCATTGTTCTTGATCTATTGAACTTCTTTCCACTTACGTATCATACTTCACTTTTCCCTCTCCAGTCCTTGGATTCTTTCTCAATCTACTTCATGACATGTGTCTTTAACGCGTTTATATACAGCATTTTGCTCTCTTCTTAATCTGACGTCATTTTTATGTTGTCTTATTCTTTCTTCCTATCTCTTTTCTGTTTCTCCTATGTATTTCATATTACACTCTTTACAACTGAATCAATATACTAGTCCTTCCTCTTTTGCCTTTATTTCTTTCTCTTTACTCTTCTTTTTCTCTCTTACTAAGTCTCTCTCTCCTTTTTTTAAATATGTTTTAACCCACCCTTTTCTGATCAACATCTTAAGACTCTCTGTCCTATCACTTGAACTCTCAATTCCAAACCATCTCCTTTTTCATCCTTCTGTCTTTTCTTCCTTCTTGTCTCCTCTCCCTTCTCTCAAATCTTCTGTATCCATTTTCTGTTTGTTATTTCTATGTCCTCTTTCCTTCTTCCATCGTCACCATCTATCATTTCTATCCTTTATATGTTCCTTATAAGGTACCTCTTAGTCCCTACATCTACACCACTCCTCTTATGACAGTATGTCCTAGCAGAGCATTCTTTCCTGTACTGCTTGTTTGGATCTTTTTATCGACTTTCACCATTATCATATGCATAAAGTTTATCTTATTCTCCTCTTCCACTTCCATTTCTAACGTGATTTTTACTTCTTCATCAATTCTTTTAACACATTTCTCCAGTTGCCTCTTAGCCCCTTTCCATATTCCCAGACAATCATCTACGTATCTACAAAACATTATAAGATCCTGTCCTCCTCCTTTCACTTTATGTTCCCATTTGTTCATTACGATTTTCACGAGTACCGGACTCAATCTCGATCCTATGCTTAGCTCTTCTTTTATCTTTACCACTTGTTCTCCCAAATCCATTTTAGGGCTCTTATCACTTTCTCCACATTCTTATGGTATTACCTCATTTTTTCTATTATCTTAATGACGTATTCTCTCTTAATGCTAGGAAACATTGCCTTCACATCTACACTGAACAAAATTGTTCTTTCTTTGCTGTCATCTATTTGTTCTAACATACTCTTCACCTCTTCTGTGTTTTTCAGTCGTTTTTTTGTCCTCTTATTTTTTCTGCAATTCCTTTTATCTCTTCTGCTAACAGCTCAAAAATATTATTCCTACAGTTCATCAATGGTCTCAGTTTAATTTCCTATTTAAATATTATGAGAAATCATTTCACATTTGGTATTCTGCCTGCTTTTTCCATTAATTTCTTGAATATTTTCTTCTCTCCGTTCTCTATTATTATCTTTCTTACATCTTTTACGTTCCTGTCCCCTATTACTTCATATGTTCCATCGTATAATTCCTCAAGTTTCTCCTTGTACGATCTTTTCTCCATTATCACTATTTCTCCTTTGTCTGTTTGCCCGATTACGATGTCCTTTCTTTTCCTTAATGCTGTCAATTCCTCTTTATCTTCCTTCTTAGGGTTTCCTTTTCTTGTGCCTATGTTCTTTTTCACTATTGCTACTGCCTTTCTCCTTATTCTTTCCCTCTGTTCTTCTTCCTTTATTTCCATTCTGACTTGTTCTAGTGAAAACACTTTCCCCTTCTCTTTCATATCTCTTTCACTTTAAACTTATAACCTAATTATACACTTCTTCTCTTGGTTTGTTAATTGTATCTTTTCTGTTACTGCTACTCGTTTTCTTTCAGTCTGTCACTCTTCCTGCTCAAATTTCTGTTCCAAATCGTCCAAATTTCTCACCACTTCTTCTCTAACAAATATAAGTAGTTTATCATCAATGTTCCCTCTCACTTTTTTACTGCTTTCCACTTCTTTGGTTTTAATTGTGTCCCAAATGAGCCGATTGATATTGCTTTTTAAAGTTATAGTATCTAGGATTGGCTGTGGGAAGTGTGGGCGTACCCTTCTTTCACTTTCAGTGAATATTGAAGTTGTAATTCTTGGATTGATCTTTCATAAAGTGTCTGGTGAAGGCAATATTACATTGCCGAAACTGTTATACAAATATTATTAGTATAAATTTGGCGCTTTGGTCATTCTTTCGTATCTGTTTATTTAAGTGGTATTCCAGCAAGGTTATAAATATTAAGTGTTCACTACAATATTACATTGATTTTTAAATTTATAAGCAGCTTTAACATTGCATTAATTTTTAAGTGCCGTGATCTTTGGAATTTTTAGTAATACAACTGATGTGAAAACCACTGTAAAAAGGTTCTTTAATCGTTTCTCACAATAGATTCTAGCACTCTACGTGTTATCCAAGTATAAATTGGTTTTAGAAATTGTTAATCTCATATTTACGTGGTAGATTTCTGTTTTCACTTATTTTCTTTTTGTTGTTTGCTAGTATTTAAATGTTTATGAAACGATAATTGATATTGCTTTTTCTTAATGATCAAATCTCTGATATAGAGGAGGATTCTAGTGAGAAAATGTGTATTTGTGTTTACAGTGATATATTTTGTATATGTGGTATATGTTACCTACATATAAAGCGAGATTGTGCCAGAATTTTGAATATGAACGTGAAAGAAACTCTGACAAGTTTCAAAAAGCTTTGCTCTTCTGTTATTTTTTTCTGATAGTAAAGTTTGCAAACAGCCATGTAAACGTTTAGGACATTTGTATTAACATAGATGGGATGCTGAAAATATTCCGTTTACAAGAATTATCATATTAAGAACAACAAACGGAGGCAAATTCGGAGGTTGTATTCTTTCATAGTTCCTGTAATATACCTTTAAAGTATATAATTCTTACATGCAAACATATACATGTAGTTTGTTCATGTTATTTACTTCCGTTAGAAAACTTCACCAATTTGAAAGACTGTTTTCCTAACATATTCTTTGTAATAGATAATCTATTAACGTAAAATTCTATATGATATGACTGCAAAATAGAGGCACTATAATAATCTTTAGTGCATATAAAATATTAGAGCAAAGTATATTGCAGAAATTAATTCTCAGAAATAATTACTCGATCAAAATGATAATAATGACAGATAAAATTAACCCGTTCATATGAATTCATTGTATAACGTAATATTAGGCATCTAGATAAATTTCATGTGGTAAAAAAAATGTTGAAATTGTCTCATATTATTTACCAGAATAGTAAGAATGATAACATATATTTCAATACTTCTGGCGCTTTTTCATTTTTTCTTTTGGAAGAAGGGTGTTCCTTCCGTATTTTTCACAAAATTTGTATGAATGGACGTGTTATCTTTCAAAATAAATTGCTTAATTCTATTAACTTGAAATCTTCGTGAACTGAGATTATACAAGTGCTAAAATCAATTCTTGAGCAAGCAACATATAAGCACTAAAATATATTTTGAAAGCATTTGAATGTTCCAGTAATGCATTGTAAATGTAACGCATTCAGGGTAAGATAATTGAGTGTTCATCATAATGCAAGATAAGGAGCTCAACGATGATCACATTTATCACATTTACTTAAAATAATTGAAAAATGAAGCACTTAATATATCCAGTTGGACAAAGTATTATTTGTCACATTTAATCCTTCGAGAATCCACCTGATGGACTTCTGTATTTTTATCAACCTAAAGTAGTTTCTATCTAGGTAAATCTTAGGAAAACATACAATGTCTGTTCCTCAATTCTCATGTCGATCACTGAGCTATCTGTTTGTTTTAGTCGATTGTTTCCACCAAAAGGTAATATATTCATACTTTTAATGTTTTATTATTGTAGTAACCTTAGCATAAATAATATAATTATCAAGAAGAATATCCAGTTTTTCAGTGTAAATGCATGAAACACCAAAGTTAAATAGGAGGATACTGACAGCTCATTTTTATCAAAAGAGGAAAATAGAACCTTCCATTCTTGAACCACTTAGTATCTTCTTTAGTGATTTTGTGTCCCCCCCCCCGAAGTTTTTTACTTATCTTGAAAACACATTTTCTTTTGAGGATATTACACCCAAAGGAGAAATTATTCCGTAGCCTCTAATGGCTAATGCATTTTAGTTCGTCAGTTCAAACCTTAATTAAATGTTCTTGTATCACAAACTGGTCAACAATAAAAACTGGAGTATAGGAATAGAAATATGAAGCAGGAATACCCTCATAACAGGCTTAACATTGCTCCAAGGTTTTCTGTTCTGTATATTTGATAAATTTCGGAGATATTGAAAGCGATAAAATCTGTCATAATGCCAAACACTTTTACTCTATAGTGCAGGGGCATAAAACTATGTCAGATTTAAATGAAGTGGGGTCCTATGCTAGACATCACTTGAAATGAATAAAGATATGATAGAATGATACGAAATTGTGTGTTTAAAAAAACACGTGTCCCAGTTTGGTGCAGGATATATGTCGCAAATCGAATAGCTCTGTTCACCAAGAAAATTTAACGGGAAACCGAAAAAATATTCACAGGTTTCGTCCTTTCAATGGAATCAAAACACGCCTTCTTTTCCGGAAACTATCTTTTAATGGTTTCATTTGTTCTTGATATTTAAAGGGTACATTTGAACAGTAACTTTCAATAATCAGTCGATTTGATTCTTCTCTCAGATGGTTTTCTGTGTAGAAGCACCACTTCTGCTCCTCGAAAGCTAACCCAGCATGAAAGCAAATTGATATTATCAGCCGCAGGGAAAAAATGTAAGTAGACTTGTATAATTTTGAACTATGAAGTAAAATTTGTTTCTTTGTTTATGTATTACGTTCTGTGTATAAAAGATTATTTGCCTTTTTGTGATAGGTAAACTGATGTCAAATGTAATGCCATCAGCCGGAGTTATTCCTTTTCTTCAAGGTCTCTTGTGTGGCTTGAACAATACATGCTTTCATTACATGCCAATAGAAGATTTGGATGGATTAAGCTACTTATATAAAAATGCCCAGTAAGCATTCATATTACAAATAATAAAGTATGTAGTGTAGACTATCACTTTATTAAGATATGCTAAAGTACTATTTGTGCATACACAGTGCAACATTTCTATCACGTTCGCTGTGGCAGTGTAAAACTGAGTTTGAATCTCAGTGCTATACAAGTAACCGTGTTTCTCGTTAAAGGTTAGCACATGGATACTAGTAATGTTAAAATTCTGTTCAAACGAAAATACCAGAAACGCACAGAGATAATACAATGCATACAATGGCACTGCACAGAAATGAAATATCGCACGAGCCACTGGTGATTCGTAACGCAGCGAACGTGCTATTTAGCTAGCGTCGATTCCATAGAGAATTGTCCAACTTGTAGTTTAAAGAAAAGTATTAATACATATAATAATAATAATAATAATAATAATAATAATAATAATAATAATAATAATAATAATAATACGAAAGCCTAACAAGTCAGAATTACTTACCTAATAGAATATGAGAACGCATTTGTTCTTTGATGTTAAAAACACCAATCTTTTTGACGCACGTAAATCGTGGACTGTGGTTAATTGTATGTTACATAATAACTCCTATGCAGAAATGGTTGCAGTTTGTTGGGAAATGGTAGAGGAAAGTAACAGATACTTATAGTTACCAACAGATGATATGGGGTACATAATAAAATTAAACATCTCCCTTGCACCCAAACCAATTCTCATTGGTCCAGAATTTACTTATACGCACTATTTCGGTCAACTATGTGGCCATCATCTCGTGCTATATTGTATAAAGCCAGAATATCACTAATGATGCATTTTGTTATTGTTTGCGATTGCAAAATACTTGCACTCAAAGCCTTGCACTGAGTTTTGAAACTATTAACAGTAGTCCTACCTGCAAATCAATTAAAATATGGGTCGACCATTCGGGAGAAGAGCCCAGCCGCCAGTGAAAATTTTGAGTGGCTAACAGGGCCTGAGGTCCTAGGTTCCGGCGCCACTGATTGATACGTAATATTATTTCGAAAAAAGAACTTTTCCGATTTCATTATTCGTTAAATGACTTTTAAAACTGCTAAATATTGGTATGCAGTAATTTATTTGTAAATATTAAAAATGGAAAATTCGATAAGACTGAAACGAGTTGGAGAACTATCCGTACTAAGCGTATTTCCCCTTAGGTTGTAAATATAACTGAATGTTCTTGATTTGAATAATATTTGTAAAAATTTACACATTGAGACACAAGGAGAAAAAAGGAGAATATAGTGTCAATAAACAACAATTTAAAAATGCACGAAATTAACGGTTAATATCAAATATAGAACCATTAACAGAATTAACTCTGTAACTCGTTTTCTCCATTCATTTTTCTTCCTTTATTTTCAGGATTACATAATCACTGAATTTCTCCACTGGAGATTATCTTTCATTTAGCAGCATCCAACTGGAGCTTAGCCTTGTAAATGAAACGTTTTAAAAAGATGTAAATGACAAGGAGGAGACTCGATTTCGGATCACCGGTTTAGAAAACCACAATGCTAATCACTTTTTTTAAAAGACTTTATTGACAATTTAATTATAGTTACATTAGGCTGTTACAAAGGTAATACAGAACAATGTGGTGTGAAAAAAACTATATAGAAAAGTAAATTGGAACAAATTAAAAGAAAAAAATAAAAAATAAAAAAATAAAAAATAAAAAATAAAAATAAAGGAGGAAGGAACAATTGACAATTATGAATAGTAAACACAAGTGTTATGAAGTTAAGACGATCACATTATTGCAAAGAGTTTATAGTCATCACATTGGGCTGTTATTCAGTCGAGACAAAACATGTTGGTTAAAAGATAGATAACAATTCACAGTTAAGAAAAGTACTCCCATGCGCAATGAAAATTGCGCGTATAGTGTAACTCACGATTTTTCGCATTTATTCCATTTTCCTTACGTTCATGGGTAAAATTCAGTTATTAGTATGTGGAGATAATAGAAAGCAATCCATCTAAGGAGATATTTCCAAAAATATAATAAAATAATAAAAATATAAGCAAAAAACAAAATTATGCTCTGTTTTGTGTATACTGGCAATCATGATTTCTAGGGATTTTTTCAGTAGCAAAGCACGATTGCGGAGGAAAATTGACAATAGGCAGTGAACGAGCTGGCGTAAGGAACTGGAAAGTGAAGTAAAATATTGAATTTATTGGTTTAAACCTAGTATCTAAATGGTTTGCCAAACATAAATTAGCTTCTGTAACCAAGATGTCGTACGGAAATATAGAAACAAAGAGGAAATCTCCTGTCTTGAGGTTGGAAGTGACATGCGCTATGGATATTAGCATTTATTTGTTAAGAAAAAGAGAACAAGGAAAAAGTAGTTTCCATGGTTAGGTGGGTAGCGTGGTGGATTAGTCATTCTTACACTATTTTGACACAAGATCGAATCCCATCCCGTCCCATCCCATCTTTTTTTTATACAAAACATTATAATTTTCATGTTAATAAGAACCGAAGCAATATAATGACATAACTTATTGATATTTTGCTGTAATGACGTATTTATCCAGGATTAGAGTACTATTGGTAATAGCTATTGTTTTCAGTTCATGCTGGTGTATAGCTTCTCTCATTATAGCTTCTCTCATCCTGTTTTCTTGGGAAAAGAACAATTTTGTCTCCAACAAAGTGTGAAGGATATATACGGCCAGAAGAAGATATCTTAGTACCAAACGTGATATATCGTGATGAAATGGACTAGTTTGCCATTATTAAAAAAAAGGGCGCCGATTTCTCTGTAAATTTGGAGGGGGGCATTCAAAAGTAGAATATATATATATATATATATATATATATGAGGATTTTAAGACAAATTGCACTCAAATTATGCCAACTATTTTATATTCATAAATACAAAGGGGGCCCACACGATCATTGGGGGGCCTGGCCAGCCGCCTCCCCAGGATCGGCGCCCTTGCCTTCGTAGTTAAGGAAACGTAAGCAGATGATTTGCCCCCTCCCCCTGGTAAGCAAAATTGTTTTTTTCCCCTCAAGATCAGTTGTGTTTCGTAAAATAACGGCAGGAATTTCCTGATTACTTAACCATCTAAATTAATGTTTTCATTTAGAGCCATCCCGTCGATTCGCGTTGCCTAGGACTAAAATAATAAGGGTCAATAATGAAGATGAGACTTCCATATCAAACATGAAGAGACATGTGGATCGGAGATCTTTCTTTGTTCAAACTTTGATTTTTTCAAATCCATGATGGGAAATTGTATTATGAGTACAATTTTCGAAATTAATAGTATACAATCGTAAAAATATCTTACAAAACGATGGTTTATTACAAAATACTTTGACTCAAAGAATAAATTACAAGTAATAAACTTGTTACTTTTCCTGAAGAGTCTAAGTCTTGAATGAGACGGAGGCTCTCGAGCGTAGTGCTTGGAACGATTGCTTGAGTTGAGTTGATTTTAGTTTATCGTCCCGTTCAGCAGCTAGGCTATATGAGACGTGGACCTACTGATTAACGTGGAATCCGAACCACATGAGCTCTCGTCGGGAATCGAACCCGGGTCTCCCACGCCAAAGGCGCGTACGCTTGGAACGATTGCCTCACTTGTTCTACCTTCTCGTGGGGCAGCTTTGATTCGACTTGATCCTAAACGGATTACGCAGAAGTCGAAGTCGGAAGATGTTCCCCATTGTTCCAAAACACTCTTGGTCGATTACAATCTGCCTCACTTGTAAGGGGACAACCCCATGCCGTAAGCGTCGGTGGACTACCGATAGGCAACTAGCAACATGTCCCCAAAAATTGGCAGTCCTGCAGCGGCGATCGGCGGTGGTCCCACTTCCGTTTAGAAAATTATACCACCAGTGGAAGAGAAGCGACGGATAGCCAACGAACCACAAAATTATTCCCCTAAAATACGTTAAATCGCCTATATGCATAATTTGTTTGCATTAAGGTGAGTCTAAAAACATTTTTTAAAAAAGTAAAAAAAAAAAAATAAATAAATAAAAAGGTGCCTTGAGCTGGGCGCGAACCACCAACCTTAGGATTACTAGTTGCGTATTCTTCCCATTCGCCACGGAGGCGATTATGAAGACACAGCTTGTAGAGTGATAAATAGTTGAAGTCTTTTTAATATTTCTAATCAGAGTGCCCCTTTAACCGTGTATATTTGACGATAGCTGTTTGGAATCAGATCAGATGCACTCGCCATGTAATTTTATAGCAAAATGGCAACTGTCTGTGTACTTTTTTCATAGTTCTCCCATATTCACTTGCTAGTGATCGGCGAAAGTTGCCATCTAAATTCATACAATTATACGCACCTATCTCAAGATTTTTCACGTCATGATGTAAAGGCAGGAGTTACTCTTGACCCCTGAAGCTCAACTATTGTCCTTATAATAACAATTCGTCAGGGAAAAATAATATAAAATAATAACCGCATGCACATGACTGGCGATAGTTCATGTTGGTCCCTTTACGATTCTCCGTGACAAAGCAAAGGAGCGCGTATCAAAATGATGTCCTCGCTGTTACGCGTTGGTAACTTCAATACCCCCGATTCTAGATATCTGCTACGACTCGACGAATCTCTGCCACTAGTGGCAATCCTTCGACGCGTCGCTATATCGACGGTCGCCATTTACAGGCAAGTGGGCCACTAGGTGTTGGCGACGTGTACGGCATGGGGAAGCTAATAAACAAACAAATCAATAAATAAATCTGAATCCTTATAAAAAAGTTTTCCCCAAATTTACATCTAGCAAAATCATTTGTTGGTATTCCAGAACTGTAAATTCACCTTTATTCATAATTTACTTCTATCGTAGTTTTGATATGAGAATGATATGTCTGAAACTGTAACACAGGTCATTAATATATATATATATATATATATATATATATATATATATTTGCTTTAGTCAGATTTAGCAGTTTTACTTAACAGTCAGTCAATTTGGATCTGTGATTTCAGAGTTTTAGAGATTTCCTTAAATTTTTCATTTCTACAACAGTTTGCAACTAACACCATTAACGTATCTCTTTCGATATTTCCATAGGTAATGGCTTGGTCACTCCCAGTATATTTCAAACAATAAACTAATTACGGTGTCTTACTCCATTAATCTGAACTACATTTAATATCCAACAACTCTGTGCATTTTCCCTTAAATCTACAAATTTTCTACTAGGTTAAAACTGAGCATTTTCTATTTTCTTCCTTTCTTGCTAAAACAAAAGTGTTCTTTAGACAACCTAGAAATGATGAGTCTATACTACATTATATTGTATAGGGCATTTTATGTAGCATATATTTGACAGTTGTCTAAAGCATATATTTGACAGTTCAATATGTAGCATATATTTCGTATATTGAAAGCAACAGGGTTTAAGTCCTTGGAGAAGTAAACAAATTCTTTTTAATTCGTGGAATTGTGCCAATTCACTAGGTCCAGATCGTTTTTAATTTAAGATTATTATTATTATTTTATTGACTTAGGTTTTCCTGAATATTAAGCAATATTTCACAAAAAGCTGGTATTTTTAAACAAATGTGTTCGATATCAAGTTTTCATAACGTAGTCACCCTCTCCTATAAATAATTTCAGAGGGGCCGCGGTGGCTCAGTGATAAAGCATTCACCTTTGGTGCATGGGATCCTTGGTTCGACCCCAGCTCGCACCAAGGGAATTTTGTGGTGAGCAAACACCATGTGCATGGGTTTTCTCGGAGTTCTCCCGTTTTCTCCCACTTTCTTCATTTCACCATTTCATTCATTTCTCATCATCACCGTCTCCTTTACCCTAGCCGGTATAACCGTGGGTCGTAAAACTTAAAGATTTGACTTCAATTAATTCCAACTAAACAGTTGCAGGAAGTATGTCATTTCGAATAAAACAAACTACTATATAAAATTCTGGGTATTATTGTTTTTTTATATATACAATTCTAGCGGACCTTATTTCTAAGTCGAAGGGTAAGAAGACTAAATTCACTCTTATTATTATAGATTCATTTCAATCGAAGCAGTCAAAATAGTTGGGAAAAATTAGAAAGCCATACCCTATATTCCAGTGTGCCACAACCGGATAACACGGCACACTGGCGTGCCCAGCAAAACGAACAGTGTGACGCAAACTTTTACCTATTATTTACAATAATATTTGTAGAGTTTATTTTATTTATTATTATCAACGATTCTTCCACGGATCAGCTATCTGTATACAGTTAAACAAACAAGTATCACATTGAGGGAATGAGTGTAATTATTTACTTTTATAGTATTAGTAAGGTATATTTTCTTGTATTTTCTACCGGGAATAACTGCATCTGGTCTAATAACTGCATCTGGTCAAGCTGGGACTAATAACAAAGGAACCCGATGTGCCAACCACACACCACCCTATAGTCGTGAGTGCCACAAGTCTTTTTCTACGTCTTGGCACACTAAAGGTTGTTGCCTTCAAAGAGAGAAAGAGAGAAATAACTTAAGTCCATTGCAGTTACATGCTTAAATAAATAAATTATATAAATAACTGTTTCTTCTTCTTCTTCTTCTTCTTCTTCTTCTTATTATTATTATTATTATTATAGTAATAAATTTCTTAGGAAGTTGACTGCCATATGTATGCACACGGCTCTCCCGTGCAGCGCCTCGTGTATGATTTTCCATACACAAACTATATATTCCAAGTTTGTTGTGTTCGTTCTATAGGTGTGTTTATGCATAATTAGATGTATATGGCGTAGAAGTCAAAAGTTAATGTCCACGCTACGTATATTCAAAACCATAGATAAAGAAATTTATGAACAAAGACATTTATGGCGCTAAAACAAAGGGCAAAAATAAAGAATTACTGGCGGATTGTTGCCCGTAGTACACAGGTGATAACGGTTAACAGTGTTAAATTTAAACAAATAGAGTTTTAATTACGCACGAATTTAACTTATAGTGTACAGTGAGGAAGGCTCAGGAGTTCGCTAGGATCGTTACAATATCGAACCCCGTGAAATGCACTGCAAACCTGTCCGCAAGCCCCCCGTAATGTTCAACAGATATTGTGTATTAATGCTCATTTCAGTGCAAACCTATATAGGCCTACGCACTTCAATACTCAGCGAAGGTGCAGACTATTCATGAGTTGCAGTATTAAATTCTCTCACCCACTGTATTCTTCTAACATGTCTCCCAGCGATTACAACATTTTTTGGTATCTCAATCACTTCCTAATAGGATAGCTTTACCTAGAGACCACTGATTAACCTGGATTGGATGTTTCACTTTCTTACTTATGGAGTTGATAGTCATCGGTTGGACATTCACACGCAAATATCTAATATTAACAACGTTTCTTCTATAATTTCGTAATATTGTATTATTTCTTTGTATTATTCATTACCTTGGTTAGACTTGTTTAAACACTTTTCTCTTTGCACCTACTTATTACCTATACCTTAACGTTGGATAAAAATACACTAGCTCTCACCGGGAATCAAATCCAGAACCAATGCACTTGAACTATTTGTCCACAACAAGGCACATTTAAAAAGAAGTTTCGATTTTGTTAGGAAATTTGTGATTAGGTATAACATTTAAACACGCGTGTCAAGTTAGACCAACCATGAACACCAAAACGACCGGAACATATCTCAGAATTATGGGCTATTTATGGGCTAATTAGTTGCTCTAATAAGAATTTTTGGGCTCCTACTGTGTAGCGGGAAATCGGATTCAAAGTGGGCGAGTCTAGCTTGATATCAAGCTAGAACCCCCATATGGTTACAATGGTCCGATCGAAAAAATTCAAACGCCAGAATTATGGGCTATTTATGGGGTAATTAGTTGCTCTAACCCCAATTTTTGGGCTCCTACTGTTTAGCCGGAAATCGGATTTAAAATGGGCGAGTCTAGCTTGATATCAAGCTAGAACCCCCCATACGGTTACGGTTAGAATGGTCCGATCGAAAAAATTGAAACGCCAGAATTATGGGCTATTTATGGGCTAATTAGTTGTTCTAATCTCAATTTTTGGGCTCCTACTGTTTAGCGGGAAATCGGATTCAAAATGGGCGAGTCTAGGTTGAAATCAAACTAGAACCCCCCATACGGTTACATTGGTCCGATTGGAAACATTCAAATGCCAGAACTATGGGCTATTTATGGGGTAATTAGTTGCTCTAATCCCAATTTTTGGGCTCTCACTTTTTAGCGGGAAATCGGAATCAAAATGGGCGACTCTAGCTTGACATCAAGTAAGAATTCCTCATACGGTTTCGGTTAGAATGGTTCGATTGGAAATTTTCAAACGCCAGAATTATGGGCTCTTTATGGGTTAATTAGTTGCTGTTATTCTATTTTTTGGCTCCTAATGTTTAGCGGGAAATCGGAAACAAAACGGGCGAGTCTAGCTTGAGATTAAGCAAGAACCGCCGATGCGGTAACAATGCTCCGATAAAAAAAACAAAAAAAAAAAAAAAAAACAAAAAAAAAACACTCAACTTCTAGCTATAAACCTAGGGCTATAATACTCCGATCAAATAATTAAAATACCGGAATTATGGGTTATTTGTGTGCTAATTAGTCACTCTTATGTCGATTTTGGTTCTTCTGTCGTTCGCAAGAAATCTCATGCAAGATTGGTATTGATTTCTAGATAACGTGGGATTATAATTTCAAAGTTGCAGTGAGAAAACGTCGATGTCTATTAACTGAAAATTGATTTATTTGCATTCTCCGCGAATGCAAATATATATATCTACTAGTAAATCCATGAATTGTCTTTTCACGTTTATATGTTCAGTATGTTTGGAAGTAAGTAGTGTATATATAGAATTTATATAGTGAAATATCATATTATTTTTTAAATATTTTTTGTTTATAGGAAATGCCTCTTCGCCGTTGCTGGGGGCCGCAGTACCACAGCGATAGAATGTTTATCTCTTGCGCGTGTGATCCCTAGTTCGATCCCAGATTGTGCCAAGTGGTCTTTGTGGTTGACAAACACCGTGTGCTTGGGTTTTTATCGAGATTCTCCCGTTTCCTCACACTTTATTCATTCCATCATTTAATTTATTTCTTATTATCACCGTCTCCCTTAGCTTCGGTTAATAGGGGTCGTTAAAGTAGATATTTCATTTCCTCCCCGTACCTCAATTTTCTTTACATTTGTGGAGGCTTTACTTTTCCAAGAAATATACAGGTAATCTCGCCTATGATAAAGACATTGCATAAACCGTAACTCTATTTGTAGTAGTTCTCGAAGAGTAGGGTAAAGATTGTGATCGACAAGCATGTTGGAAATTTTTTTATTAAACTAATTAAAAGTGGAAAAGTAAAGTCAGAAATGCCTTTTTCTGTAGGCATGGTGCAGAAAAACTCAAGACCATTTGAAAGATATTATATCTGATGATTATTTGTCCATTGTTATGCAAAGTTTAAGTTATATTACGAGGCTCATTCCGAATGTAATGCCTCCTTGTGAGTGATCTATAATCTAAGGCAGACGGTGATAATATCAAATGAATGAAATGGTGGAATGAATAAAGTGGGAGGAAATGGGATAACTCCGATAAAACCCAAGCACATGGTGTTTGTCAACCACAAAGACCAATTGGCTCGATTTGGGATCGAACCAGGGATCACACACACAAGAGGTAAACGCTCTACCACTGTGCCACTGCGGCCCCAGCAAAGACGCATTTCCTTTGCACAAAAAATATATTTAAAAAATAATGATATTTCACTATATAAATTCTATATATACACTACTTCCAAACATAATGAACATAAACACGTGAAAAAAGAATTAATGGATTTACTAGTAGAGATATAGATTTACATTTGCGGAGAGTTTAAATAAATCAATTTTCAGTTAATAAACATCGATGTTTTCTCACTGCAACTTTGAAAGTATAATCCCAACTTATCTAAAAATCAATACCAATCTTGCATGAGATTTCTTGCTAACGATAGAAGAAAAAGCTCGACATTAGAGCAACAATTTAGCAATACAAATAACCCATAATTCCGACGTTTTAATTCTTTTGATCGGAGTATTATAGCCGTAGGTTTATAGCTAGAAGTTAAGCCAAATCTCACAATTTGATAAAGAATTCCTGCTAAAAGGTAGCAGCCCCAAACTCGGAATTACAGCATCAATTAGCCCACAAATAGCCCATATTTTTGACGTTTGATTTTCTTCGATTCGAGATGTCTAACCTTATGGAGGGTTTTTACTTGATGTCAAGCTAGACTCGCAGACTTTGATTCCGATTTCCCGCTAAAAGGTAGGAGCCCAAAAATCAGGATTAGAGCTAATAAATAGCCCATAATTCTAGCGTTTGAATTTTTAGGATCGGACCATTGTAACCGTATGTTTTTTTTTTAGCTTGATGGCAAGCTAGACTCGCCCACTTTGAATCCGATTTCCCGCTAAACAGTAAGAGTCTAAAGATTAGGATTAGAGCAACTAATTAGGCCATAAATAGCCCATAATTCTGGCATTTGAATTTTTCTGATCGGACCATTGTAATCATATATGTGGTTCTAGCTTGATATCAAGCTAGACTCGCCCATTTTGAATCCGATTTCCCGCTAAACAGTAGGAGCCAAAAAATTGGGATTAGAGCAACTAATTAGCCAATAAATAGCCCATAATTTTGGCGTTTGAATTTTTTCGATCGGACCATTGTAATCATATGGGGGGTTCTAGCTTGATATCAAGCTAGACTCGCCCATTTTAAATCCGATTTTCCGCGAAACAGCAGGAGCCCAAAAATTGAGATTAGAGCAACTAATTACCGCATAAATAGCCCATAATTCTGGCGTTTGATTTTTTTCGATCGGACCATTGTAACCATATGGGGGGTTCTAGCTTGATATCAAGCTAGACTCGCCCATTTTGAATCCGATTTCCCGCTAAACAGTAGGAGCCCAAAAATGGGGATTAGAGCAACTAATTAGCCCATAAACAGCCCATAATTCTGAGATATGTTCCGGTCGTTTTGGTGTTGGTGGTTGGTCTAACTTGACAGGCGTCATTTAAACATATATTTGAGAATGGGTACGGATAAAACGCACTGAATTTTCTCGCTCGAATTTCTTAAACTGACTCTTGTTAGGCTGCAGCTATTACTGAAATATTTATTTGAGAAATGCGAATAAAATAATGTGTTTTGGAAAACATTGTTCGAAGCAACTTACGTCCTAAAGTAAAGTACCCATTGGTCATATTTCTGTTAGAAATAACTTATGCCATATATTAGAATTATTAAGGAAATAATTGTATGTGAACTATTAGCAAAAGCGTCTGAGTACTTTCTGACAAAATCGTCAAAAAAGTTTTCCCCAAGAGTAAAATATCCCTTGTAAATCTTTTCAGGACAAAAGAGTTATGCTATTTATGAAATACGAACAAAATTGCCTGAGTCGTTCTCGACAAAATCGTAAGGTAAAACTTGCTTCGAAGAGTAATATACCATTTCTAGCTTTTTAGGATGATGGAATTATACCGTATCGTTAGGTTATTTATGTAACATTTATTTATGAAATATGAACAAAATTGCGTCAGGCGTTAATCGGAAAATCGTCGGAGAAGAGTAAACTAAGAGTAAACTACCCCTTCTGAATGTTTACAGGACGAACGAGTTGTCATATTTTTAGGTTATTAATCATACAATTATTTATGAAATGTGATTGAGTAAATTGTTCGAAAAAATGCATCCCATACAGTAAATTACACCTTATGTATTTTTTTAGAGCAATGATTCATACTACGGTGAAGGGTTATTAATAAAATATATTTTTGTAAAAAAAATAAGCAAAATCTTTACAGCTGTTTTTGAGACAATTTAATTATTTTAAATTTTCATCCTTAAGTAAACTACCCTTATTTTTAGGTGTCGCAGGATGTAGAATTCGAAACGATAAAATGTTATAAAAACTTCATGTCTAGAATTCGGTCCAGATGCGTCGAACAGTATGGCCCCTATTTGAATGCATGTAAAAGCGTGACGAACCGACAGACGCACAGATGGACAGACATCAAAATAACTTTTTCGATATGTGGGGTTGTTGAATCCATTGAAATCTCGAGTTCGATTTTTACCACTATCACTACAATTTCTTCTTTCGTCGCTCGAACGTGAAAACGAATAGGAATACGACACGTAAGGTGATAATTTGTAATCCCCAAAATTTAATGAGTTACGTTCAATGTGTTGCCGTGCTAGAAAAAAAAAGCTTGTGCCTGTTTGTTATATCATTTTAATATCAGTTTTTCACGCTACTATATAATGTAGAAATGTGGTATGATTATCGTTCATATTTATGCTATCTTTTGGAAATGTTAGTGTTCCGCATACATAGATCTGTATAATTTAGTTTCGTTCAACGAAAGCATAGACTGATGATTGCATTTCTTGCACTTGTGGATATGAAAAAAAGAGAGGGAAAAAGTCAATACTCTAAAAAGAAAAAAAAAAAACACAAGCACCCACACATACACAAACGATAATTTGACACCAGCTATTCTAACATTCGATGTAGTAACTAGGGTAAGACTGAAAAGACTGTCAAGGTCGCGTATGTTCTTTTTCCATTTCCTGACACACAAATCCGAAGTGAGTTGTCTGCTGTTCAAGAACGGGCAGGGAAAATGTAACATACAAGACCATAAACTGAATACAACAACTGTCTCCAATATTACACGTATTCTGATACTGAATAAATACGTCGATTAAAGGATACTATCAATAAGTTATTTCCTTATTATATTGTTTCGGTTCTTATTAACACCAAAATTATACACTTCCTATAATGTTATGTAAAAAAAATATATGGAATGGGATGAGATTCGATCTTGTGTCAAAATAATAAAATAACTACTAGTCTGCCATTCTATTCACCTAACCACGGAGACTACGTTTTGTTTGCTCTCTTTTCCTTAACAAATAATGCTCATAACCATCGTGCGTATCGCTTCGAACCTTAAGATAAGAGTTTTTCTGTTTAATTCTATATTTTCGTACGACAACTTAGTTACAGAATCTAATTTATATTTGGCAAACCATCTAGACACTAGGTTTAAACCAGTAAATTCAATATTTTACTCCACTTTCCAGTTCCTTCCGCCAGCTAGTTTACTGCCTATTGTCAATTTCCCTTCGCAATTGTGCTATGCTACTGAAAAATCCCTCGAAAGCATGATTGCCAGTATACACAAAATCGAGCGTAATTTTGTTTTTTGCTTATATTTTTATTATTTTATTATATTTTTTGGAAATATCTCCTTAGATAGATAGCTTTATATTATCTCCACATACTAATAACTGAATTTTAGTCACAAACGTGAGGAAAATGGAATAAATTCGAAAAATCATGAGTTACAGTATACGCGCAATACTTTTTGCGCATTTGGGTACATACTAGGTTATGAAACTAAGGCAACCAAATAATTGGCAAAATGTTTTCGTTTATATTGCATAGGAATTTTCTGCAAATGGTGTCGGAGATAAGACGAATGCACATCGACATGATACGGTCGATGTGTGGTAAGCACATATAGAAGAGTATATGCAGCGAGCCAAATTACACTTATTTTTTGCATTAGGAAAATAATGAAAATCAGGATAAATAAGAATATTGTTATCCGTAATGTAGTGGGGAGACGAGCGACAAATCTTACTTATAAGTAGGCTAAAATGGTGCCAGATATTTTAAATCTCTGTACAAAATTGTAAGCGATGCTCAAGAGTATCTTTGTTATTGCAGTGAAAACACATATTGCGATCCACTATTCCTAAGTTAAAGAGTCGGTCTAGCGTTTCGTATTTGTTGTTGACGATGAAATACGAGAGCGATTTTTGTTGAGTAGTTAAGAAAGGAGCGTTAATATTTCGTTAAATATAAGGCCAGAGAAGTTGTGGCTCTTACAATTGAATATGAGGCGTGATGAAGTGTTGTGTCTGCCCATAACGGCGATAAATTGCTCTAACATGCATGAGGTCTAAGTTGCTTCGGGTAATCAGCCCATAGGCTATATCAAGAACTGGTTCTCGCAGGTGTGGGAATTTATGGCCCCAAGGAAAAATATTAATAGATGTTTGGAGGTCGACACAAGCTAACCAAGCAGAGATAACATTACTAGATACCAAGGTTGGCTGGTTTAAACCAAGGTGGTTTAAATCATGGTTTAAACCTTGGTTTAAACCAGCTGTTTTTTTAAAAAAAAACAACTGGTTTAAACAACAACAACAACAAAAAAAAAAAAAAAAAAAACGAAAAATGCTTTAAATCGTGTGAACTTAATGGTGACGTTTCCACATATGAAACCATTCGCATTATGTTTATCTACTTTTCACCTTTTAATCAAGGGGTCCCGTGTTCAATTCTCGGTCGAACCACAACCCATCTTTCAAGTGTAAACCAAGTAGCGATTCGAGGTGTCCCTTTAAGCGAAAGTCTTCTCCGTATTTCATAAGAATGTTAAACCTAAACATACGAAATGAAACCAAATTATATATTTCTACTTGAATGAATGCCTGTTGTTTTATAAAGAAGCCAAGCTTGCCTCTTATTGATAGAAATTAGCAAAATTTATCAACTACCTACGTAGCTTCCAACATCAACTTGGATTTGACTTTGTTTTAATTTTATTGACTGATATCTACATACCAAATTTGTAATTTAATACCTAAGTTTTAGCGTAGTGATTATGATATGTTGACCTTAAAATTTTACATACAAAGACATTTAAAGTAATAACAGGATTTTCCCAATGGCTAAGGCGGGAGTTTCCCGATTTATATATAATTGTGCAACTGTTTTCTTTTTGTCCTTCTGAAATGACTCTTGACAATTATATTAACAACTAGGGCTATGTAAAGATCAGTACAATGTATTGTTATCAGGAGTCCTTCGTGAGTGAGTCGGCAATCGCATTTGTGACCAATTAGTACCGGTTTCGTGTCGAAATGGACAATTTCTCTTGGAGTAAGTCGAGAAGCGGTTTGGATTCCGCTTTAAGCTTATGTGACCCCTTCCAGCATAACCTTGTTGTTGCATAATAACACCAAGGCGAGACAAACTAATTTCTGTCCATATCTAATATAAATACATAGAGTAAATTATTTAAACAAAAAAAACTGATTTAAACAAAAAAAAACGGTTTTTTTGGTTTTTTCAATAAAAACCATGGTTTTTGCCAACCCTGCTAGATACACTGTTCTTATCATTCGTGAACACGTCGATGGTTCGTTTCAATAGTAGTGCCTGAGCTTGGAGCCATATGTTTGGAAATGCGATTCCACCTTGTGCCGGGGGTAGCACGAGTTGCTTACGTGAAACGCGAAGCACTTTATTATGCCACAGAAAGAACAAAGCTTGACTCGTGAGGAATTTGTATGTTTGTAGGGGGAGAGGAAAAATAGAGCAAACAAACCACAGAAGGCTGAAAGTTTTTTGTTTGAGAAAGAAATTTCTACTGATCATGTTCATATTGCGAAGTTTATGTCCTATTAGAAGACCATGTATTTTGTGTGCTATATCATAATTGAAAGTAATGGTTTGTTTGATGTTATTGAACCATTCAATACCAGGATTTTGATGGAATTAACTGCCGTGTAGTACGCACTGTATTGATCCTGGTATTTTGGATGAATACAGAGGAGCTTTGCTTTTGTTTATTTAATCTTGCTCCTGAAATGCTTTGATACGCGTCTAAAAGACTCTGAATATCTTCGAGGGTGGAAATACTATTCACATAGAAGTGTACATAATCTAAATAACACGCGACTGCAATAGAAGCGTGGTAAATTTTGATGCCATTGAGTTTAGTGTGCGCCGCGTATATTAGAGGTGCGATTGAGAAACTAAATAGAATACTGGACATGGTGTCACCTTGAAGAATTCCAGTACACATTCTTCACCTTGAAGAATTCGATCTGCAGCCACCTCCACGTGGTGAGTCCTGGATTATTTCCTAAACTTATTCTCCGCAATTGGAAATAAACGAAGAGCTGCAGAATTCTCTTTAGTTGCATACAGAAACCTCCTTGTTTTATTGAAAGCGATAAAGCAATTTTAACGCTCATATATTTTGTTTGTCAGGAAGGAAATTTAGTGCTTTCTTCTTCTTCTTCTTCTTCTTCTTTTTTTTTTTTTTTTTTACGAAATTCAGTAGGATTTTATGCTTGTGGTGCACAAAATAGGCGTAACATATTTGTTGTTTGTATTTATTTGTCTTTCTCAATGCTATTTCCTAATGACTTACACCACCGAAAAATATAAGAAATATAAAGATATATATATATTTGAAAATCGGTTAAGAAGTTACTTTTTTCCGATTTTTCTAATATTTGGGCTCGACTCGGCAGCAGAAGGAGTTGTCGGATCGAGCTGGGATTTTTTTATACGTTTTATTGATGCCATTTGGCCAAAAATCCGCACTAGCCGTAGCCGGAGTTCGAAAAAAATTTTTTTTCGATACATCCTAGTGTCCATGACCGTATTGACAGAAACTAAGCAACTCTCCCATATAATGGTTCATACGAAGCGCTAGACATCGGGTTAAGATTTTTAAATCGGCACATAAAAGACTGATCGGGCGATAATTATGAATAGACGTAGAGTTAGGCTTTTTAGGTATTAAAACACTAATACCCGTAGAGAGAGATTCTCCTAAAGTAAAATTTTCTCGATATTCATTGAAGAGATCCGTGAGAAAGGGGGCAAGAATATCAATGAAACTAAGATAAAATTCTAAAGGAAGAGAGTCAATTCCAGTAGATTTGCCACGTTTTCCTAATCTAATGGAGGTCTCAACTTCATCGATGGTAAAGGGACTGTTTAGATACTCGTGAGCATTAACATCTAGGATTGAAGGGATATAGTCTAAAAAAGATTCATCCATATTCGTTACCTGAGGTGCTGAATACAGTTTTTTATAGTGCTGAACAAATTGGGAAAGTACCTGCAAACCTTCATAAATTTGGCCATCCTTGCCCTTAATGGATGAAATCAAGTTTTGTTTGCCTCTGTGTCGTTCTTTTTGAATTTGTACAATGCTAGCCTGTTCCGTGTCATCAGCCGGGGTAATTTTGCTGCGAACAAATAAACCACGCATTCGTTGTTTATGCAATGACAATAGATGGGCTTTGATTTCTTGTATTTGAGGCCTGACCAGGCGGCCTCGCAATTGTTCTTGCATGTATTCCTTGAATAGGCGCGAGTAATAGTTGTATTGAGTATTATATGCTTGGTTCTTTTGGATACGATATTGCTTACTTATGGATCGAAATCTAGGTTTAACTCGCTTGTCCCAAAAATACATAAGTTTGCCCTGATAGCGTGATATTAATGGATACAAGATCCTTCATTCCTCTCGAATTAAATGCTGATATTCAGGGTCCATAAGTATAGAAGTGTTAAAATATCAAAGAGAACTACTTCTCAAATATTTTGACACATGTAGGGTTATTCTCATAATAAGAGTATAGTGATCGCTAAAACAGACAGGCTCAAGGGTAACATCTCGTACTTGTGCGACTAGTGAGCGATTTATGTAAAAACGGTCCAAGCTACTGGATGATTTTGACGTATGAAATGAGTGACCTGGGTCAGTGGGTCGAAAGTGATACCACACATCAACTAGATTATATGTGTCTACTATTCGCTGGAGTTCAGGAGAGAAGTTAAAGTTTGGAGTCTGGTCAATAGGTTGTAAAACGGAATTATAATCTCCACCTAATATGCAAGGGTTGGTACCATTAAATAAAGCTGTGCAAGATCAGTATTGAAGAAATCCTGTTTCTCTCGCTTTTTGTGAGACCCAGATGGCACGTAAATATTACATAATTTTATGCAAGCATCCCAACAGAGATTCGTTCATTTGGGTGACCAGTAACGGCCTTAAACTCTTGATCATTACGATAGATGATAGCTGTACCTAGCCCATTCTCCGTAAAACGATAAAAGCATGTATGATGTGAAAGATAACCATACTCGTAAAGGGCTACTTCTTGAGCGAACAACACATCAATATCTGCTTTGTAGATAAAGTCTCTTAATGCTTCTTGTTTAACAGGAGATGTAAATCCATTTAAGTTCATGGTGGCAAAACTAAAACTATACATAAAGATAAACATAAACAAAAATAGAGTGAAGCGAAATGTTAAACACTGCATAAATGGCTGAAATATAGACCACAATATGACAAGGGAGATAATTATAAGTCGTCTCCAACGGGGGTACCAGCTTTCAACTTTTTCAGAATGGCCCGGGTTCGGGCACCTGAAACTTGGGAAACATCGGAAGTACGGCCCCCTTTAGAATTTTTTGAAACTCCACTAACATTTGTCTTTAGTTTGGAAAGTTTACGTTTTGTGTATACAGGGGCACTGAGATCAGATTCACCAGCAGAGTCACTGGTAAGGGGTAGTACATTCCTGTCAAGTATGATGTTTGAGTCTGCTACCAAATGCACGTCAGATTGATTATCATGGTCCATGGGAGCACTCGGAACAATTTTTAAATCCTGAACTGACGGTTGGTCACCTAACTGAGCAAGTTGTCCTTCCTGGATAATTTCCTGGACCTTGGGATCAGAATTAGTTGAGGATACTGCAGTAGGTTCCAAAGGAGCAAGAACTTCCGGGTCAGTAGAACAGACTCCTCCTATAGATGGATCGGGGCGAATGTCAGGATGGAGGGATGTTTCAAATGATGGAACATCATGACTTAAAGCACCAGGGCTAGCAGAAATAAGCAAAGGAGATTCCGTGTAGTTATCAGTATGCAAAGCATCTTTTTCGTGCGGAAGATTATGAGGTATACGGAGCGGTGGCGGATGGAAGCTTCTAACTTGCGGATTAACTTTGAATTGCAGAACTTTTTTGCGGGGGCACTCTTGAACAAAATGGTCCTGTGACCACACACTGTAATAAATGAAGGAATATTTTGTTTAAACTTCATTTTAATTAATTTACGTCCAGTACGGGTGACATACACATGGTTCGCAGAATACTGTTCGTCTATAATTGACTGTATTTCACCATAATGAGAAAAAACTCGAGGTAACTGTTGGTTACTAAGTTCCATGGGACACAAAGATACTTTAACGACTGTAAGGCTGTTATCAGCAAGATCAATAGGAAGTAAATGTTCCTTGTCACTATCGGTGTATTTGGCTTCACCATTAGTTGAAGCGAGAATTTGTTCACACAGCACCTTGTTGACTAGTTTAATATACAATTGTTTCCTTATGTAGTCCAGTTGTATACTAGGGATTTGATCAATTGTTAATTTGAATGTGTTTCGTATCCATTCATGGATAAAAATTGAAGTAGGCTTTTGACTTACTTGACCAAAATTGATACGTAAGGTATTCTCACGCAAACAACTCATGTTGAATTTTCGTCGAAACACGACCACAAAAATCGCTTCGAAAAGAAAAATATATATATATAAATATGCAGATCCAAAACACTAACACAAACTTAAATATCTCACTGAGAATTAACACTACACAAACTTAATTTCGCAACTTGTCGTGTGTTACAACACAAACGGTCAGCGAGCGAGAGACGATGTTACTAGCACGAAGTCTCACGAACGTATGACCACTCACCTAAAGCTTTACTTATTTGTGCGCGATTAACTAAAGAGCCTTTCCTGTTCGCTCAAAACAGTAGCTTGTTAATAGTCAAATTCAAAACACAGGAATATGTAATTGAGAACTCGGAGGGTATTATATCACTGTATTCACTAAATTATTAACATTTCAGATTTTTTAAAAACAAAATACAAAACTCCTTTATTTTGAATGAAATACGGCGCGTATATTATACTCGTAAACAAACTAAACACGAATCAATTACTGTGAATAATTGTGGTTTAGTGGTCAAGGCGCTTGACCAGTAATCTGAAGGTAATTAACTCGGATCCACGAACGACCAGTATATTTTTCTTTTACTTAAGAATTTTCTGGTGGCGATTGATCAGCGAGGACAGCCCTAACTGCACAATTACATAGCAGGCATATACCTATCATGTTCCCTCAGGTATATGGAAATGTGTCCAGTATGTGCCTTATATACTTCTGAGAAAGAAATCACATGGATGGCAAGTGATAGTCACAGTCTATGTCCGTCCCTAGGCACATGCCTCACATGTATCTCGTGAACGTGCCTAGTATATTCTAGGTATGTTCCCCATGCCGTAAGCGTCAATGAACCACAAAATTACTCCCCCAAAATATGTTAAATCACCTATATGCGTAATATGATTATATTTAGGTGAGTCTAAACAACACTCTAAACAAGTAAAAGAAATGTAGGGCTACCCTAGGGTGGGCGCGAACCACCGACCTTTGTATTACTAGCCGCGTGCTATTCCAACTTGGTCACAGAGGCGATAAAGAGAACGTCGCCTGTAGAGGCATAAATTATTGAGGTCTTTTGCATTCGGATAATCAGAGTGCTCCTTTAAGCGCATATATTCGACTATAACCGTCTGGGATCAAACAAAATCTGTTCGACATGTAGTTTTATAACAAATTGACGAGTGTCTATTTCTTTGATTTCATGGTTCTTCCATATTCACTTTCAAATGATTGGGGACAGTTGTCATCTAATAAAGTTGATGCGTTTATTGCTTCTAGTGCACAATCGCTTAGGAAAAGAAGCAACAAATGCATCAAATGTGGGAGATGAATTTAGAAGACCTAAAAAGCAAATGTCTAGCACACCTTGTGCTGTTAGGATATCTGAAACAATATGTACCTAAAGGACGTACCTAGAGCATGACAGATATATGTCCCAAGTGAAGACATAAAAACAAATGACTGTTAGAGTGCGAAACTGAGCCAGATATATAAATGCTATATTTGTGGTACATACCTGTTCACAAAAAGCTGAAAACTCATTCAGAAACTAAGTCCGAAAAAGTGAGCCTAGATCCGTCACAATTCCCGCAGATCTATACACAAGGAATTGCATGTTCCCGCCGTTCATTATATAGACACTAACTGCAAACCGTACTGTCATCCGAGCGATGTGAAAATGTAAAAACAAAATCAAATTACTTATTTCTGAGATTAATATTGATTGCACACCTCATGCACAGTTCCAGTATACAAAATCAACCATTATCTTAAGTAGAAATTGCTGAAAACTACAGAAAATGGATATTTAAATCTCCAAGTAGGAACCTGTGCTTGGAGCGATTCTATTATCAATATTATAACACAATCTCTTGTAAGTAGCGTCTGTGGTCAAGCGGGATTAGTACTGCTACTGACATTTCTAAAACGAATTGCGACGGTTCGAGCCTCCATGCTGAAAGTTAAAGTTTTTCATCGTTTTCTTTAAAATATATGAGAACTTTTTTTTTTTATAAATATCAATTTCTACTGTGAAGTGATTGGAAACACATTATCCGACTAACTGTAAGTAACTTTTCAAATCTCTGTCACATTTCCTAGCCCGCCATGTCCATAATCCATATACGAAAACGCTAAAATGAGAAATGTGAAAACAGTTGAATACCTAAAACCACACGTCCAAAATGAAAATTATTCATATATATATTTCGGAGGGCTTTGCTAACTTCATTCTTGGGAATGTGAACATTCTACAAGATATTTCATTCACTTTACAATATTTTATTTGAATAAACATAAAATTTCGAAGGGGCGGGATCAAGCCCGGAAGTACCCTAAAATACCTATATATATATATATATATACCTATATATGCATTACAAAAACTTAGGGTAACTCATAATCTGGATTCTTATAAAGCAATTTAAACAATTATTTAGAAAATATGTACTGCTTAAAATCGGATTAAATCGCAATGCCAGTAATCTGTAATATCTTACATTTTTATTTATTTACATTGAATGTGTACTTGTTTTATACTGTATAGCATGAATATTAGCTGCTACATAACAAACAATTATCTATAATTGAATTTAAGTAGGAAATCAATATAGTTATTATAAGAAGAAGCTTGTGAAAATGAAGTGTATCATAATGGTTGTATCTGAAATAGATATTGCGTAATGGTGTAATTGGTTACCCCGCCAGCTTTGGAGTACTGGGCTCTTCAAACTGTCCACTCTTAGGGATGCGCAGAGTCGAGTCGAGACAGAATTTTCCTGACAAAATTCGAGTCGAGACACAGCTCTTCCAATAGAAAATATGCATTTTTCGAGTCGAGACATCACTTTTACAGCATATTGTCGAGGCTAGACGGCCTCAAATCTTGTCTCGTGCGCATCCCTATCCGTCCTACCTAGATAAAAATCAAGTTTGGTTGCAAATATTCAATTTCTTTTAACGATAATTGTAATCTACGATGCAGATTAAAGTAAGATATTGGCTTGAACTGCTTTATTACCCACTTAACTTTCGTATACTGCAATTATATCTGTTTGGCATAAATATTTATTATTCTTAGAATGTAAACACTGAAGAATATATATTAACACACAATGAGGAAGAAATCAATGATCGTAGTAATTAACAAATTGGTTGCAAGTTTATTTAAAATTAACTCCCGTGAAATCTAAATCAGCATTATTAGAAAGAAAGCAAGTGAACCGTTTTATTAATTTGGACATATTATAAGAGATTGAGGAATGTGTATTTAATCGAACAGAATATATGAAACTAAATGGAACGGCATGTGGAACCGAACTTGAAAGAGGATAGGATGTGTAAATGAAAAATGAAAGAAAACAATGGTTAACAGCAGTAGTCACTACTTACAGCAGATGAGTGAAATCTACCCAGAATGCTCTTTAACTCCATATTAAAGGCGTGTCGTATGATTTATTCAAATCGTCAGGTATTCGGACAACCATGAGCCCAATTCGTTTTGTTTCACTGCTCACAAGTTTAACTTGAAATAAATTCTTACTTTTCCACGGGAACACAAACTGTTTGAATGCTCATTTTATTATGGGTGAAATGTATAATTCTGCAAGTAATAGAAATTTTCATGTCCGTCTCCGAGATTCGATCCCTCGTCCTTTGGCTTAGCAATAGACAACTAGACTAATTGTCGTTGTGTAACAGTTTGCAGAAAAATCGGTTTGAACTGTACGAAGGAAATTGAGGGCATTGATTATAGCTGGATTGAGGCAACTACCATGTGCTCCCATATATACATAATTTCGAAGTACTTTATCCTTAAGTATTACAATGATGAATTGTTTCTACAGTACAGTTAATAACGGATCAACATATCTTGTTACACTTAAAAGAGGAAAATACAGATTTACAGAATGTTTTCGATTGTAAACGTTGAATTGTGGTTTCAAACCTATCATCTTTGATTTACTGTTTTCCGAAGATACTCGAAGTTGAACTTAGGAAATGTTTCCTCAAAAGACAAATATTACACAGTCCAAGTTCAAAAACTAGTTCTTATAGCAACTATAGTGATTTCCTAATTCAATTTAATTTAGAGTTACCTCGTGCCGTAAGCGTCGGTGGACCATCCATGGGTAACTAGCGACCTCTCGCAAAAAATTGATGGCCCCACTGCAACGATCCGCGGTGGCCCCACTTCCGTTTGAAAATTATACCACCAGTGGGCCACCGTTGGCAGAGACGCGGCGAAATGCGATTGAATTACAAAATTACTCCACCAAAATATGTTAAATAGCCTATATGCATGATTCATTTACATTGAGATGAGTCTAAAAAGCACTTACAAACTATATATAAAGTTCTCCCGTAATGGCGCGAAACAGCAACTTTGTGATGTAGAAGCATGGGTTACTCTTGACCCCGGAGCTCACTTTAGGAACATTCTTCAGAAAAAACAAATATATAATAATAAACGCATGCACATGACTGGCGATAAGTCGTTTCGGTCCCTTCGCCGATTCTCCGCGACGGATCGAAAGACGGATCGGAAAGTCATCGCCGCTACGTGGTGGTAACTGCAACACCCCTACTCTAGATGTCTGTTTCGACTCGACGAAAGCCTGCCGCCAGGGACACACTAGCGGCAATCTTTCGATGCGTCTCTATATCGACGACCGACATTTACCGGCAAGTGGGCCACTAGATATTGGCGACGTTAACGGCATGGGGTCAAGTTTAATCTCACAAATGTAAGATATTCTATTTTTGGCATAAATTTTAACTCCTCTCCTCTGTTAGGATAAGCATTTTAATAAAAAGGGCGTGACAACAAGCCGGTCCGCACATGACACCCTAAGATGTTCTAGGAGGGGCTATCTTCATGGTTACTATATATTATGTTTCATATTTCTGTTTGTATACATTTCGTGAGTCAGAGGGCGGCCCACCCTGCCCCCTTCGGGTGCCCATGAGTAAGAGGTAAGTGAAAGTGTTAACTAATAAAAATCATTTCAAAGGGTTAAGCCATTTTTTGTTCTGATAGACGACGTCTTTTTCATTTATATCCTATGTAGATAGATACAGATTAATAGAATTATTACTGTCTTATTATTTATTTCATTTTTACCATTTACTTTTCTCAACGTTTAAGTCCTTTAGGCTAAAGAAGACGGGTAATTCATGCAAATAAATTCTAGTTCAAGTAAAATTTTAATGGATCCTTAAGGGGAATTGAACCCGTGACTATAAGACCCAACAACGAACGCGCTAGGCATTAGATATTAAAACAAAACTGACTTACCGAACGTTCCTCAGTAACTGATTTTTATTTTTAATTGTTTTACTCGGTTTTATAGTTTCAGCAGTACTTCTTTAACAACAGGGGCACGAACACAGAATTATCACAGATAGCTAAAAACACAAGTCTTTCCCAGCGGGAATAGAACATGGTACCCCGTACACCAAAGGAAAACGTGCTAACCACTGGACTATCTGTGTAGGGTAAACAAAGGAGCAGAGATAAATATATATTGCACATTCCGACGAAACGCAGACGTCCCAATGAAAACAATATTAAAGGAAAAATGGAAAAACTTAGTGAGCTCTTGAAAGAGCTCGAAGGTCACCTGGGTATGAAGACAAATCTCTCGTATAAATATCCCGTATAATCGCCGTTAGCTTCGATGACGCATCTTAATCTTCTTGATAATGAGCTAACCAAGCTAGCGACATATTGATGTCCCTGTGCTATTTCTTCCCACACGTCAGAAACTAGCTCCCAAAGTGCGTCAGCTGTCCTTGGTGGGGGACCAGGCCAATTTTCGTGTAGAGTTCTTGTAACTTCCGCCCATAGATTTTCCATTGGGTTCAAGTCAGATCCTCTTGGAACCCAGTCGACTAGCTTAACATTGGGTTCCTCTTGAAACCAGGCTTGAACTAGATGGGAATCATGTATTGAGCTATGATCTTGTTGTACTTCTACAATGCCGTCTTCAAATAAATTTCTCGCAGCGGGAAGCAAGCCATACTGCACAATATCCAGATACTTCTGGCTGTTCAATCGGCCTTCTATACGACATAATTCACCAACTGTATCCTTACACAGCCATCCCCAGCAGTGAATAGTAACATGCCCCATTCGATGCGTTCTCTGCATGTACTGTGGATCGTAACGTTTTCCTGTGTGTCTATACACAAGTCGAGGACCATCATTTGCTGAAGAGAATATCTTTTCGTCTGTGAAGATTACATTATCCCAGTTACGACCAATATTTGCCTCAGCAAATGCTAGTCGATCAACTTTATGACTATCTGTAAATTGCTCCTTACACGCGGCTCGGTATGCGTGAAGCCCTGAATCTTTAAGGCGTCGCCGAGGAAGGAGCCAGGAAAACGAGACGCTATCACTAACTGCCGGAATGACATGAGAAGATTGCGACGGCTTACATCAACTAGGGCCCGATCTTGTTGTGGGGTTGAAACCCTTTGAAGGCCAGTGTCAGGTTTTCTAAACTGATTTTCACGAAGCTTTGCAGCTCTTATAAACAATGCAGACAGCAGTGCAGAAATGTTGCCAACTGATTAAACAAAAAATGGTATATGCAATTTTGTGCTAAGAAATGAATAAACAAACTGAAGGGGGAAAAACAATGAGATTAAAAATAAAATGGCATGGGCTTGTGATAGGAAAATCAGGAACCATTTTCTCTCGTTTGCAGTGGCGTACGCACTGCTCTCCTGAATTTTTGAACTACTATGTAAACGCAGACACGCACCAGGAGGAAGAAGGGCAGAACGTTGAATTTCTTCTGCCAGTGTAAATTACAACTAAAACTTACTATCCCCATTCCTAACGTTTCCTCTAGCTGAGAATCTACCTAAAATGTTAGGATTCAGAGTCACTATTACATGATGACTTAGTGCTCCTAGTAGCAGATCTATGGTTGGATGGATGGATTAAAGTTTATCGTCCCCTTCAACAACAAGGTTTTATGAGATTTGGACTTACAGCCGAACGAGTGATCGGAACTACATGAATTTCTTCCGGAAATCGAACGCGGGTCTCCCGCCCGACGAGGAGTATGCGGATCATATAGCCACAAAGGAGTTAATTATCAGATCTAGAAACATGTGCAGTTGTACTCACGACTTGTATTAAAATTGAGCTCTTGGGGGGCCGCGGTGGCTCAGTGGTGAGCGTTCACCTCTGGCACATGGGGTTCCTGGTACGATCCCAGCTCGCGCCAAATGAACCTTGTGGTGGACAAACACCGTGTGCGTGGATTTCCTCTGGGTCCTTCAGTTTCTTCCCATTTTCTTCATTCCACCATTTCATTCATGTTTTCATCATCACCGTCTCCTTTGGCCTAGCCTGCATAATCATAAGGCGTAAAACTCAAAAGATTTTATTTCATTTCATTTGAAAATTGAGCTTCTTGTACGTTTCCATTACAGGCGAGTAAGTGTTTGGAACAAGCAATTGTTCATTCTGCAAGAACTTGAAAACTACTGGGTTTACTTACTTATTGAATAGAGAATTTATTATTTTATTTCCTTTGTTATATGGAATAAAATAGACCCCCTACCTATAAAATATATTTTAAATCCTCGTGACTTATCCTTTCATTTGATATCTAACAGAAAAGTTACGCCATAAACTAATATCAGTCATGAGACTATGAAGACTCTATCGACATCTTATTCAACAAATTCCAAGAAACTTTTTAGATTCTACATAGGAATAAAGACACATTATTTAACATGCACATAGTACCTCATCTTAATTTCACTGCAGCCAGAAAAAAATAAAGACTCAAAAGTTATGATCATTCCTATCCAATATTATAAAAATTCCTAAATGTTGAAGATTCCTTTGTACATTATTTCATTTCTGGCAACGAATATTCGGTTTTTGCATCTTTTAAATGGTAATTTATTCTGATTGCATTTTAAAAAGGCGATATACAAATTATAACTGAAAAAATTAGCCTCATATTACTTCGTAATGAATCACTAAAACAGGTTTTATCCTCTTTAACTTCTGTCTATCCCCCTTACTCTCTCTCTCTCTCTCTTTTAATTGATTATTTCCTCATCTCTAATGAAAGGTCAAACAAAGATCTGAAATACTATAAGGAACTTATTATTTTTAATAAGAATAGCGAGTTCACTTGCTTTCTCTTTTTAATTTTCTTAGCCCATTTTCATGAAATGACATAACTGTTTAACAACCATTCTTTGTGAAAAACTGAAAAATAACTGAGTTACCAACATTGAAAATGAGACTAATAACAGTTTATTCTTCCATGAGCAAAATAGTACGCAACAAATGCAATGTATTATGGTAATTAATGTATTGTTAAGGTACAGTAAGAACATTTAGGATCCGACTCAAAGTGTGTATCTATATGGGATCGAAATCTTGGACCAAAATCGAATTTGTAAGAGAAAACTTTTACAACAAATGACAAAACACACGAAGTGCGCGCCACAATTTAAAGATGTCGCCCAAGGAAGCCAGCAGGTTACCTGCTGCTCCGAGTTATTCTGTTAAAACATAAACAAATCAAACCCGTAAGTGCAGAAGAAAAGCAAATACTTTATGAAACGATATCAACGTTGTTCAATTCACTTGAAGAAAATTAAGACCTATAATAGCTAATTTTCATGTTCTCATAGAATATTTATTTACTTACTTTGTAGTACTGAATTTAGTATTTGTACATTCGCATGCTGTACAATGTAAGAAAGCACATCAATAAATTGAACATCTGTTTTTCATGGATATGCGTAATGATTTAGGTAATAGATGAAAAAGAAATAATCTCCCATAATGATAAATATGCTTGCTGTTACATACCAGCGCCATCTCTTTATCGTTTAGTTGATAATTTGACATAACTCATTGTAATTTCATCTATAATTACAGTTTGGAGAAAAATAGGACTATTGAAAAACGCTTTAGACACGTTACCTGTTTCTGAGTATTTCTTCCACCAAGTATATGCTGTAGAAGAGGGAACACCAAGACGTTCGCTAGCTAGTCTCACACTCATACCACCGTATTCAACAAGAGCAGTAAGCTGCTCGCGAACATTCAGACCACGATGAGACGACTAATGAATCAATTGCAGCTATTTGGCTGTAGGTGATTTCGCTACTCGTAGGCTTAAGTGGAGAAACTCGTCTGTTGCGACAAGGCATACGTCATGTTTTCGTAGTTCAGCATTTTTCACGAAAAAAGTGTTACAGAGTTGTGTGACACACAACACACACAACACACAACACACACACACACACACACACACACACACACACACACACACACACACACACACACACACACACACACACACATATATATATATATATATATATATATATATATATATATATATATAGATATATAGATATATAGATATAGATAGATAGATAGATACATAGATATATCAGGAACATGAATAATTTACATTTTTGACGTCTGTGTTAACCTTTTCATACATAAATTATGAAAAATGGCGGGCTAGTAAATGTAACAGAGATTTGAAATTTGACAGTTCGTCTGATTGTTTTTGCAAGCACTTCAAAGTAGAAATTTATATTTATAACAATGTTCCCATATATTTAAAAAAAGGAAGAAATAAAAACGAACTTTCCGCACGGAGGCTCGAACCATCGCCCTTCGCTTCAGAAATTTCAATCAGCATTACTAAACCCGCTTGGCTACGGAAGCACTTAGAAGGAAATTCGTTATAATATTGATAATTGTATCGCTCAAAGCGCAGGTTAACACCATTGGAACTGTGCAATCAATATTAATCTCAGAAATAAGTAGTTTGATTTTGTTTTCACATTTTCACATCGCTCGGATGACAGTATGGTTTGCAGCTAGTGTCTATATAAAGAACCGAGGGAAAATGCAATTCCCTGTATATAGATATGCGAGAATTGTGACGGATCTAGGCCGTAGCCACAAAGGCCTGTGGACGAAAATGTGACGTCATCATCGGTAGGGCTATCACATTACAATGGAGGAAAGCTTGAAAGCCCATTATATTAAAAACGGCTCCAACGATTTACATGAAATTTTTTTGATAAAACGTTTCTTGATACGGGAAATGGATCTACTTTGGTTTCAACTTTCGAAAAACTTGTTCAGTGGTGTTTTTGGGCGCATCAATTAGGGGGCGCCTCACTTCCATTACAAAAACAACAAAGAATGTTCACCAATTTTCTGAAAATGTATTGTCTCGTACAAGAAAACAATTTAGGTATGGATCAATTATCTACAATTAGATTAGTGGCGTTTTTGGGCGCTTCATTTTAGGGGCGCCTCAATTATATTCCAAAAAGAACAAGCTATATACACGAAATTTTTCTCAAATGCATTTTCGCATACAAGGAAGTGTTTCAGCTAAGTTTCAAGTTACGCATATTAGTTCAGAGGAGTTTTCGAACTTCATTTGGGAGCGGAAAAATTTTAATTTAAAATAGGTCATCATGAAATTTTATAAAACTACCTTTTTTGAGTGTAGTAAAGAGATTTAGCTTAGTCTCAACTTTCGACAAAACTTGCTTACCGGCCTTTTCGGGCGCTTCATCTCGGAAGTGCCTCAATTATATTTAAAAAATAAAGGATCTTCAAGATAATTTGTACAAATGCGTTGGAGCGTATAAGAAAGCGATTTAATCATGGTTCAACTACCATAAATCACTTTATGGAGTTTTCGAGCGCTTCCATTATATTTCAAAATGAACAAACTACCTTCACAATATTTTGTGCACATGCGTTTTCAGGTACAAGAAAACGGTTTATCTAAAACTCAAGTACCGCAAAATTAATCCAGCATCATTATTGGTAGGCTCAAGATTTCATAAAAGAGCTCTTATGATCATAGTTTAGTCCCAACTTTAGAGAAATTAATTTGGAGACATTTTTAGAACTTAAAGTACTAAAATTTTTAGCTTAGAAACCGATCAAATTATCTTCGTAAAACAAAATGTTCAATTTTTTTTTTTTTTTTTTTTTTTTTTTTGCGTGCGAGCTAGCTATTGGAAAGATCAAAATACATAAATTATCTATCGTGAATATTTCGGCATATAACGAGACTATCTGTAGATCCTCCTAGAAAAAAACTTAGTGTACACAGCTTCAGCCTTTTTATTAAATTTAAATACAAAATTAGCTTTGATTCTATTTATATAATGCATCATATGGAAACGTAGATCTAAGAAACATGTTATCAAATGAATTACATCAATAACATCCAAAATTCGCCTATTACCTGGAGAACAAGTGTCTTTTACAAAGTGAGTACTGGAGATGAAAGTGTAGTAGAGTAACAGCTCCGACCAATGAAATTGTCATATCTGTTACCTCCTCTCTTTACTTTTATTGTAACACTGCTACCAATATCATTTTTTTAAAAAGTACGGCATTTTTCTTAAATTCTGCATTTATTTTGCGTTATTCATTTTATTTACACTATTTTAAATTTTATAACTTAAAAATATAAGAGTTCTAAAATAAATAAAATATTCTAACATAAAAGTGAGTAATTATTCTAAAGTTATATACCATTTGAGAAGGCAGCAAAAATATTCCAATTAATTACAGAAATTATACATGAATGAATGATTTTAACGAACTATTAATATATATATAAAAGAAAGCAAATATTTTAACCTGTGTATTGTGCTTTGGGGTATTTTCTCCTACAATATTTCGCAAACTTCAATGTTTGCTTATCCATCTAGTCTTATTCTCCGGACTACTTGTTCAATTGTTTAATTCATATTTTTATACACAGAGAGAGAGAGAGAGAAAGAAAAGAAGAAAACATTAATGAAGGAATTCAACAAGTAATCTGAAGAAAAAGACTAGATGGATAAGGAAACTGTGAAGTTTGCGAAACATTGTAGGAAAAAAAATACCCCACGACGCACCACACAGGTAAACAATATTTGCTCTCACAACGACTTAAAACGAAATTATTATTCTGGGCTTTAATAATTTGTTTTGACGTATTTAAATCTTAATTTATACATATCAAACACTACTGAAATATTAAATAATACGCCTACATACATGGTGAAAAATCGTACACGCAATCATACATTAGTACGAAAACGTTAATATAAATACACATGAACGTGCCTGACAGATTTAGAGGGTTAATAATCACAGTCGTAACACCTAATTGAATGCTGACTAATAAAACGTACGGAGATCATTTTTGAAACTAGAAATTACACTAACCTTTTTTTCATATTCGTAGTAGACGATATTTCGGATAGTCCATTTTCAAGGACACAACGGCTTAAATAATATACATAAATAGAAGCGAAATCTGACCCAAGCAACCGCTTATAATTACTAATCTGGTTACAGTTTTGGCTATTTTTTTTTTTTTTTTTTTTTTAGTAAAATTTCTCATGCTATTTGCTTCAACATCAGTGGAAGTTAATTAATTTGTATATGAAGTAATGCGTATTTACGGAACAACGTATTAAAAAAAGACTTATATTCTAAATTTACCCACACTCCTAAATTTTCCCACACGAAATTCTGTATATGTGATTGTGATAAGTGCACTTATTACCTAAATATATATTCGTTCTTTCTATCTTATAGATATTTCAGCGTATTAATATCATCTAAATAATATTAATACGATCAAATACCTTAAGACAAAAATATCTAAATTGGTATGTAAATATATAAACTGATGAATTTCCACTAGTGTTAAAGGAAAAAGGATGTAAATGTCTTGCTGCATAATATGATTTAACTTGTTGTGAGCTTGTACTGTAAATGAACACCTGGTTAACTGTCTGAAATATTCGAGATTATATCAATCTACTAAGAATATAAAAAGATTAGTATAATTTCTAATTGAATATTTGTATTTTCCTTCTTTTTGTTTCTGCTGAATCCCTTCCATAGTTGTGTCTGACCGTATCCTGCAATAATTACTTAATAGACAATTACTCGATACATTTAACACCAAACGAATTACAACTTCTGCAGTATGACCATTCGAACACAAATCCAAGATATCTAACATTTCTCTACTCTGGAGCTCTCTGAATGTTAGTTCCCTTGCCGCTGTTCTTTGATTTTTTTACTTTTAAAAATTCTTTCTCATAATCCTTGCATAAAATTTGAACAATAAGAAAGTTATAAACAACTGTATTGAGGACAACATTTGTTGGATATGTAAGTTTTCCCCTGTCTAAGCGTTTCAGCAAGCAACAGTTTGTATCATACGCTACTTCCTTGTCTGAAACCAAACATTGATTTGCACTCTTCACACTTCAATTTTTTGGAAGCAACATAGGAACAATATCCTCCCAAGTAAACAAGAACTGGTAAATATGGCTCTGTGCTTTTAAGCGACTCTTCAGAAACATCCATACAAAATGACGTCATATCCGCATCTGTAACGTGCGACATTTCACACTGAATAACTTCAGACATATTATCATCAACATTAGTCACTGGAACATCACCGTAGCTGCCAGTAGCAATTTTTAATTTCATGACCGACTGAAAGGGTAGTTTAGACTCATTCTCAAATATCTGACGAAGGGTCACACTATAATTAGTACCTGACATTTGCCTGTACATACCGAATCGGGATTCCAAACAGTCAGTTTGATATTTGCCTGGCAAAATATAAGTCATGCCCAATTCACTGGTACAATAAACAGCAAGTTGCATGAGGGACTCTGATGTCGTTTTCAGCGCCGCGCAAGTTTCTCTTGATAGTCTGCCAGTATTTGAATTCATCGCATCCCACCGATCTAACAAGTTGACAAATTCACCCAAAAAGGCAAATTTCGGGTCGTCAACTGATGCTGTTAAAGGTTTCCGAAAAGTGTCGTTCAAACGGAGTCCTTTCATTGGTGATTTAACATTGACAATTCTCCACCACTTTTCTATAATTTCAATGAAGTTGGCAGTATCCTCGTAGTAGGGCAAGTTATGCATCTTTCCAAGTTCACGAACACCCACAGCAGTAAATTCGTTGAAAACTTGTAATGCTAATTTTACATTTTGCCTTTCAATATTGGTAGGAGCAAGTGCCTTCAGCGATAGTCGATATCCATATTTTGCTAAACTGTTACTTTCTAAATTGTGAACCTGCTTAAGAATTGAAAATGAAGCTGTCTTAATATTGTCATTCATACTTAAAGTCAGGATACCACAAGCATTTTTCTGCATTTTTTACTTTTAACCAATTATTTCGTACACATTTTAGTAAATGTACAGGGCCAATAACATAAAACAATGGTGTATTTTTATCACAGGGATGGTGATAAACAATACTTTGAACTGGAGGAGTTGTAAACTAAGACACTGCCTTTCTGTTGATTGAATTATTATCTGTCACAATGCATATCACTTTCAATCCTAGATGCTCAATGTATCCGATGTGGACACGCTGACACACTCATCCATCGCTTGCAAACATGTCCATCCATCCAGCATTTGTGGCGTAGCTATACACATATTATAGCACGAATACTTCGTGTTGATCCACAGTTTATTAATAGTGAGCCGTTTTTTCTTCTGCCTGCTTTCAAATACTTCCCACGTTTTAAAACAATATTATAGTGTGGTTAACTATTCACACAGCGGCTATACTACTTACCGAAAATGAGTTGGTGACACAAGCAATGTACATTTTTAGACTACATTTTTAGACTAGACTACATTTTTTAGACTACTTTAAAAACAATGCCTTCAGATCTACGCTTGCGTCATTTTGCCCACTACCCGACTGCTGTTTACTAATTTTTTTCCGTGTGTGTGTATACTTCATGTGATTGATTTTCAATTGTATTGCAGTGGTATCCTTTGTAATTTGTGATTACTCTTTTATTCTTATATATACATATGTTATGTAATTTCTCGCAATAAAACTGCCCGTTAAAAAAAGGTGAGTGGTTAGCATTGTGGTTTTCTAAACCGGTGATCCGAGTTCGAGTCTCCTCCTTGTCATTTACAACTTTTTAAAATGTTTCATTTACAAGGCTGAGCTCCAGTTGGATGCTGCTAAATGAAAGATAATCTCCAGTGGACAAATCCAGTGATGATGTAATCCTGAAAATAAAGGAAGAAAAATGAATGGAGAAAACGAGTTAGAGTTAATTCTGTTAATGGTTCTACATTTGATATTAACCGTTAATTTCGTGCATTTTTAAATTGTTGTTTATTGACACTATATTCTCCTTTTTTCTCAATGTGTAAATTTTCACAAATATTATTCAAATCAAGAACCTTCAATTATATTTACAACCTAAGGAAATACGCTTAGTACGGATAGGTTCTCCAACTCGTTTCAGTCTTATCGAATTTTCCATTTTTAATATTTACAAATAAATTACTGCATACCAATATTTAGCAGTTTCAAAAGTCATTTAATGAATAATGAAATTGGACAAGTTCTTTGGAAGTAATATTACGTATCAATCAGTGGCGCCGGAACCTAGGACCTCAGGCCCTGTTAGCCACTCAAAATTTTTACTGGAGACTGGGCTCTTCTCCCGAATGGTCGACCCATATTTTAATTGATTTGCAGGTAGGACTACTGTTAATAGTTTCAAAACTCAGTGCAAGGCTTTGTGTTTACTTAAAAAAATAACCTACTACATATACCGCATAATCTATCCGTATATTATTTGATACGCATATATGCATAGTCATTTGAAGTAAGTTAACTTGTTTATAATCCCTCATTTGAGTTAATTATAAGATTATTTAAGTT